>NW_006921690.1:4523903-4559234 GCF_000298275.1 Orycteropus afer afer
ATGAATAAAGAAGACCAAAGAAGAGTTGATGCTTTTAAGTTGTGGTGTTGGCAAAGAATACTGAAAGTATCATGGACTGCCAGAAGAATGAACAAATCTATCCTGGAGGAAGTGCAGCCAGAATGCTCCTTGGAAGCAAGAATGGTGAGACTTCATCCCACCTACTTTGGTCATGTTGTCAGAGGGACCATTCCCTGGAGAAGGATATCATGCTTAATAAAGTGGAGGGTCAATGAAAAAGGGGAAGATATTCAATGAGAAGGACTGACACAGTGGCTGTAACAGTGGGCTCAGGTATAGCAAAGGTGGTGAGGATGGTGCATGACTGGGAAGTGTTTTCTTCTGTTGTACATAGGGTCACTATGAGTCAGAGCTGACTCAAAGGCACCTAACAAAAATAACAACATATCTATACACATAGCTGGTGCTATGTGTCAACTTGGCTAGACCACAATTCTGTGTGGTTTGAGCTGTTGTCGTGTGGTTGTTCCCATGATGGGATCAGATGACTATGTTTTGAGTAGCCAATCTGTTGAAAAGGAGTTTCCCTAGGGGTGTGGCCTGCTTCCAGTATATCTGTGGACATCCTGGGAGAGGAGACATTCTTCTGTGGATCAGGATTCTGTTGTGCTGCCAACAATTGTCCAGGAGTGAACAATCCACCATTTGGCCTGGAGATCTTGGATTCGTCATTCATTGGAGTCAACAGTATTGTGTACTGCCTGCCAGCTCTGAGCTCCTCAGTCCCTGTGGCTGCAAAAGTCAGGAAAAGCCTCTAGCTTGACATGGAAAAGCCTCCAGCTTGATGTTTGATCCAGGAACTTTGGACTTGCCAGCTTCTATAAGTGTGTGAGCCATTTTCCTAAGATAAATCTCTCTCTCTTTCTCTCTCTCTCTCTCTTTCTTTCTCTCTCTCTCTCTATATATAAGCTTTACTGGTTTTGTTTCTCTAGAGAATCCAGTCTAACACATCTATAAATGTATGTAAGTATACCCTTGTGTGACCTCCATCACCTAGTTAGCATACATACTTACTTATGTATCTACTCACAAATTATTGTGTGTTATTACCGTTGTTGCACAATTATTTATGTTATAGCATTTACATAGTCCCCCTTTGTTCTTTTTCTCAAGCTGAAAGAACTGAAGAAAAAATTCAAGCCTCAAGTTTCAATATTGAAGGATTCCATGGGCAAAATATTGAATGATGCAGGAAACATCAAAAGAAGACGGAAGGAATACACAGAATCACCGCACCAAAAATAATTGGTAAATGTTCATCCATTTCAGGAGCTAGCATATGATCAAAAACTGATGGTATTGAAGGAAGAAGTGGAAGCTGTACTGAAGGAATTGTCAAAAAACAAGGCTCCAGGAATTTACAGAACACCCACTGAGATGGTCCAACAAACAGATGCTGTGTTAGAGGTACTTATTCGTCCATGCCAAGAAATTTGGAAGAGAGCTACCTGGCCAAATGACTGCAAGAGATCCATATTTGTATCCATTCCAAAAAAAGGTGATCCCACAGAATGTGGAAATTATTGAACAATATCATTAATACCACATGCAAGTAAAATTTTGCTGAAGATAATTCAAAAATGGTTGCAGCAATATATTAACAGGAAACTTCCAGAATGCAAGCTGGACTCAGAAGAAGACATGGAATGAGGGATATCATTGGTGATGTCAGATGGATCTTGGCTGAAAGCAAAGAATAGCAGAAAGATGTTTCCTTGTGTTTTATTGACTATGTAAAAACATTCAATTGTGTGGATCATAACAAATTATGCATAACATTGAGAAAAATGTGAATTCCAGAACACTTAATTGTACTCATGAGGAACCTGTCCATAGACCAGGAGGCTGTTGTTCAAACAGAACAAGGGGATACTGCATAGTTTAAAATCAGGAAGGGGTTGCATCCTTTCACCATAACTATTCAATCTGTATGCTGAGCATATAACCTGAGAAGCTGGACTATATGAAGAAGAGCATCAGGACCAGAGGAAGAGTAATTAACAACCTGTGATATGCAGATGATACCACCTTGCTTGCTGAAAGTCAGGGTAACTTGAAACACTTAGTGATGAAGATTAAAGATTCCAGTGTGCAGTATGGATTACATCTCAACATAAAGAAAACAAAAATCCTTACAACTGGACCAACGAGCAGCATCATGATAAATGGAGAAAAGATTGAAGTGGTCAAGGATTTCATATTACTTGTTTCCACTATCAACACCAATGGAAGCAGTAGTCAAAAAATCAGATGACGTATTGCACTGGGCAAATCTGCTGCAAAAGACCTCTATAAAGTGCTGAAGAGCAAAGATGTATCTTTGAAGACTAAGGGGTGCCTAACCTAAGCCATGGTGTTTTCAATCACCTCACATGCATGTGAAAGCTGGACAATGAATAAGGAGGACTGAAGAAGAGCTGATGCTTTTTAGTTGTGGTATTGTCAAAGAATAGTGAAAGTCCCATGGACTGCCAGAGGAAAGAACAGATCTGTCCTGGAAGAAGTACATCCAGAATGCTCCTTGGAAGCAAGAATGGCCAAACTTCATCTTACCTACATTTTGGTCATGTTGTCACAAGGGATCATTCCCTGGAGAAGGATATCACGCTTGGTAAAGCGGAGGGTCAGTGGAAAAGGGGAAGGCCCTCAACAAGATGGATTGACACAGTGGCTGCAACAATGGACTCAGGTATAGCAGGGATCATGGGCTGGCACAGGACCAGGCAGTGTTTCGTTCTGTTGTCCACAGGGTCGCTAAGAGCCGGAGCTGACTCTATGGCACCCAACAACAGCAACACTTCTCATTGTCTTCCTTTGCCTTCATCATGTTAAGCTGACTTCCTCCATATTGTGTGTTGCCTTTCCTTTCACCATAATTGACACCCGTGTGTTAGCTAGTGATTCTCCCTCCCTCTCACTCTCATCCCTGGTAATAATCAAAGAATGGTTCTTTCTGCGTTTAAACTTTTTCTTGACATTTTATATAGTCTCATTATACTATAATTGTCCCTTTGTGATTAACTTGTTTTACTAAGCATACTGTCTTCCAGAAACATCTCAAGTTGTGAGGTGTTTCATGCCTTCATCATTGTTCTTTATTGTTGTGTAGTATTCCATTGTATGTATGCACCAGTTTGTTTATCCATTTATCTGCTGGTCAGCACTTAGGTTGTTTCCATCTTTTTGCTGTTGTGAAAAATCCTGAAATAAACATGGGTATGTTTTTGTCTATTCATGTCACAGCTCTTATTTCTTTAGGATATATATTTAGGAGTGAGATTGCTGGATCATATGGTATTTTTATTTCTAGCTTTTTAAGGAAATGCCATACCATTTTCCATAGTGGTTATACAATTTTGCAGTCCCACCAGCAGTATATAAGGATCCTAATCTCCCTACAGCCTCACTAGCATTTGTTGTTCTCTGTGTTTTTTTGATCAATGCCATTACTGCCAAGGTGAGATGGTATCTCACTATAGTTTTGATTTGCATCTCTCTAATGGCTAATGCTCTGGTGGCATAGTGCCTAAGGCATTTTGACTGTTAACCAGAAGGCTGGAGGTTTAAACCCACCGCCACTCTTCGAAAGGAAGATTGGGCAAAATACCACCTTGCAAAACCAAGGAGGGATCGCTGTGAGTCGGATCTGACTCGATGGGAGTGAGTTTGGTTTGGAATAGCTAATGATCATGAGGGAGCTCTGGTAGCATAGTGCCTAAGGCACTTGACTGCTAACCAGAAGTCTGATGGTTCAAACCCACCAGTCACTCCTCGAAAGGAAGGTTGGGCAATCTACTTCCGTAGTGATACTGCCTTGGAAACCCAAGGAGGAGGGATCGCTATGAGTTGAATCCAACTTGACAGCACATAACAACAACAATAACAATGATCACGAGAATCTTTTCATGAATTTGTTAGCTGCCTGAATGTCTTCTTTGGTAAAGTGTCTGTTTATACACTTTGCTCATTTTTTAATAGGATTTTTTATCTCTTTGTTGTTGAGGTGTTGAAATGTTCTATACATTTTAGAGTTTAGAACCTTGTCAGATATGCTGTTGCCAAAAATATTTCCCCAGCTTGTTGTTGTTGTTGTTGTTATGTGCCAATGCGTTGGACCTGACTCATAGCAACCCCTCCTTGGGTTGCTGAGGTTGTTAGGTGCCATTGAGTCAGCTCCTACTCGCAGCGACCCTGTGCACAACAGAATGAAACAGGGCCCGGTCCTGCGCCAACCTCACAATCCTTGCTACATCTGAGCCCATTATTGCAGCCACTATGTCAATCCATCTTAGTGAGGTCCTTCCCCTTTTTCGTTGATCCTCCACTTTACCAAGCATGATATGCTTCTCCAGGGAATGGTCCACTCATCTGTCAGTTTGTCATACTGTAGTGGCTTGTGCATTGTTGTCAGGGTGGAGACTATGCCACCAGTATTTCAAATACCAGCAGGGTCACCCATGGTGGACAGGTTTCAGTGGAGCTTCCAGACCAAGACAGACTTGGAAGACGGAAGGGCCATCTACTTCTCAAAGAATTAGCCAGTGAAAACGCCCAGTCTGTAGGTTCTCTTTTTATTCTTTTGGTGAAGTCTTTTGATAAGCATAGGTGTTTAATTTTTTTGATGTCTCATTTATCTATTTTATATTCTGGTGTTTGGACATTTTTAATTATGTTTGATAGTCTATTTGTACCTTAAATTAGGGGCCCTATGTTTTCTTCCATGAGCTTCATAGTTTTAGGTTTTACATTTAGGTCTCTGATCCATTTTGAGTTAGTTTTTGTGTATGGTGCGAGGCGTGGATCCTGTTTCATTTTACTGCAAATAGATATCCATTTTTGCCAGCATCATTTATTGAAAAGACTAACTCTTTCCCACTTAATGGACTGTCACCTTCATTAAAAACACTGGCCATAGGTGGATGGATTTACTTCTGGGTTCTCAGTCCTGTTCCATTGGTTGATGTACCCTTTGTTGTACTGGTACCAGGCTGTTTTGACTACTGTGGCTGTATTACAGGTTCTGAGATGGGGAAGTGTGATGCCTCGTGCTTTGTTGTTCTTCTTCAATAGTATTTTACTTATCCAGGGCCTCTTTCCTTTCCATATAAAGTTGGTGATTAGTTTTTCCACCTCATTAAAGAATGTTGTTGGTATTTGGATTGGGATTGCATTACATCTATAGATCACTTTGGACAGCATTGACATTTTCACATCAAGTCATGCTACCCATGAGCATGGATTGCTTTTTCATCTATGTAGGTCTCTTTTGTTTTCTTGCAATAATGTTTTGTGGTTTTCCTTGTATAAGTCTTTTAAATCCCTAGTTAGATTTATATTCCTAAGTATTTTATCTTTTAGAGGGGTGGCTATTATAAATGGTATTGTTTTCCTGATTTCCTTTCCAGAGGTCTCTTTGCTAGTGTATAGGATTTCAACAGATTTTTATATGTTGATCTTGCACCCAGCCATTTTGCTAAATTCTTCTATTAGTTTAGTAGCTTTCTCATGGAATCTCTGAGATTTTCTATGTATAGGATCATATAATCTGTAAACAGGGATAGTGCAATTTCTTCCATATCAATTTGGATGCCCTTTATTTCCCTATCTTGCCTTATTGCTATAGCTAGGACTTCCAGTACAATATTAAATAAGAGTGGTGATACAGGACATCCTTGTCTGGCTCCCATTCTCAAGGAGAATGCTTTCAAGCTTTCTCCATTGAGAATAATGTTGGGTGTTTGTTTTGTATACATCTGGCACTGTTTTCACAGTGCTATTGGCCTGTGAAATAAATTCCTGTCTGGGGACATCAATGTTCATTGCAGCATAATAGCCAAGAGGTAGAAACTGTTTAATGTCCATCAACAGATAAATGGATAAATAAGTATGTGTTGCATACATTTTACTCAGTCATGAAGAGGAATGATGCACTGATGCATGCTAGAAGGTGGATGATGCTGAAAAAATTATATGGAGTAAAATAGGTCTGTCACAAAAGGAACGATATTGTATGATTCCACTTATATGAAATATCTAGAGTAGGCAAGTGTATAGAGACATAATTGATTAGTAGCTGCCAGAGGTGGGCAGGAGGGAGGGCAAAAGGGGGATTCATTGTTTAAAAGACACTGAACTTCTGTTTCCAATGTTTTCATTACCCTTCAAAGAAACTCAGTGCCCCTTAAGCAGTAACTCACTTTCCCCCTAATCACTAATAAACTTTGGTCTCTGTGTATTTACCTATTCTAGTTATTTCATGTAAGTGGGATCATACAGTAGTTGTCCTTTTGTCTCTGACTTATTTCACTCTGCATAATGTTTTCAAGCTTCATCCATGCCACAGCATATATAAAAATTTCATTTCTCTTTATGACTGAATAATATTGTGTGCATATACCATATTTTGTTTATCCACTCCTCTGTTGATGGACTTTTGGATTGTTTCCATCTCGGCTATTGTGAATAATGCTGCAATGAATATTTGTGTACAAGTATCTGTTTTTGTCCCTGTTTTCAGTTCTTTTGGGTATGTACCCAAGGGCTCTGGTGGTCCAGTGTCTAAGGCATTTGATTGTTAGCCAGAAGGTTGGTGGTTTGAACCCATCAGCTACTCCACAGGAGGACGACAGGGCAACCTACTTCCATAAAGATTTACTGCCTTGGAAATCCAATGGGGGTCGTTATGAGTCAGAATAGACTTGATGGCAGTGGGTTTTTTATTTTTTTTGGTACCCAGGAGGGGAGCTCTGGTAGCATAGTGGCTAAGACACTTGCCTGCTAACCAGACGGCTGGCGGTTCAAACCCACCGGCCACTCCTCGGAAGGAAGGTTGGGCAATCCTACTTCCGTAGTGATACTGCCTTGGAAACCCAAGGAGGGGTCGCTATGAGTCAGGGCCGACTCGACGGCACATAACAACAACAACAACAACAACATAGTCATTTTACATTAAGGTTTTGTGAGGGATCCCCAGATTTTTCCACCATTTTGGATGGTGCAATGGATGAGAGTCCCGATTTCTCCATGTTGTCACTGTTATTTTCAGTTTTTCTGACAATAGTCCTCTTAGATGAGGTGAAAGAACCCCAGTAGCACAACAGCTAAGTACTTGGTTGCTAACTTAAAGGTTAGTGGTTTGAACCCACCCAGAAACTCCATGGGAGAAAGACCTGAGGATTTGTTCCTGTAGAGATTACAGCCTAGAAAACTTTACAGGGCAATTCTGTTCTGTCACATGGGGTTGCTCTGAGTGGTAAATCAACATCATAGCACCTAACAACACAACAGTGGAGGGGAAGTGGTATCTCACTGTGGTTCTGATTTGCACTTACCTAATGACTATTGTTGTTGTTATGTGCCGTCAAGTCAGACCCGACTCATAGTGACCCCTCTTTGGGTTGCCAAGGCAGTATCACTACAGAAGTAGATGGCCCAACCTTCCTTCCAAGGAGTGGCTGGTGGGTTTGAACCGCCAGCCTTCTGGTTAGCAGTCAAGTGCCTTAGGCACTATGTTACCAGAGCTCCCACCTAATGAACATCTTTTCAAATGCTTATTAGCCATCTGTATATTTTCTTTGATGAAAGGTCTATTCAATCCTTTGCTCATTTTTTGATCTGGTTGTTTATCTTTTTATTGTTGAGTTGTAGGATTTTGTCATATATTCTGGATATTCAACCTTTATCAGATGGATCTATGTTTTTAAACTCTACATTATAGTGCTTAGTTTTAAAAAGAAGCAGCTCAGGTCTTATAAGGAGCTTACACAGAGTTGGATGGGGTCAGTCCCAGGTGCAAAATGCCAAAAGAAAGAAACATCATCAGGAGCTGGGAACAAGTTGTCAGGCCAGTACTAACATAGAGATTAGGTAGGCTCAGCAGTACCAGAAACAGGGAGAAGAAAGAGCACAAGGAACACAAGGGCTCAGAATCAGGTTGTCAAAGTCAGAGCCAAGGAGAACAGGGCAAAACTTGAGAGAAGAATAATCTTCCAGGAGGCAAGTGACCCGGCTCTTCAAATACAAGTGTCTCCCTCTTTCTGTGTGAGTCTTGGATCATGATTCAAGTTCTTTGTACTCAAAGCATTAAGCATTAAACATCAAAGCATTAAGCAGAGAAGTTCACTAGGAGTTGGAGTGAGTCAGAAGGGGGACAGAGGTGGTCCCTGGAGCTCAGAGACCAAATCAAAATATTTTCTCAGCTGAGTGCCTCCATGGGGCCACACAAGATCTGGGGACTCACTCGAAGATTTAAGGTATATACAGGGATAAGGGAACACGAGAAGCAAGAAAAAGCAAATTAGAAGAGCAAGGTGGACGAGCGCAGCAAAGAGAAAACAGGCCATTGTAGTGGGAGGTCAGAGACTCACAGTTTGACATTTACTGTTGTTGCCCCTAAACTACCTGTGCCAGGAGGGAACCTGCGTGCACAGGCTGTGGCTGATGGCTTGGGCTCCTTTCCCCAGTCTGACCACTCTTTGTAATGAGTTGAGTACAAAATGTCTCTCCCTTGGCAGGAAGAGTTTCAGTAATAAGGTGCTCAGAGTTAGTTATGACACTCAAGTTAAAAGCTTCTTGCAGGAAGGAAATATATATTTTTTTATGTCATCATAAAGCTGCCCAGATCACCTAGCCCTTGCTGTGGAAATGGTGCCTCTGAGAACAGAGAAGAGATAAGAACATCTGACCTGAAGCTGAGACAAAATGGAAAGTCATGGAATTCGTGCCCTCTCTCAGCCAGGGAAAGGAACTCTGGTGGCATAGTGGTTAAGCACTCACCTGCTAACCAAAAAGGTTGGTGGTTCAAACTCACTTGCTGCTCCACAGAAGAATGATGGGGCAGTGTCTGCTTCTGTAAATATTTACAGCCCTGGAAACTCTATGGGGGCAGTTCTATTCTGTTCTATACGGTTGCTATGAATAAGAATCTGACTCAACAGCAATGATTTTTGGGTTCTCAGCCAGGGATTATTTCTGCCTTTCTGCTGTGCCCAAGTTAACAAGAAGCAACAGACAATAAGGTGGTGGTGGGGGGAGGACAGTCCCAGGTGGAAAACGCCAAATGAAAAAATATCATCAGGAGTTGGGAATAAGTCATCAGGCTATCCTAACAGAGATTAGTCTCAGTCAGTGCCACAAACCCGAAAGACAGGAGCCCCTGAACTAACTGAGTCCTGAAGAGGAATAAAGCCCGTAAAACCCTCTTGAGACATGTCCTCTCTGCAGCCCTGGTCTCCCACTTTGACATCCCTCGAGGGGGAGCCTATTGTCCATGTGCCAAAGGGCAGCTGTCTTGAAGTCTCTGCTTAACTGTAGCTCATTGTCCTACATCCTGTTCAAAGTAAGCACATGCAGGTCTTCCAGGCCAAGTGCAGAGACTGCCCAGTCAGATGAGTGGCTTCCCAGATCTGGAGTCAGGGAGATCTCTGTTCAAAGGTCATTTTGCCATTTTCTAGCTGGGTCACCTTGGGTGACTCCCCGTCCTTGAGCCACAGTTTCTCATTGGTAAATTAGGGAATAAATACCCATAGGTCAATGCTCTGAGGATCAGAGAAGGTGAATATAAAACACCAGACACACAGTGCTCAAGGTTTTGGAACTGTATTATTAAACAATTGTCTCACACAGAGGCTTAATGGTAGTCTTCAAGAAACTTTCGTTTCAGAGCTCAGCTTTGAGAGTCTTTCTCATATAGGTCTTAAGGTGATGGAGATGAATAAGACAGGTACCTGCCTTCATGGGCACAAAGTGATCAGAGGAGCAAGATAGGCTAACATCCTACTAGAATCAGTGTGAACAGTGTTATGATGGATGATTGGGCAGCTTTAGGAGTTCTAAGGAAAGAGCGGGAGCTCTGGTAGCATAGTGCCTAAGGCACTTGACTGCTCACCAGAAGGCTGGCGGTTCAAACCCACCAGCCACTCCTCGGAAGGAAGGTTGGGCAATCCTACTTCCGTAGTGATACTGCCTCGGAAACCCAAGGAGGGGTCGCTATGAGTCGGGGCCAACTCGACGGCAAATAACAACAACAACAAGGAAAGAGCAGTGTCTACTTGAGGAATAGGGAGTTGTCATTGCATCTGGGCCTTGAATGAGCAGGATTTCAGTAGATGGGCAGTTATCCATAGAGGAAGTGCATTTTAGGAAGAGGGAGTAGCATGCACAAAAGGAAGAGAAAGAAAATGGCCCAGAATATTGGGAATCCAGTGAGTGGTCTGAGGGGCTGGAGAATATGGAGCATGATGGGGAGTGGTAGGATGGGAGAAAGGTAAATTGGTTAAAACTTTGTTGCTGTTAGTTACCATTGAGTTGATTCCAACTGATGGCAATTCCAGGTGCTGCATAGCATCTTCTGGACCATAATCTTAATGGAAGCAGATCACTGGGCTTTAGACAACATAACATGACGCAATGCCATCAAGTCAGACTCAGCTCATAGTGACCCCTCCTTGGGTTTTCAAGGCTGTATCACTATGGAAGTAGATTGCCCAACCTTCCTTCCGAGGAGTGGCTGGTGGGTTTGAACCTTCAGCCTTCTGGTTAGCAGTCAAATGCCCTAGGCACTATGCCGCCAGAGCTCCTGTAGAAATGTCTAGTATAACTGAAACTGATCCCATTGAACAATGCTATCCAAGAGAATATATGATGATAATGGAAATGTTCTATATCCACACTTCCCAATACAGTAAGCCACTGGCCACATGTGGCTATCATGCAGTTAAAATAAAGCTAGTATGATTAAGGAACAGAATGTTATTTAGCTTCATGTGGCAAGTGGCTACCATATTGGACAACACAGCCATAAAACATATGTATGGCAATGACTTCTAATGTGTAGAGGGCGATCTCAAGGCCTACACCTTGCAGTGTAGCCCCAGTTCATAAAATGGAAGCTCACACCCAGATTGCTGCTGTGGTTGTGCAGCTGAGAGGGCGAGCTGGGGCTGAAATACAACTTGTTTTGTGCAAATTGAGCCTCATGCCTAGAGGAAGGGGTAGCCTTTTTCTAATTCTTAGAAAGTATCACATGGGCTAGTAGCAGCCCTTCTTCCTCTAAAGTTTCTATCTCTCAGTGGCCTGCCTGCAGGTGGAGTCAGGTTTCCTCTCTGCTCTAGCTTCCTGGAGTTGCTGTGAGAAATGAGCTCACCTGGGGCATGACCCAGGTGAGGCCTCTTGGGTGCTGACTCAGCATTGGAACCACAAGGTGAGAAGGCCAGATGCTCAGTATGGCTGTTGGCATAAGATTTTGATCCGTAGCCTAACTCTATCTACAAGCCAGTCCCTTGACCTAAACTTGAGAAAAGGTAATAAGAAGACCTTACTTTGGCCACAGATTGAAAGGACAAACATTATTCATCTTGCCCAACAATAAAGCTAATGTTGTTGTTGTTGTTATGTGCCGTCGAGTCAGACCGGACTCATAGCGACCCCTCCTTGGGTTTCCGAGGTGATATCACTACGGAAGTGGGTTGCCCAACCTTCCTTCCGAGGAGTGGCTAGTGGGTTTGAACCGCCATCCTTCTGGTTAGCAGTCAAGTGCTTTAGCCACTATGCTACCAAAGTTAATACCATAGTTTAATTCCCTCTTTGTTTCTTTATCTATTTCTCAGCTGTTTCTGATGCAAAGGTGGGGGGGAGGTTATTATATTAAACTCATTTAGAACTCCTTTCCAAGTATAAGGACATGGACACATTTTCTAGTCTTGGGCAAAAACAGTGAGATATTCATGCGTCAACATATCCATTCATGAGGTGGTTGCTCTAAAACAGCACAGGTTGTCAGAGTTGGAAGGAATACTGCATTCTAAAATCTCATTGTAAGACAGGAAATGAGTCCTGTCTTGGGTCCCATAGAAGGTGAAGTTTTAAAAATATTTTTAAATTTATTTAATTCTTTATTGTTGTTGAGAATACACACAGCAGAACATACACAAGTATCCCATAGAACATCCCATAGAACTTTGATGGCCTGCTCAAGGGCATACAGATAGATATCAGAGGCAAATATAACTGGAGCTGAATCCTGACTCAATCCAGTTCCAACTGTAAAACTCAAAGGTTGCAAGCTCATGGCTACTGGTTGAATCTAGCATTTTTTTTTTTTTTTTTTAAGTTCAGAAGGAAGGTTGGGCAATCTACTGCTGTAGTGATACCTCCTCAGAAACCCAAGGAGCGGTCACTATGAATCGGGTCCAACTCGACGGCACATAACAAGAAGAAGACAGGGTTTTAAAAATATGGTTAAATTAGTTGCCTGTACTTAAAAACCAGAATTCACTTTGAAGTACAGTAGATCCACATGGCAACAAGAAGCTGGGGCCAAGTAGTGTCTGATCTTAACACAAAGAGGGATAAAGAAAGAGGAGGAATGAGAGACATGGACCATTTCAGAAGCTGATAATCCAAAGCTGTCAAACTGGATCACAAAGTTATATAAGGTGCTGTTTGTAAGTTCAGGTCATCTTCATTAGTGCTTTTTTTTTAAGGACTTAGACTTTAATTTGGAGATGGTTAAGTACAATATAGATCATAGAGATTATTTTGTTGAGCCAATTCATTTTACAGATCAGCATTTAAATAAAACCCGTGACTTCACCAGCCTACAGATAGAAACAGAATCTTGGGGCAGTAACCATGCAGGAGCCCCTGGCTCTGACTCTGGATTTGTGGGAATGCCAGATCAATTATATTCCCCCCAAAATTTTGGGAGCAAATTGTCAGGTATGCTTCTGGTGGCTCACAGGTATTGAGGGCACTGATTTATGAATCAAAGGCACTGATGCCCAACCTGGCACATAATAGCATTAAATTTGTTAAATGAATGAATGCACGAGTCAGTGAATGAGCTCAAAACCTAGTGCTGCTGCCCAAAGCTGAGGCAGCTGAAACAAGCCTTGTAGGCACTGTCTTCTGAAGCCACCACTCCCATCTTTGCTCACAGCCAAGCAGCTGGCACGAATGCTTTGCGTGTTGTTATCCTATGGATATTTCAGTGAAGACTGATTCCGTTTTCACATCCTCTCTTAAAGCTCTCTTGCTCTAGAATTCTACCGGGAGTCCCAGAGCTGTCCTCAGAAACACCTCTTCCCTCCTCTCATTGTTGCCCAATGTTCTTGGGGATGAAACAAATGTCCGTCAACTTTGCATCTCTTTAGGACAAGTTATCTTTTAAGAAGCAACTTGGTCCTGCAGGCAATTAGGCATCTACTTCTAAAAAATCAGCCATTGAAAACTCTATGGAGTATGGTTCTACTCTGACATACATGAGGTCTCCGTACATCAGAATCAACTTGACAGCAATGGAATGTTTATGAAATTTATATGTACTATATTATTAAATTATGTATTACATATCTTATTAAATTATTGAAACAGCCTTGGGAGGAATTATAATCCCCATTTATAAATGAAAAATGAAGGTGAAGAGAGTAAGTGGCTTGGCCAAGTAAGGGACTGAGCCAGAATTCAAATCCAGGTTTTTCTAACCACAAAGTCAGTGTTCTTTTCTTAGTGCTGCCCCTCCAGAGAGACAGTTTTTCCCATTAAGGCATCCCAAATCATACAATTACAGCTAGCCTTCTCTGTACTATCACCACAAACCAACCTCACTCCCATCAAGTTGATTCTGACTCACAGTGACCTCCACTGGGTTTCCAAAGCTGTAAATTGTTACAGAAGCAGACCTCCCCATCTCTCTTCTGTGGAGTGACTGGTGGGTTCTAACCACCAGCCTTTGGTTAGCAGACAAATGTCATAACCATTATACCATCAGAGCTTCTTACTATCACCATAAGGGTCTCATAAAATGCCAGATTCCCACCTTCATCTGAGACTCTGCATAATACACATACAATTAACCTGGGAAGCATACTGTTTGAACAACCCTTTTAGACAGAAAACACTATCCTAAACCTTTAGTTAGTCAGTGACAAACACCAGCCCAACACAACTTAAATCTTTCTGCAGGGTGTCACTCTAAAGATAACCCAAAAGGTCTCACAGTTTCCTGGTTGTTAAAACAACAACTACAGTAGCAGGAATTGAGACCTAAAGATTAGTGGGGTAGAAATGAGGAAGGAAATAGCATGTTAAATGACTAGTTTCTCCAGCTTGCCCTGTTCTTTTAGATAGAGCCCCAGAACCTGAGTAGTGATAGTGGAAGCATTTGATTGATCAAATGCTCAAAGATTTCTACTGATTTCAAGGCTACTCAAATCTCTCTGTACTTTGAAGTCTGGGATGCAGGCGGATTCCTCAGAGACTTATGCTCCTATCTTTGAGAAGGGTTAGGCTGTTTTGACACAGCTGCCCCTTCAGGAGGCCTTTACCAAGCTGCACTATAAACGGCGCTGGCTGAGGCCCAGCAGTAAAGAAAGTTGTGTCATTGTAGTTCTCTGCCCTTCAGAAGATCTGCTCTTAAGACCCTCCTCATCTTTTCTTCCCTTTCTGTTTCAAATTTGTTACAGTTTTCTTTCTTTTTCCCTGTCTCCTTCCCTTTTTCTACTTTAGATCAAAGAACTTCCCCATTTCCTCATTTTTGCATTTGCTCCCTGGAGTGAAAAGCAAGGCCAGCTTCCCTCCCACATCCTTTTCCAGGCACACAGCAGGCTCCTTAGCCAGCGAAAGTTTCCACCCCTAAGAGCCCTGTCACAATTTCATGCTCACATGGTATATAGTAGGAGAAAAGGTTGAGTTTGATGTGGTTAAGTTAGCCAACACCACACCTTCATACTCTCAGCCCCAAACCACTCTCCTGCTTATTACTCTCACTTGCCATTTCTTTGGATTGGCTTTCATCTGATTACCACCAACCTTCACATCCTCAACCAAGGCTGAAGCTGGGGCAGAAGTTCCTTTCTGGTTGAACTACTGATTGCTGTGGATAACCCATCCCAGCCCAGGCTCATTACAGGCAACAAGAAGAAAAAGAAAGCAAGAGTGACTGGGGCTGCAAAGACTGTTGTTACATGGTTTCCCTTAAGCCCCAGAAATAGAAAACCAGACTTCCGACTTGCAGGGTCCCTGCACAAACCACCAGACCACACTGCCAGATAAGAAAAATGTTAGATTGTGTCATACTTCCTTTGCCAATGCAAGTTCCTGAAAATGGCCCTGAATTTCAGATCCTAAGATTTAGACAAGGCTGACGGGGGAGAAACAAAGGGGTCAGGCATCTTTCTTTTCTGGTGCAAATTTGCTTTCCACCATGGAAATAAAGGAAAGATCATGGAAGATTAGTCAAGAGCTAACTTTCTGGTTTGCACGTACAAGGGAAAGAAATGTGAACTGGACATCAACAGGCATTGAGAAAGGGAAACCACTAGTTAGTTATGTATCCTTGGGGCTTTCAACCCATATGCATTCATTTACTGAGTACCTATAATGAGCCAAGCACTGTAACTGGTGCTTCAGACACCTCCTTGCAAAATAAGGAGGCTGGACTAGATTCAGATTCAACTAGATTTCAACTCTTGTGCTCACTACCCCCCCCCCATAGAAATATTTTTGTTTAACTTTCCCAGAGCAGCCTCAGCAAGTGCCAGTGTTGTCAGCCACTGCAGGAAGAGTGATGACTAGTGTGTTGACAGGGTTCTACCTAGAAGGTAGGAAGTGCTGCCAGAGATCAGCCCTAAAAGATATCTTTGGACCAGGGTGGGCTGTGAGTGCTTGGAAGAGATTCAGAGGTGAGGCCTGGTGAGCTGTCACCTTGGGCTAGGGCCTGGCCCAGAATACAGATGATTCATGCAGGGGGAGGCAGCTGACAGACATGGCCACAGGAAGATGCAGCCATTTTGGGCCATGAGATGTGTGGATGGCAACAGCAATGTGCACTAGAGTGGCCTCAAAGCCCAGGATCAAAGAAGCAGGGCTGGGAAAGTAGCTGATAAAGTTGTGGTGACAACAAGGGAACTGAGAGACAGGAAACTCCTTATATTTAGCTAATAAAGAACCAAGTACTGTGAGTGACTTCTGCATGCCTATAACTGCTCCAGGCCCTGGGATGCTCCAGAAAAGAACCAAGTTAGAAGAATTTACCATCTCTTGAAGTGATATCAATCTAGACAATGAAATTATTGCTGGGTGAGAAAGTCCTGCATGTGTAATGTAGTATTGGCACTGGTGCTAGCTCTTTCCTTGCATGATCTCATTTAATCCACTCACCAATCCTGAAAAGTGGGTACCATTATCTCTGTTTCACAAAGAAGGGTGCTGTGCTAAGGTTCTGAGAAGCTACATACTTTATCTCAGTGATCTGGGATTCAATTCCAGGTCTGTGTGAGCCTTTGAACTTTCTGTAACAACCTGCAGCTCCCCTTGACTGGGAAAAAACAGTGCTGGATCGAGCAAGGAGTTCCTAGGTGACGCAAACAGTTAATGCAGTTGGCTGCTAACTTAAAGGTTGGAGGTTTGAATCCAACCACAACACCTCGAAAGAAAGGCCTGGTGAACTACTTCCAAAAGGTCAGCCATTGAAAACCCTCTGGAGCGTAGTTCTACTCTGACACAACTAGGTTGCCATGGGTCAGAGTCGACTCAACCACTGGTTTTGTTCTTGCACTGGGCAAAAGGGAAAGTAAATATTGGTTGATGGTGCAGAGAAGTTTAAAAGGAGGAGCCATAGGAAAGAGAGGGAGCTATGTGTGAACAGGGTCAAAGATAGCTTCTTGGAATAGGAGAGTCTGTAGGGACTGGTTTGAAGCTGCAGATCATGAGCTTTCTCCAAGTTCTGGGCCAAAGGATGAGGGTTTGAGTTTGGTTTTGGACCACCCAGTTCTTGCTATACTGCATAGAAGACCTCTCCTGAAAGTCTTGGGTTCCACACAGAGCACATCTGCTATAAGAGAGCTCACTATGAGAGCAAAGGCTCCACCCTATCAGATAGACAACCAGAGTCGACAGGCCCAACCCTCCGGACCTTGGGTTTCCAACACACTCAGAGGACAGCAACTCACCATTAGCAGACTTAAGAAGAAAACACCCACTCAGTCCTGGAGCTGGCTTTGCTGTCCGCAAGGGCTTGTGGGTGTCTTGTCAGGGAGAGGAGATACCGTGGGCACCTGGTGCTAGGGTGCTAGGGCTGCCCGAGAAGGAACAGGTGCAAAGCAGGGCAATTAGCAGAGAAGGCATCAGTGGGGCAGCAGCCTAGAGCTGATCAAAGAAGCCACCAAGATTACATCATCTGCTGGTGAGTAGGCTTGATTAATTCTCTCATGAATGGAGTATTGGGAGGGAACTTTTTTCATCTTCTTTAAGAAGCCAGAAGAAGTGGTAATTAAATTTGTCTTTGAAAACAAAATGATTCTGAAGGGGGTGAGAGCCTTCAAGCTTTCTCCATGGTGTTCTGGGCACTCTGGTTTCTCCCTTCCAATGAGGAAGAGTGTCTATTCATAGGCTATGACTTGGAGAGGCCCCACAGTGAAGCAGGCACTGCTACAAGCAGTTGCTAATGTCTGCAGGAACTGCTAATTTACCCATCTCATTTGTTCCTCTACACCAGCCACAAAGGGAGACCACTCAATTATTTTGATCCTAAAGAGAGGCTGTGTTTACCATGATCTCCCCAGCAACTCCGTGTGTGTGTGTGTGTGTGTGTGTGTGTGTCTACATTTGCACAACGACCCTATGCAATGAGGAGGTAGGGTCATTGCCCTCACTGGCATTTCCAAAGACATTCCAATTCTGAATTGAGGACAAGGATACTACTGGGGTGCACTGGAGAGATCTTGGCTTCCAGGGAAGTCATAACTTGAGGGGTGCCTTTAAAAAACCAAGGCAGATGAGGTATGTGGCCACGATTTCCTACTGCTGCCCAGAACCAATGGAGGAAAAAAAAAAAAAAAAAAATTGGGAGTATCTACTCCTTCCCAGGCACTGTGCTTGGGTTGTACATAGTTTGTTAACTTCTCACAGCTACATACATTTTGAAGCAGGTATTATATTTCTATTATTCTAGAAGGTTCTTGCCCCAATGTTTCTGTTTAGAGAAAACCCACATTTCCATTGGAAATATCACATCTGTAAATCCTTTCCTGACTTTAGCAGGTACTTGTACTGCCAAAGACTCATTATAGACTTTAGGGAGAGAGCAGTCTTAGCCTGCTCATCTGTAGTATGGGGTAACAATAGGGTCGTTGTGAGGAATAAATGAAAGAAATCATAGAAGTGCTTGGTTAGTGGCCAACACTCAGTCAGCCCTTGTTAATTACTGTTGTTGATAACAATAATAATATTTATTATAATTATCTGCCACTAGGTTGTAAGTTCCTTGAATGCAGGGACAGTGTCCACATTGTTAAGTGTTTTAAACCCAGATCCTAGGAGTACTTGGCACATTGAAAGCACTCTATTTCTAGCTAGCAAATGAATGAATAAGTGAATGAAGTATTTGTCTTCTCCTTGCCATCCCATGACCGAAGGAGCACTGGAGCCATAATGGTTAAAGCATTAGGCTGCTAACCAAAAGTTTGGTGGTTCAAACTTGCCAGGCCCTCCATGGCAGAAAGATGTGGCAGTCTGCTTGTGCAAAAATTTATAGCTTTGGAAACCCTAGGGGCAGTTCTACTCTGTCCTAAAGGGTCATGATGAGTTGGAATTGATTAGACGGTCATGGGTTGGGTTGAGTTGGGTTTGCCTCTGTGAGTTCCTGAGAAAAGGTCTTTGACTGACTCATTTCTCTTTCTCTGATGTAACCACATTGTCTGGCACAATATAAGTGTTAAATGACTCTGAATAAATGGGCAGGACCAGGAGGTCCTGCTAAGTGGCCAATACATGGCCTAGAGAGTCTGGCCATGTGCCCATCCCAATATTGTAGTTGGGCTGGTGGCTAGATACCACACCCTGTGTTCAATAAATGTACCCTCATATCTTTACCCTTAGATGGTGAGCTCCTCAAGGGTGGGAACCATGTTCTTGTTTATTTTTAAACCCTTAATGCCTAGCACAGTACTTGGCACACAGGAAGTTCTCAAATACACAGGAATTACTACCCCTCAACTCTTAACTCCAGCTGAACTTAAATGAGGACAGAGTCCAAAATGATTTTGTCATCTTTCCCCTCTCACTACCTAAACCTGTTCTTCCACAGAATTTCCCATTTCTGTATATTAAAGATTCATTTTCTCAGTTACAAAGTTCCAAAACTTCTTGGGAGTATTGCATCTCTAATGAAAAAGAGTATGGTCTTTGTGATAAGACCATTCTGTGTTTGAATCCTGGCTTTGGCACAAACAGTTTGCACTTGTGTGCTAACCTAAACATTGGTGGTTCAGACCTACCTAGTAGTGTTGTAGAAGAAAGGCCTGATGATCTGTGTCTGTAAGGATCACAGCCCAGAAAGTCCTATGGATCTGTTCTGCTCTGTAACACATAGGGTCGCCACGAGTTGGAATCAATTTGATAGCAGCAGGTTGGGTTTGGGTCTTAGCTGTCTGGCCTGGACAAGTTGTTTACCCTTCCTGAGCCTCATTTTACCCTTTTGTCAAATCAGGTGATTATTTTTCTATTATTCAGGTAGAAGTTCCAGAGTTGGGCACAATATGGGACTCCCAGCAGAATGACCAAGGAATCCTATTACATTCTCAATGGAAAATTGATTATAATGGATCCTTACTCCAGATCCCCTGGACTGCCTAGTGTGCCCTAACCATGGCTCATACTCTTTTCCCTGCTACCTTGGACTCCATGGTAATGGGTCTTAAAAAGTCCCTATTGATCCCAGTCAGCCTTCTGGGCATTATTGATTCTTATTAGGGCACCCATTTCACAGCCCAAGTCACCCAGATTTGGGCATACCAACAGGATATCCTCTGGAACTTCTACCTGTCCTATCAGCCCCAAACAGCTGGTCTTGTAAAACTCTATGAAATTAAAAAAAAAAAAAAAAAAACCTAAAAACCAACTGGGGTCAAGTTGATTCTTACTCACAGTGACCTGATTGGACAGGGTATCTACTGCCAACCCACTGCCATTGAGTCGATTACAACTCACAGCAACCTCCATTGGGTTTCCGAAGCAGTAAATCTTTACAGAAGTAGATTAGCGTGTCTGCCTTCCACAGAGTGGAACCACCAACCTTCTGGTTAGCAGTCAAATGCCTTAGACACTGCACCACCAGAGCTCCTTTGGACAGGAACTGCCCTCTGAGGTTACCAAGGCTGTAAATCTTTATAAAGGCATGTTACATCTTTCTTCTGTGGTGTGGCTGGTTTATTCAAACCACTGACCTTTTGGCCACTTAACCCCTTAACCACTGCACCATCAGGGCTCAATCTTAAAATGTTGTTGTTGTTATGTGCCATCGAGTTGGCCCTGACTCATAGCGACCCCTCCTTGGGTTTCCAAGGCAGTAGCACTACGGAAGTAGATTGCTCAACCGTCCACACTATTAAAGCATAAGCTAAAAATTGGCCCATGGCTTCCCAAATGTGTTTCCTTTTGCTGTTCTTATGTTCCTCACAACCTGTACCCATAGGCCGCTTGCCCATAGAAAAATGCTCTCAGCACGCCTCCTCTATTCTGCCTTTACTGGTCTGACAGGAGATCCATGCTCCAAGTCATAGATTTCCCTATCCAACTCAGTGGAATCACTGGGTTGGTATTACCCAGTATGGAAACTCATGGTGTCACTATACCCCTGTGAACTTCCTCCCATACCAGACATACAGAATCCTTAGTAATGTTTATTATCAACTTTAATTATACAATAATATGTAATATAGTGGTAAATTGCTTACATGGAATATTTCTTAGATTATATGAATATTAACAACAAAATTGTTATATAAAATCTTTCTACATTGAATGACACTAGTAGTTACAATATTATTAGTAACTAAGCAGAAGCAGTTTTTAATTTTTCTCCCTCTTTTCCTTTAATTCCTACTTCATTACCCCCCAAAAATTGTTATTTTAGGTTCACAAATACTACTTACCATAATATTGTAGCTAAAACACCAGAAAATTTGGCAAAATCAGTGACTATAAAAACACCAAGAACAACAAAAATAACAGCACATGCAGAGGAAACTAAGTGATTCAAAATGTCATTGTAATTGGGTAATAATGACAGCTCTGACCAGAGCACATTAGAAAGTTCAAAAAGCAAATTAGCATAGAATTTTAGCCTTATAGGGGGTTCTGGTGGCATAGTACCTAAGGCATCTGACTGCAAACCAGAAGGTTGGAGGTTCAAACCCATCAGCCAGCCACTCCTCAGAAGGAAGATTGAGCAATCTACTTCCATAGAAATACTGCCTTGGAAACCCAAGGAGGGGTTGCTATGAGTTGAATTGACTCAACAGTAGTGAGTGTTTTTTTTTTTTTTTTTGGAGGTATATTGAAATATGGAAGTGGAGCTCTGGTGGTGCAGTGCCTCAGGCATTTGATTGCTAACCATAAGGTTGGCAGTTCAAACCCACCAGCCACTTAGTGGAAGGAAGATGGGGCAATCTAAATTTGTAAAGATTTACCACCTCGGAAACCCAAGAGGGTCATTATGAGTCCGGATCAACTCAATGGCATTAAGTGTGTTTTTTTTGGAAGCTGAGCTTATGAAATTTTTTTGTTGTTGTTATAACTAACTACAGGGATATTTTTATTGAAAATATAAAAAATTTCGGCTGAAAAACTGCATCAAAATTTTAGACAGTCACTTTGGTGTCACTTTCTCTGAGAGTGTCACCTGGTGTGATCCACACCCTCTGTATACCCCTAGAGATGCCATTGATCCAACTGATTACTTCGAGCTCCCCTAATCCTCCATTCCTCTACCTTTTTCAATCTGAACACAATCTACAAGGATTGGTGCCCAGAGCAAGGATGAACTATAAGCTGGATCCTGCTGGTCAACAGCAAAATTCCTAACATTATGTTTCTACCAGCCTGCCTGGAAAGCAAGCACCACCACCTAAAGCATACTCTAGTTATGATGGATTTAAAGGGTGGATAATTCCAGACCTTCTCACAAGAGTTAGAAGGATTGGCACCTGTACTGACACCTACCCCCATGTGGATCTTGGAGAAAGGTGAAAGGGATCCTGGAATATTGGTGTTGGAGACCTATCAATATTCTCTTGAGGCTCAGCTGTGAGATACAACTGTAATTATAAATGGATAGCCCCAAATGCTACTATGGAGCCTAAAAATCTGAAAATGTTATTGCAGAGCCTTTTAGTTATCACTAGCTGGCTCTGCTTGATATGGCTGATGGCCTGGGCCTGAAACACAATCTCCCTTATTCAGTGCCAGGACACCTGGGCAATATTATGCCCACAGTGCTATCCCTGTCTGTTTGGAGTCTACAATTATTCTTCTGTAAAGGCACAGGCCAGGCATATTACATTATCCCAAGCAGCCATCAGGATAAACAAAAAAGAATGGTCCTGCATTTGTAGTCCCACCTGCTACCTTTACCACAGTTATAATGCCCAGTTGGAAGCCCAGCACAGCTAAATGAACCCCCAGACACCCCTTCTACTTTACACATCTTTAGGATAGCCTCTCTTATGTCAACCTATGCTCCATGACATGGATCTGACTTGAGTTGTACTCGTCTGGGGAGCCAACCCTGTATCCAAACAATGACTGCATCCTAGACAATGACCACAGCCCAGCCAACCATCACATCCCAGAAGATGACTACATAGTTACCTACCTTTTACTAAGGTTTCCCCTGATAGAACATGGAGTTCTTCCCCTTGGGGACCCCCACTCAGACCACCAAAATGTTAATTTCCTTCTCTCTCTCATTTCCCCTATTAGGCACAATAAGCCCCATTTTCAAAACTACTGCTGATTTCAGTCCTCTCACCCTAGGGAAACAGTCCCTGTTCCCACTTGTGCTATAACCTTCCATCCTGTACTTTCCAAAACAAGCCTACTGCTTAAGGCTATCCCCAGGCAAACCTGTAACTACTCATGGCCAAAGCCATATCACAATGGCTGAACATCATACAATGTTGAGCCTACTATCTGCTCCCCTTTATTTCCAACCTGCCTAATGACCTTCAGCTCATGAAACAGGCCCGCAATACCAAACATTACTGGCCTAGGCCCCTATGTCTTGCCTTACCCCATACAGCGCCAGATTGATAGGACATTAGTTTACATTATGATGTCCTTGGCCCATGAGTCCAGATCATTCACCTGTCCAAATGCACTTGCCTATATTTGTATATTCCTAAGCCATGTAACATGATGGGTAGCACAGACTTCATTGCCCTGGATAGTAAATGAACAATTAGAAGCCCTGGAGGGAATATGGGGGCGCTGGTGGTACAATGGTCAAAGCACTCAGCTCCTAACCAAAATGTCAGCAGTTTGAATCCATTCCATGGAGAAAGATATGGCAGTCTGCTTCTGTAAAGATTTACAGTCTTGAAAACTCTATGGGGAAATTCTACTTTGTCCCTCAGAGTCACTATGAGTCAGAATCAACTTGACGGCAGTGGGTTTTGATTTTTGTTTTGGGAGGAATCTAGTTTACATTTGCCACTCCCCTAGATAATGCCCTTCTGATGTCCCAACTACCTGGACCCACTCTTAGCAGCCTCACCTACATACTGCTCACCCTGACACATTTGTTACTCCCCCCAGATTGGACTCCACTGCGATTCCCAACCATGAGCCATCTTCCTGTCCATTGCCCTAGGTGTAAGAGTGGCATTTGGAGCCCAAGGAATGGAATTAGGGGCTGATAATATCACTAATTAAGTAGCTCTGGTGGTCCCATGGCTAAGGCATTCAGCTGTTGACCAAAGGCTCAGTTGTTGGGACCCACCGGCCACCCCATGGAAAAAAGATGGGGCAGTCTACTTCTGCAAAGATTTTCAGCCTTGGAAACCCAGTGCGAGTTGCTATGAGTCAGAATCAACTTGATGGCAGTGAGTTTGATTTGGTTTGTTAATATGACTAATTAGTAACCAGTTGCTGTCGAGTTGATTCTGACTCTTGGTGCTCACAAGTGTGTTAGAGGAGAACTGTGCTCCACAGGGTTTTCAATGGTTAATCTTTCTGAAGTTGATTTCTAGGCTTTTCTTTGGAAACATTTCTGGGTGGACTTGAACTTCCAACCTTTTGTTTAGCAGCTGAGTGTGTCAACGATTTGCATCCTCTACGAACACTACCTGGCACATAGTAAGTGCTTAATAAAAGATACTCATGACTTGCAATGATAGGCCCATCTATTCCTAACCATAGATTGTCTGATTGCTTAAAAGACAAATTCAACAAATACACTTACTAGGTAATACAGTCTCTGAGTTAACTTTTTCCTAATGAACTCTTCATCTTGAAAAAGAAATTCTCAAAAGACCTTCTTGACCTGAGTCCCATAAATAAGCGTTCTGTGGTTTCGGCAGGTTTGTGATTTAGTGGGGCTTTGGTCTAATTTCCTAGTATCAAATGGGAACCTGACTATCTGCCTTTTCTAACTCTCGAGGGTTTTCTGAGACTCAAAGGGATGTGAGATTTGCAAATGGTAAGACACAAACTTACTCGCCTTCTCAGACAAGCTGAAGCATCCACCTGAAAGTCCACAACAGCAACATACGAACTTCTGATATCCTGGCACCATATACTGGGAGTGGCAGACACTCCTTCATATTTACAAGCTGGGCTGGCATGTGAAGAAGAAGAAAAAAAAGTCAGGCAGGAAGCAGCCTTTTCAACCAGTGAAGAAACCGTTAGAATCCACCTCTTTGCCCTGATGCCAGAGTTCTGTCTGCCCCACCCAGCCAGCATTATCGAGGACACTCACTCCTATCAGAAAGCCCCGTGGGCATTTTCCCTAGTTTATCAAGGACCTTGTGGAAACATTTCTGTAACTGAAGATAAAAGACTTTTTTTCTCTCTCTTTTCTACTTCAAGCTGCCTAAACAGAAGGGTTCCCTCATATTTTCTTTTGGGAACCATGGTTCTGAAAAGAAGATATTTTTCAACCTGGACTTGAGGTAACTGGTGGAGAGGCAGGTAAGGTAGGTTTCATTCATTCATTTGCTCGTTCGTTCATTCAACAAATATTTATTGTGTGCTTATTACCTGCTGATACTGTGCTAGAACCCAGTTCTGAGAACAGAGAGGACCTTGCAGTCTTCGTGGGAGCCAGGTAGTATTTAACAACAAGACGTGGAACTACAAATCGAGATCTAAACTTTGAGTGAGAGTCTAGAACAGTGGGTCCTGATGTGATCACAGGGGTTAGGGGACACTTCCCCAAGGAAGTGACATTTGTGCCGAGAGATAGTGTGTGTGTGTGTGTGTGTGTAGCAATCTTGTAGATTTAGCTCTTGCCCTCCAAGTGGGTGTTTTCAGGGTTAAAAGATGCTTCATGGCCTGGAAGCCTGGCTGTCCCTCCAGGGCAATCTTATTTCCTAGACCAAGTCACGATTGCGCGATCCTTCTGAAGGTTAGGATGGAAATGACTTATTGGAGTGATGGAAAAGGCAGCATAAACCTGCCAGGACCTCCTTCAAGATTCAGTTCACTGTGCAAAAGTTGCCAGATAAAAGATACTTCCAGATGGAGAGCCACGCAGGAAATACAAATGGAATATATATATTTTTAATAGCTCTTCCTTTGCAAGATATGACCCAAGGTGGCCTTCTGCAATGTGATGGGAAGCCATGTAGCCTGAAAGCATGAGAGCAAGCGAGTTGGCCCATAAGCAGCTCCCAGGCCTTTGGAAAGGGGCTGTGTCCTGAATGACCATGAAAAGTGCTCTGTTTATGAGAGCCCCCACTCCCACTGTCACCATCACCCAAAATGGAGCCTGTGCCTGCTATGCTCCAACTCTGAGACTCAGAGGAGAGGACAGTTGTAAAAACACGGAGTTTCGTTGATGATGTAGCTGTACATAAGGACAAACTGTAGCCTTTCTTCCTGTCCCTGGAGCTAAGTGGGCTCCTATAAAGAAGGTTGTCTGCAAGTCAGGGACTAGGACCACTCACAGTGCACTAAGCAGGCAGGATTGTCTTTGAAAGTCTCAGAACTCATAGGTGTGGTTTTACCATAATGCTGAGGTTATTAAACAGCTCCATAGATGAACCCGAGCAAGTATGAACTCCCTGAAACTATTTGCAAAATTATTCATGTCGGCACAGAGGTGTGTCTAGGGCATGGTCTTTAGCTTTTACCAGGTTTTTAAGAGGTCGAAGCCAACACTGCCATCCCCTTACCAGTTTTGGGGTCCCAGATAGGGAGATCTTCACCAAGTAAAGACACTCCCTCCACAGGTCAATGTGAATCTAGGAATTCATTGATTAGTCCTGCAATTGATGGCACAGATTTGATATCCAAAGGTTTCCATTCAAAGGTAATTACTGAGTGTTTCAGTTTCCTAAGACTGCCATAACAAAATGCCACAAAGTGGGTGGCTTTAAAGAACAGAAGCTTTTTTCTTATAGTCCTGGGGTCTAAAGGTCCAAGTCAGATTCTCAGCCATGTGGATTCTTTTTGGTGGCTTTGAGAGAGAAACTGTTTCATGCCTCTCTCCAAGTTCTAGTGGCTGCTGACAATCCTTGGTATTCTTGGCTTGTAGATTGATCCTCACATGCTGTCTTCCCCATGTGTGTGCCTGTGTTTCTGTGACTGTCCTTCTCTTTTATAAAACATCACTCAGAAGGGATTAGGATTAGGACCCACCCAAATCTAGTTTGACTTTGTTAATTTAACTGATAATATCTGCCAGGAAAATTTCTATTTCCCCAAACAAGGTCAGTCACTGGTACAGCAGCTAGGACTTCAACCTATCTTTTGGGGAACACAATTCAATTGATAACACTGAGTATCTCCAAATGTCTCCAGATTCATATCAATGCTGTGGGTTACCAAATATGCAGCATGACCTCTCCAATAGCATATGACATTTTGAGGTGATGAGTTGCTGCACACACATGAAATCATTGCACATAAGAGTCCAATGAGACGTCTAACCAGGTAGAGCCAGGAGCTATGAGAACTCAGAAATGGGCCAGCCACCTGTACCAGTTTTGGTGGGCACAGAAACCTTCAAGGTAAAGACATCACTTGAGCTGGGTCCAGGTTGATGGGCAGGATCTGGAAAGAGAGAGAGAGAGAGAGAGAGAGAGAGAGAGAGAGGAGTGGGGAGGATTTTGTATTAACTGAAGTCATCATTGTAATTTATTGAGTGACACAGTGCCTAAGGCATTTGACTGCTAACCAGAAGTTGGTGATTCAAACTCATCAGTTGCTCCACAGAAAGAAGATGGGGCAATCTACTTCCAAAAAGATTAACAGCTTCAGAAACCCAACGGGGGTCACTATGAGTCAGAACCAACTCAATGGCAGTAACTTTTTTTGTTCTTGTTTTTTGTACTATTTGTCAGGCACTATGCTCTGCCTGCTACATATATTATCACAGTTACTCCTCTTAAGCTTATATGTATTATCAGCTCTGTTTTATCATTGCAAACACTGAAGCTCAGAGATTTGCCTAAGATGACCCCAATTGTAGTTCTGAAACAGAGACTTGAAACCAGGTTTATTTGTTTTTGAAGCCTCTGTTGTTAAAAACTCTGCTAGTCTAGCACTAAAGTTTTGAAATACAAATAAGCAGACATTCCAGATAGAACAGAATTCGACAATGTACAGAAATGGGCACAAGCAGGGTGCTTGAGAGCAAGGAAAAGAACAACTGAATGGGTAGGTCCAGGCTCTAAGATTGTGAGAAAGAAAGTTGGAAGGGCAGGATTATGGGGCACTTTTAATGGACACTTGGGAGATTGGTTTTTGACTTGCTGGAATGATAGACTCACAGGTAAGCTTCAGGTTCAACTCTCCACTCCATCTCTTTCCTCTATACAGGTAAGAAAAGGAAGGTCTCAAGAGGTTAAGCAACTTGCTCACAGGCAACAAGGAGCCATTCCAAAGTCTTGAGCAGGGTGGTGACGGTGATGCAAACAGTGTTCCAGATAGGTTAGATTGGCAGTAAGATATATGTGGGGCAGAGAAAAGCAAGTATCTCTTTGCTTGGATTTTGCTGAAGGACATCTCAACAATGGCTATGTCTAGCATCATAGACAAGATTCCAGCTCTATCCTTTCTACTGACGTGTGTAGCTTAGGAAGATATGGAGACAGAGGGTCATCAGAAAGGTCAGAATCACCTTCCTCTGCTAGAGTCAGTGTCCTCAGCTAGGCATCAGTGATGGAAACGTAGTTCCCCCAGCCACGGCCTGGCTCCTCCCCTCTCCTTTCTTCAACAGAAACTCTACCAGGGGTGCATTGTGTCAGGCTAGAGATCTCTAACTCTGAAGAGCCAGTGGCTGGGCCAGGCTCTGGGCACCATCTCCTTATGTTACCTTCCTGAGCATGAGACTGAGCCCGGCCTCTGTGATCCTAACCCACCTGCCCCAGGGGTCACCAGAGCATGTAGGGTAAGGCAAGATCTCCCCAACCCCAGGCAAGGAGGCTAACTTCACCATGCTTGGGCTGAGCCTTCAGTGAGGCAGAACTCCGGTTATCCACCTACGTCCAGCCAAGGAATGCCTGCCCTGATGGACTTCCTCCTCTGAGCTTCTCTTTGCTTAATTAATTCCAATAATAGCTGCCATCCGTTGAATGCTTACTTCATGCCCATCACCATGCTAAACATTTTACATGCATGATCTCATTTTATTCCTACAACTCTGAGAGGGAGTATTATTATCCTCATTTTACACATGATCAAATTGAGGCTCAGAGCTGTTAAATAATTTGCCTAAAACCATACAGGGTAGTGCACAGTTAATGCACTTGGCTGCAAACTGAAAGGCTGGAAGTGTGAGTCCACACAGAGGTGCCTCAGAAGAAAGAACTGGTGATCTACTTCCAGCACGTGAGCTATTGAAAGTCTATGGAGCGGAGTTCTATTCTGACATAGGACCATGATGAGTCAGGGATTGACTTGATAGTAACTGATTTAAAGAAGCCAAGACTCAAACATAAGCCTGTCTGTCTCCAAAGCGTGTGCTTTACCTACCTGGCTGACTGTTTTCTACATGTTAGTCCACTGCAGCTGTGCCTCTCTGTGTGGCAGGGAGCCTTCCATGCTTCCTGACACCACTCATATTCAAAGTTCCTGGGAACCAAGAACCTGACCTCTTCCCCAAATCAAAATCTTGGGACAGAATCTGAATGGTATCTGGGCTCTTATTCTCCCAAAATTGATGTTCAAGAAAAACAAGGAAACTTCAAGTTCTTTCTCAGCTTTTACCCAGACAGGGTAGTGTAGGCATGCTTTGGCCAAGAGGACAAGGCTGTCATAAGTATACTCATTCTCTCCCCAAATATTTATTGACAGCCTACCACATGCTGGACACATTCTAGGTGCTGAAAACACAACTGTGAGCAAGTCAGAAAGAGTTTCTGCCCTCATGGAGTTTACATTTTACAGAGAAGAAAGGCTAAAACAAAACAAAACAAAAACACATACACAAAACCCTACTAAGTGGTTTTAAGAAGCTCTGGTGGTACAACAGTTAAGTGCTTGGTGGTTGGAACCCACCTTGCAGCTCTGCAGGGGAAAGACTGGCAATCTGCTCCTGTAAAGATTACGGCCAAGAAAACCCTATGAGGCAGATCTATTCTGTCACATGGAGTTGCCACAAGTCGAAGACAGACTCAACAGCACCTAACGACAACAAAGTGGAAATAGCAATGATACTAGAAAGAAAAGCAGAGCAGGATAAGGTGATGGAGAGTGATGGGGAGTGGGATTTTAAAAGCCCCTTCTGAGGATAAAACATTTGAACAGAAACCTGAATGAAGTATATGAAAGCCACAGAATGATCTAGAGAAAGATTATCCCAAGCAGAGCAACTAGCAAGTGCAAAAACCCTCAGGCAGGAGTTGGCTTGCTTTATTCTAAGGAACAGAAACAAGGCCAGTTTGGTCTGAGCAGAGAGCAGGAGTGCGGCATGACGGAACAGTAGAAGTCAGCTAGTGCAGGCCTTCTAGACCACAGTGAGGAGTTAGGACTTTAAATGTGCTGTTTTAGTGTCCTAGGCACTGCAGTGTGCCTCTCAGGTGCGCGACCTCTGAGTAACTAAAGAGGGGAGACAATTTCAGGAACAAAGAACTCAAGGACAGCTGAGTGAGCCAGCTCTGCAGTCCTGGCTCTCGCCTGGAACTCGGAGCAGCAAGTAAGTCCATGTATTCATTTCCTAGGGCTGCTGTAACAAAATACCACAAACCGGGTGGGTTAAGAAAACAGAAATTTATTCTTGGACGTTACAGAGGCTAGAAGTAAACTCAAGGTCGCTCAGCAAAGTTGGTTCCTTCTGGACATGAGAATCTGCTCCATGCCTCTCGCCTAGCTTTAGGAGGTTTCCCACAGCCTTTGGCATTCCTTAGCTTGTAGATGCATCACTCCAGTCTCTGCCTCTGTCATTACATGATGTTCTTCCCACCTTGTCTCTCTCTGCCTCGTCTCCTCTTGTATCAGAACATCCAATCACATACAACTAGGACTCCGCACGGTTGATTGTTCTAAGGAGGGCATACCTCCTGGTATTACTGCTCACCTTATAGGCTTGTCTGTCATTTGGCTGAAAGTTGAGCCACGAGGGTGAATTGAGTTACAGGCCTGAAGGCCAGTTTCTAGCAGACCAGTAAGCCTGGCTTTTTTTGTTGAGTTTTGTTCTACACTTTTCTCCCACTGTATCCAGACCATCTATTGAGATCCCGTTCACAGTGATCAGCAGTGGTAACTGGGCACCATCTAGTTCTTCTGGTCTCAGAATCATGGAGTCTGGGGTTCATGTGGTCAGTTAGTTCTTTGGACTAATTGTTTCCTTGCTTCTTTGATTTTCTTCACTCTTCTTTGGTTCAGAAGGAAGATACCAATAGTTACACCTTGGATGGTTCACAGGGTTCGCAAGGGCTGAATTTTCAGAAGTATATCACCTGACCTTTCTTTCAAGGCACCTCTGGATGGACTAGAACTGCCAACCTTTTGGTTACTAGCCCAGCCCATTAACTGTTTGCCCCTCCTAGGGACTCTGTCAATAGCCAACCAGTGGCTAAATGGGCACAGCCTTCATTTCTGGCTGAGAGATGCTAGGCTCCCTGAGCCAGAGGGTTGCTGATGCGTTAGGCATGCTTCCCCTCTTTCTAGAGCATCGTAGTCTCAGCACAGTTTGGTGGATGGCCTGATTGACTGGGAAACTATTGCTCCCTGATGCAGCAGTGATTACTTCTGAAAGACAGGGTAATGACAACAGCTATCATCTCTAAGCAGTTATTATTCACCAGTGCTGTGCAAAGCATTATCCTGTTGAGTCCTGTCAAAATGCCTGTGAGGTGAACAGGGCTGGGACTAGGGGGAGCAACACTATCACTTCCATTCAACAGACACAGAAACTGAGGTTCAGAGAAGTGGAGTACCTTCTCCAAATCACACAGCTAGTAAACAGCTGAAATATGTCTTTCTGACTCATGTTCATTCTCCTAAGATTCAGCTAAGGATTTAAAAAAAGAAGTTTTATTTCAGGCTCTTCTTATTGTCTGGGAAACCTTGTTTATTTATCTCTGAAGTTGGTGATAGCTTTAGAATTCTGTGAAAACATGTCCATCAACTGGCACAGAAATGTTCTGAAATGATTTTGGTAGATGCCAGTAACAATTGAGTCGTTTAAAGAATTTTGCATGGGAGTGAAACCCATATTAAGATAAATCTCTGTTTTTGTTCTTGTCTATGAATGTCAAGAAGTGCTGGTGGTGCAGTGGTTAAAGCACTTGGCTGCTAACCAAAAGGCCAGCGACTCGAACCCACCAGTCACTCTGTGGAAGAAAGATGCAGCAATCTGCTTCCTGGTGAAGATACACAGCCTTGGAAACTCTATGGGGCGGTTCAACTCTGTTCTATCCAGTTGCCATGAGTCAGAATTGACTCAACAGCAGTGGGGATTTTTTTTTTTTTTTTTTTTTTTATGTGAATGTTGCAACTAACAGGCATATGTTGCAACTTGGCTCCTAATTGTTGAAAAAAAAAAAAAAAAAAAGAAGATAAATTGTCATTCTTGGCATTTTCCCAATGACATTTGCATTTTCATTTCTACTAGAAATCCATTTCAGCAAAAGAATGTAGCTCTCATCACTTGAAAATGCTGTTCATTCCCTAGGAAACAATAGTAAATGTAATAAGCAAAAAAGAATAGGAAGTGCTCATGGGAAAAAATTACTCACCCAGGGATCAGGTTCATCATGTAGACTGATTCAGTCTTCTTCTGACATTCACATTCAGGAAGGAAAACTTGGGAAATTTCTAAATTTTAGGATATTTAAGATTCACAAGAAGTGAAGGAGAGGGAGAAGGAAGTACATTTCAGTCCCACTGGGCTGGGATCAAGTTCAGATTTCCCCAACTCTCAAGAACCATTTTACATGTTCAGAATCACTTCTTAGTTACTGAGTCCCTCTTCTGCACAAGGCTTGCACTGGTTGCTATGGGAGGATACAGTAAGGTCATGATTGCTTTAAAATTATTCATAATAAAAACACATTTTGAGGCTTGCTTCTAAATGTTAAGCTTAAATTTGAACGATTTAATTGCCCGTTGAATAGAAATGAAATCCCACCGGTAGGCAGTTATTTCTTACAGCCACTGTGTGTGAAATTGGAATCTTAAGATACCATTTCAAATATTCACCTTCTCTAAGGAAGTTCTCCCAAAAGAGTTGTGAAAGATAAGAAACTGACCCTAAGTCATATGCAGTAATCTTACTGTCTGTACATACTCAGGCTAAAGCAGAAGCATATTATTAAAAGGAAACTATGCCAAAAAATTGGGCATTCTGAGGTTACATCCTAGAACCCAAGGATTTATTGATTTTAACAACTGATTTGAGCCCATACAGAACTGCAGCCTCCTTGCAGGACTCAGCTACTGAGCTTGAAGGCTAAGGACCATGGTCTCAGTGGACATCTAGGTCAATTAGCATAACACAGTTCATAAAGATAATGTTCTGCATTCTAGTTTGGTGAGTAGCATCAGGGGTCTTAAAAGCTTGTGAGTGGCCCATCTAAGATACAACTATTGGTCTCTTTCTGCCTGGGGCAATGGAAAGTGAAGAAAACCAAAGACTCCAGGAAGCAGTTAGTCCAAAGGACTAATAGGCCCATGAACCATAGCCTCCTCTAGCCTGAGACCAGAAGAACTAGATGGTGCCCGGCTACCATTACTGACTGTTATGACCAGAAACACGTTAAAAGTTCCTGGTTAGAATAGATAATAAATGTGGAACAAAATTCAAATTCATAAACGCAAGACCAGACTTAGTGGTATGATAGAGACTGGAGGAACCCCTGAAACTATCACCCTAAGTCATCCTTCTAACTTAGAACTGAAGCCATTCCTTGAGACCACCTCTCAACCAAATAATGGACTGGCCTGTAAAAGAAACAATAACACCCCTGAGGAAGGTGCTTCTTAGAACAATCAACTATATAAGACCAAATGAGCAACATTTGCCCAAAAGCAAAGATGAGAAAGCAGGCAGGGGCAGGGAAAACAGACAAATAGAAACGGGGCAATCCAGGCTGAAAATGGGAAGAGTGCTGACACATTGTGGGAATTGCAATCAATGTCAGGGAACAAGTTGTGCATGAATTATTGCATGGGAAACTAATTTGCTGTGTAAACTTTCACTTAAAGAACAATAAAAAGTTCAAAAAAGAAAAAAACTGTAATAAGGAAGGTAGCAACTTAACAGATTTAATAAAAGCAAACATGTCTCATCACCAAGGTTATGAACATTGAAATAGAAAATGCTTTCTTCCGTTTAGGAACAATCGGTGTTGCCGTGAAGGACCCCTGGTCTGTTTGCTTTTTAAAAATAAGGGCTAGTTTTTTAATTTGGGTGGAGAATTCTTGTTTTAAACCCCCATTTCACCTTCCAATCTAATTTCAAGCTCTTTGAAATTCTTTCAGTGAAGCCTTTTGTTGTAGCATAGCAGCTGCCATCTACGAGTACTAACTCATGTAAGGGGCTTTCTGGGCATCTAATCCCGTAGCTCATGTTCAAATACCCCTGTGAAGAGGCTCTATCATCACCTTCACCCTTTTGTCAAGTCTATGTACCAAGCTCTGCATGGATTCGCTCATTCAGTCTTCACAAGAACCCATGCAGTAAGTTCTGTTGTCCCCATTTTACGGAGGAGGATGTTGTTGTTGTTGTTGTGTGCCGTCAAGTCGGACCCAACCCCTTGGGTTTTCAAGGCAGTATCACTACAGAAGTAGATTGCCCCATCTTCCTTCTGAGTAATGGCTCATGGGTTTGAACTGCCAGCCTTCTGGTTAGCAGTCAAGTGCTTTGGGCACTACGCTACCAGAGCTCCCACAGAGGAAGATACTGGCTGTTAAATTCCTGTTGTTAGCCCAGGTTCACATAGTTGGTAAATGGTAAGCTGGAATCAGGTAGTCTGGCTCCAGCTCCTGCACTCTGAAGCACTATCCAATGCTATACTTCCTCAGGAGCTCTGATGGTGTAGTGGTTAAAGTATTCAGCTACTAACCAAAAGGTTGGCAGTTTGAACCCACCAGCTGCTCTGCAATGGGTTTTATGTATATCCATAAAGATGTACAGCCTTAGAAACCCTATGGGGCAATTCTACTCTGTCCCATAGTGATTCTGGGTCATTAAGCGTAGGAATCAACTGGACCTCAGTTGATTTGCTTTTTTTTTTTTTTGCTGTTGTTAGTATACTAAGTAACTGTCCTGACCACACTAGCTGAGAAGTAAAACTCTAAGTCCAACTCAGTCTAATTCCCAAATCTCCCCCATTTAGTGACCACATGGACTGACTATACCAGGTAAACTGCTAATCACAACTTACATGTTTGTTTTCATTTCTGATTGTGGAGATATTGGTTACATATTTATCACATAGTTTAGGCCTACCTCAAAATTTTAGGGGCATTCTATTTTGAGTTAAAAACAAGGATGTGATCAAGAGAATGTCTTTTTATACACTGAGGGCCTTGACTTGGACTGAAACTGCCTTTAAAACTTCCTTTGGTGTAGAAACACACACAAAGATTTTAATTATATTCATTAGGGACCCAAGCCAAGGGACATAAAGATGAGAAAATGACAAAAGCAATGCAGAAAATAGTAAACTCTAATTATACTCCTGAAAAGTCAGTGAGGATTTGGCTCTGAAGAAGGAAAATGAAGCATCCAAAGATATATTTCTGACTTTAACCACCACTTTTCAGGGTGAACTCATCCAAGCCCCTTCACCACCATCTTTCAAATGGGGAAAAAAAAAAAACAAAAAACAAAAAAAAAAAAAACGCCTATGAACATGTTTAAGA
>NW_006921690.1:4559693-4560696 GCF_000298275.1 Orycteropus afer afer
AGGAGACCTGAACCTGAGCATCAAATCTGGCTTCTTTCCCCTTCTCTGACCCCCCGGCAAAAGGAGCTCCCGATCGCTCACGGTCATTGGAAGAGCGCTTTCTCTGTATTGAGTATTTACTGGTTCTTTGCAGGGGGCCAGTTAAACCGCAGGCGTCCGCCGCGGTCCGCCTCTTGAAAGATGCTGAGGGAGGGAATTCTGCTGCCGGCAGAAGGAGAAGGACCTGGACACGCGTGGTCCCTCCCTCTGGGATTAGCTGCCCCTGGCACGCTCAGGCGTACCTAGCCCGTGCGGTCCCTGATCGCACAGCTTGCGTTGCCTGTCTGGAGCGCGGACACAGTCACCTCAGCCTGCAGAGCTGGGCTGTCCTGGGCATCCCCGCGCCCGACGTCAGTGGACCTGGGACTTCGAACCCCCGACGGGCGCGAAAGCCACTCGGCTGGTGTTTCTGTATGTGCTTATTTCGCAGGCTTGCCTTTTCTTTCTTGAGCAGCAGCCCAGTGCTTACTTTAATTTTAGTTAAACCAGAAGGGAAGCGTGAAAGAGGGGACGCGCTAAAGAAGGGTTTCAAGGCAGTCCGGGCTCCTCTCCAAGGAGAGGTGTTCTCTAAGTGACTCTCCTGATTCTGGACGCTGGCCCCTTTAAGAAGCCAATTCAGTCCTAATGCTGCTGCTATTTGTATTACTAATCCCCTGGAGCCCCGTATAAAAAAAGAAAGAAAGAAAGAAAGAAAGGGGGGCCGGGCAGCTGTCTCTTTAAATGTGATTTCCTTCTATTGTATTTGAATCGTGATCAGGAAAAAGGAAATGAAACCAGAGACAGAGGGAAGCTGAGCGAAAATAGACCTTCCCTAGCGAGGAGGGAGCCTGGGGAGGTGGGGGGCAGACGCACGGCCCCTGCCCGCCCCCAGCCTGCCGCCCCCTCCCAGCCCCGGTAGGCGAGCTGCGCGCCGCGTCCGGGGCCGAAGGTGCGAGGGGCACGGGGCACCCGGCGGCGCGCACGA
>NW_006921690.1:4560796-4576395 GCF_000298275.1 Orycteropus afer afer
GGCGGCGGCGGCGGCGGCGGCGGCGGCGGCATCGGGATGGAAGGTTAAGCCCTGAGCAGCAGCAGCAGCTGCAGCCGCCCGGGGCCAAGCTGTGCGCCCCAGCCCCATCCTCGGCCGCGGCGCGCCCGCAGCCCAGTGATTCGCTCTCTCTCTTTGGCGTTTGAAGGGAGCGCGGTGACTGTCCTTGAGCGCGGAGGGGCGAGCTCGCCTCGGGAGCACCGGAGCAAGAGGAGGTGCAGGAGCGGCGGCGGCCGCAGCGGCGCCCGAGCACCCGAGGGGGTCCGAGTCCCGGTAGCCGGCCAGCCCCGTGCCACAAAGGGAGCGCCGCCGCCACCCGGCACGCCACCTCCCTCCCCAATGTCCTCGGCCATCGAGAGGAAGAGCCTGGACCCGTCTGAGTAAGTGTGGCGCTCCTGCCCCTGCCACCCATGGGTCCAGGGCCTTGCGCCCCGGGCGGCAGGGTGGCGCGGACGGCCCGCGAGGGGGCTCCAGGTGAACGCCTGCAGCGTGCCCCTCGCTCTTTCTGCTTCGAGCAGGGCTCTCCCTTCCTCACCGGGTGGCACCGGAGACCCTGGGAGAGGGACTGGGCAGAGGGCAGCAGGGAGAAGGGTTCTGGCCAGGCACCTCCTCGACCCCTCCCGCTGCCTGAGAAGCTCTGTAAAGCGGCCGCGGGTGAGAAAGTTTACACCGGAGCAAGCACGGGGGGCGGCTCGGAGGCGCGCAGGTGCAGTCCGGAGAACGCCCAGAGCTTAGTTCTGCTCCCTTCTCTTTGTCCATTTGCCCCCGGATGGAGGGGCATTCCAAGGGGAGGTCTCTGGCATCCCTGATGGTCCCTTTCCAAGTCTGCAGGTGGAGCGGCTACCAGCAGCGCCGGTGGCCGGCGGGTGAGGGGTCGGAGCGCCCACCTAAGAGCTCGCTTTGGCCCCTAGAGATTTCTGAAGCCGGCAGATCTCGAGTTAATCTGGATTCATGCAACCCCACCCCGCACCCGGAGACTACCGACAGGGGTCTGTGACCTCAAAAGTCAGAGCACCATTTTGGGTGTAGGTGAATTTTTCTGGGGAGAGGACTCGCAAGGTTTTCAGCACAGTCTCAAAACAGTGCTCTAAGGAGTATTTGTGGCATCTGTTTTCTGAACCTCTTAGCAGTTTGGAATGTTTCCCTACACCCCCAACCCATTCTTTGTGTTAACCTGGGGAGAAAGGGTTGTTTAAGATATCATTTTCCCGTCAACGCAAATGCCCTTTTAAGATTCATTAGTTGTCTGGTTTCGAGAATTTTTATTCCTTTGAAGTCCCAGGCTAATCCTTTGAAGGGATTTGTTACACACACCAAAGGAGCTGGTTAATGACTTGTCCATTTGTGCTTTTAAGAGGCATTTGTTTTGTTTTGTTTTTTTCCTTTTCCTGCTTTAAAAGAATTGTGCTTTCCTGCTTGAAGTCTCCCTCCTCCAATTTCAGCCCTCCGTGGTGTTTATTTACCTGGGTTTTACCCGCAGTTACTGACATAAAAGCTCAGTATGTTCTCATAAAACACAGGAAGTGCTTCCATCCAGTGGAATACAAACACCACTATTCAATCTTCAAGGTTATGACACCATTTCTATAAGGAGCTTGGTTTGTGTTATCAAAAACTTAGCTTCCTTAAACAAATTCTCTGGACAAAATAACATTCCTTTACTTTAAAGTATGTAACTATGCAAACAATGAGTTTCAAGGGTGGTTTGCTCACTTTCTTAGAAACCCAGAATTACAATTCAGCCCCGAGTTCTCAGAGACTGGGCAAGACGATAGCAATACAAGACAGAATTGGATGAATTGGTGCCTAATGCCCTTCCAATCAGCAGAACTGAGTCACTAATCCTTTTACTAAAAGATAAATCAGGAGGTTTCAGTTCCCTGAAGGGAGTTTGGGCTTTTCAAAGTTTGTTCTTTTTCACTGAGATTAGAAAATCCAAGCATCCTAACCATGTAACACAACCAGCACCTAGTGAAGGACGCTAACCTACCCCATGCCTTGCTTCTCTGTGCCCAGTGAAGATGGGTTCTAACTGAAGGTAGACAAGGTAACTGAGGATTTGATGCAGGGCATTATTTTTTTTTTTCTTGCTCTCAAAAATTGATGATAAATTATCTTAGAAATCCAGGCTGAAGTAATATTCAGGTGCAATGTTCAGGATAGTCTCTAGGAGAATATAAAATATTAATTTAAGGGTAAATCCCACCCAGTCATTGGCTTGGAACCTCCACGAAAGATAATGTGATACTATCATTAATTACAGAAAGATAGATGGAACCAATATCTCATCCTGTCCTTTCCTATCTCATCTTAGGCCATGATGATAACTCCTTTCCTTAACATTTCCACTGAGAAGCTCTAGATGTTTTATTGTACTTACTCAAGGCCAGCTTGGGTCTTATAGTTAGCAAGCCCAAATTGTATATAGATGAAGACTTGCCTAGGCTTATGCAAATGAAGCATTTAGACAGAAAGACAGCCAGAATTCAGGAACTTAAGAGATTTCCTCTACAATGCAATTGGTGGCCCCTACTGCCTTCCTGGGAGTCACAAGAACAGTTCATTTTCATTCCAGGCAGTTTTGCACCAGCTAAGTGCAAAGTCTCCTCTTTCACAGTTGGTTGGCAGCATCAGCACTGGGGCATTCAGCATGGTAGCAGTGCCAGAAGCATTTCGAAAGCCCCAAGTAAAATCACGGCCTGTGGAAAGAGAAGAGATGCAATTTTGAGTTGATGCACACGAAAATGCCAAGGATGTTAGTTATTTTTCAGAAGGGAAAATGGAAGTCCTGATGCACATTCTCTAGAAACAAAGAAAAAGGAGTCAGGCTTCTGTGAATTCTTACAAGTATTGAAGTATTTAAAAAGAACTGGCTTGGATTTCACATCTCCTTGTTTTAATTGGAGCTAATCTTCCAAACTGCCCTGATTACAGTCTTTGATCTATAGTTTAGCATCTCCTGAATATTTATATGGAGGCATGTGCTTTACCTGACAGTCACCTGAGATTGTCAAAAGGTTTATAAACAATGATTACATGAGCCTCATTGTCCCTAAGTTCAATGGGTACTGAGTTCTGTGGGCATAGACCAATTAGGACCCAAGGTCCAGATGGTGAATTGGTATGAGCTAGAAATAGGAGACAGATTTATACCCCTAAGGTACCTGGGGGAAATTCCCTTTGAGAATTTCACTGTTGGAAGCAGGTCCATTTTAAAAAATGTTAATAGATTTTTTTAAAAAATACCTTTGTGTTTGAGTGAGGTTCCAAAGAACGCTTGTTAACTATTACAAATCAACAAGTATTAGGCCTTTTCTGTGTCCGTTCTGGTGCTAGAATCATTCCTTCCATGCCTTTTATTTTGGCAAAGTTATTTTTAAATGTAAAAGAAAAGTATTCAGATTCCTGCTCAGCAAAGTGAATAGAAGACAGTACGTACAAGTTTTTAATGAAATAACGTGTATGGCAGTCTCACTATTGAAGAATTGTCTGGAGTGAGATTCCACAGTCTGTTTAATTGCTTTCCACTCTAAGTGATCTTTGACTTCCTCCCCATTTTCCCTTTCTAAATCAGCTTCCTCCCAATCAGTTTTGCTGTTGTAAATATTTTCATGTGAGGAAAGAAAGGTCCTTTGTAAGTACAGCAGTGACCCTTAACATCCTAGATTCCTCTCTGAGGAGTCATTCAGTAGAAGGATGGGGTGAGGAATTTCTATAGAAAATAAAACCAGAAGAACTCCTTTTATGTCTTGATGGAATTTCTATTTTGGAAAGAGAGAGCAACCTAAAATAATTTTTTATTGCTTTTTTCTTCCTCTCTTACCTTCTGCTTTTGTGCATTTGGGAGGGGCATGGAGCAGAGATCACAGACAGATTTAATAGGGAATGTTGGATTTTAGCACTGAGTTGCCGGGCAGCAAGCAGCTTGTTTAGTCCCAAGTGCCTCCTCTGGGGTCAGGGTGTGCTCTTGGGTCTTGGGTCTGGCAAGAGGAACAGGAGTAAGAATTATGAAGGTAGAGGAGAGCAGGCAGGGAGAACAGGGAGAAGAAAGGAGACCAGTGTGCCAAGAAAGGGGCTGAGCTGTGGGTAGGGACACAGCACCACCTACAATTGTCTTAGATGCCTTTGGGTGCCTTGTGTTCACTTATAGGATATAGGGCTTCCGGTCTAGCTCGTGCCTGACCTAGCCCAAGGTTGGTTGGGCATCTCTGCAATCTGGCCTAGAGATATGTTGGCCTGTCCCTTCACCTTATGTCTCCAAAAGGCAATCGAGTGAGAGTCCCATAATGTAAGCTCCGCCACAGGCCAGTTTATCTCAGAGCAATTCCTGATGCCCAGTGCTTGTCTCACCAAGATGAGTTTGTCTCTAACGCTTGGCCTCCTTTCCAGGGAGCCAGTGGACGAAGTGCTGCAGATCCCCCCGTCCCTGCTGACATGCGGCGGCTGCCAGCAGAACATTGGGGACCGCTACTTCCTGAAGGCCATCGACCAGTACTGGCACGAGGACTGCCTCAGCTGTGACCTCTGTGGATGCCGGCTGGGTGAGGTGGGGCGGCGCCTCTACTACAAGCTGGGCCGGAAGCTCTGCCGCAGAGACTATCTCAGGTACTTTTTCTTTCACCCCCAGCCTGGAGGCCTCAGAAGGGAGGTAGGTTGTCCACAGACACCGGTGTCTGGTGTGGCTCCCCCAGCTTCTGCCACAGAGCCATTGTGCTGCCAGAATGAGGTCAGGCGTGGAGGCTGAGTCTCAGCCACCCATACAGTGAAGCCTCTGGCATTTCCTCCTGTGTGAGAAGCATGCACTCAGGGATACATTCCTATGTGGTAAAATACTAACATTTTGGATGGCAAACCAAAATCAAACCAAGCCTATTGTTGTTTAGTCGCTTTCGACTCATAGCGACCCTGTGGGCCAGAATTGCCCCCTAGGGTCTTCTAGGCTGTAAATCTTTCCAGAAGTGAACTGTCACATCTTGCTGCCATGGAGCAGCTGGTGGGTTCCAACACTAACCTCTCAGATGGTAGCCAAGCTCTTAACCACTGCTCTACCAGGGCTCCTTTGGCAAGAGAATGATAAGCACAAAACTCAGAATAGTAAGTACCTAGGGGGCAGGTGATTTGTGCCATTGTGGATGGGGTTGTCATGAGTCAGGGAACCAACTCAACGGCAGCAAACAACATCTTCCAAGGTGATGGTGAGGACTAGATGGGATTAATGCACGTAAAAAACTTGGCTTGGTATATAGCTATCAAATTAGCTGCTCTTCAATGATAACTAATCCACATGAGATTAGCAGTAAGTCTTTCCCTATCTTATGAACAGGAGGTAGAAGCATGGAGGGGTGAAACACCAGTGAAGACATCTCTCTGCTTTGGGTTGTACGATCAGCCCTGTGAATTTTCAGGTGCTCACCGAGTGCTTTTGCCTGGAAAGTTCTAGCATTCCTGGTTTCATACTGGCTGCAGTGGCGGAACTCTGTGCCCTCTGCTGTCAGATCTGCTCAACTGTACAGCTGTCAGTTTGTTACCCTCTTCCTGAGGCAGAGGGTCCATGGAGCATGCAGGGCCATCCAACCGGTAGAAGCTTGTTTAGATTTCAGTGCCCTTGACCAGGCTAGGCCTTCCTCCTAACCTGCCCTCAGAGCATTTCACATGAAAACCAAAAAACAAACAAACCTGCAGGCACTTCAATGGTAAAGGAAGCTTATCTGTTTATCCAGAAATTGATTAGAATAACCAACCTCCTCTGTCTCCCCCACCCCATCAATTCCTTGATAAGAGTCCTTGCAAATTTAGTGGTTTCAAGAACTTTGGTGGTTTTCAATGATCATGATAATGTTTTTTGTTTTAATTTTATTTTTTTTAAGTCACAAGAAAATAGAACAGGGATAAATAGAGACCTGGTTTTGCTCAGTAACCAGTTTGCCAGGGCACTGCAGAAAGCAGACGGGTAAATGATTCCCATTGGACTCCCTGACTACATCCCTGTCAAATCATTTAAATCTTATTAAATGAAGTACAGATTGGGTAAGGTCAGAAGGCTTCTCTATTTCTGTAGTTTTACAGAACATTCAAGAACACAACCAGGGCTGTCTAGGCTTGTTAATCTCTTCCATTTAAAAAAAAATAGGAGAGTAAAAAATAGTCTGGGAGAACCCAATGTTAATTAACTTGTGTCTTGGTGACATGAAATAATTCTTCTCCCTGCTACATTCCCAGGCAACATGTTAATTAACTCGGTGTTAGTGCTGGTGTTTCCAGCCATCCTTTAATATTTATATTATTGTTATCAAAATGGGCAGCAGAAAGCTTAAGATGTGACACCTCTTGACAGAAGGAAGAGAAATGGTTTTGCTTCAGGGATGGTCCTTTAACCTGGGCTTGTTTACTGGCATTCGTAGCCTATCTGTCTTTGTAAAAAGACAAGAAGGAGGCAGGACTGAAAGGGACCTAGAAAGGGGTTCAGTCCCTCCCCCTAGTTGGTTCCTCCCCGTGAGGACTTGCAGTGACCCACTTACCTGTTATAATCCTTTTCAGGTACTTAGTCTCAAATGATCATGAGACCCCCATGTGGTGCCTGAACCCAGCCTCTGTTGTGTTTTTCAGAACTTAACAGTAGCTGTTAATGGGAGTGTGGGCCCAGATCTTCTTTGGATCCCTTTTTGCCAATTTCTGTGGTAGATCACACACTCCCAGTGGTTTTATTTTCAACAGCCCAAGTATCCCAGTTCCCCAGCCCCTCATGGACCGTTAACTGACGACTAATACAGCAGGAACATGAAAGCCCTGCAGCCTTGCGGGTGGGTTGGGACGATCGCAGACATAAGTAGACTAGAGAGTTCCCAGTGGGCTCGGGCTGAAGTTTCCCTCTGAGACTTGGCCTGAGATTGCAGTTTTGCTTGACCTCTTCCCCTTCTAGTCCACCTTCCCCTGCTTCCCCTTTCAGTCTGGGTTCCCCTAGAAACACATCCTTAATAAATCCCTGATACACAAATCCTCGCCTCGGGATCATCTTCTGGAATATTCAGCCCGAGACACCAATTCTTGGCCAGAGGTTAATGCTCGAGTTAGGTGCTAAGTGCTGGTTGGCTTTTTACCAGCATTAGCATCTCAGAATACCAGAGTTTGAAGGAGCTGTGGAAGCGGTTTCTTCTGGTTCCCTTGCGTTAAGACCCAGAGGCCCAGAGAGAGGATGTAATTTGCTTGAGGTCACCTGGCTGCTTAGAGATGATGCTGCGACCTGCACTTGTCTCCCAAGTCTCAGCCCTTTGTCCATCCCTTCATTAGCTGCCTGAAGTATATTATAATTTACCCCCTGCAATCCCTCTAATGAACTCTCTCCTTCCTTAGGGGGCACACACCCCAGGCAGCTGGAGTCATTCTGCACACACTGTTTTGTCAGTCATTTATCCTCACTCAGGCCCAAACTTCACTTACTGAACAGCCAGGAAACCAGAACTGTCTTTCCACTCTGTGACCTCCAATGTGGCGGTTACCTACAGCTCTGCCATCTGCTACGTTGGGATAAATGTTCTCCCCTAGTAATGAGTTTGCTCCCAGGTGGTGCTCTGAAAACACTCAGAGATCTTCATATAAAAACCAAGATGCAGAAGAAATTAGATGGCCCTGGCTCTAAAAATGAGCTCTCTGCTCACAGACCTTGATTCCATTCATTTTGCCCAAATATTTCAAAATTTGTCAACTGCCCTGATCTCCCCAAAACCCACTCACCCACTGTCATCGTGTCAATTCTTACTCATAGCAATGCTATAGAGCAGAGTAGAAAAGCCCAATAGCATTCCCAAGGCTGTAAATCTTCATGGAAACAGGCTGCCTCATCTTTCTTCTGTGGAGCAGCTGGTTCAAACTGCAGACCTTTTGGTTAGCAGCCCAATGCTTTAATGACAGAGCCACCAGGGCTCCTACTATCCAGTGAAACCTCTCAGAGTGTACCAACTGATTCTCTACTATTCCAAAGTTAATAAGAACTTCTAGGAAGAACCAGCATTTACCTGAAAAGTTTTATGTGAAAACCACCTGCTTGTATGCCACGATCTCAGACCTCAGACGTATGCGACAATGACTTCCTGAAGATAGGTGCAGTTGGGCATATACTTGAGGTGTGTTAACAGTAACCTGCATTGGCTTAGCCCTTGGCTATTGATGCTTTGATATGCCCCATTGATTTTCTGATAGCCAAATGAGATAGACGTTATAAACAAGCAAACAAACCCATTGTTGTCAAGTCAATTCCCACTCATAGTGACCCCACAAGGACAGAGTAGAGAATAGGTCTACAGGGTTTCCAAGGCTGTACTCTTTATGGAAGCAAACTGCCACATCGAACCACTGACCTTTTTTTTTTGGTTGGCAGCTAAGTGCTTAACCACTGCACCACGTGGGCTTCTTGGTAGATGTTATAATCACCACTATTTCACTGAAACGCTGAGAAATAAAATGTCTTCTCTGGGTCATTCACATACTCATGGCTGGTCCTGTACTTGAATGTGGTCTTCTGATTCCATTACTTGTGTTCCTCTACCCTTGCGGGTTGGTTCTTGGACTCTGGCCTGCATCAGAATCACCTGGAAGTGCTCATTCAAACACAGACTGCTGTGTCACTTCCCCAGAGCTTCTCAGTCAAGTGGGGCCTGAAGACATGCATTTCTAACAGGTTCCCAGGTGATACCAATGGTACTGGCACTGAGATCACACTTTGAGAACCTCGCCCCTAGAGGAGCCCTGGTGGCATAATCGTTAAGCATTTGGCTGCTAACCAAAAGGTTGGCAGTTTGGACCCACCTGGCAGCTCCAAGGGAGAAAGACCTGGCCATCTGCTCCATAAAGATTACAGCCTAGAAACCCTATGGGGGAGGTCTGCTCTGTCAGATGTGTCAAAAATGGATTCCATGGCTCTTTACAGCAACAACAATCTTTATGGCATGGGATTGCCACACCTCTCTACCACAGTGCCACTGGGTTCATTCGTACTGCCAACTTTTAGGTTAATAGTTGAGCACAGAGGTCACCAGGAATAGACTCAACATCAACAAGGTTAGCAGGCACCAGGTTCTACTGTGTTGCATCACCACCTTGACATTGACCAGTACTTGAAATGAGTGGCTTATCAACTGAGAGGAATGTCTTGATTTACATGCAGTAAGAAAAGTTTCCCAAGGGAGCTAGGCCAGTGGGGCATGGAAGATCGTGAACTAAGAAAGATCTTCCAATTTGATGTGGAGAGTAGTTTGTCCTCCAGATCTCTGAGGCATGATTAACTGCACCAGGTGTTCTCTGTCAGAATCCCTTTGTCCCCAGGGAATTATCATGTGGAGATGGGCTCTGCAGCTTATGGAGGAATTCAAGGCCAACCTTCCTCATGGGTGGAATTAGTGAGTGTTGGTGTGATAGAGTTTGAGCAACCTCAGGAGGATATCCATTTTATTGCATTCTTGGCCAGTCCCCTCCTCCCCAGATAGGCTGCTAGGTGTTCACTCTAGCTCCTCTTCTGAAATGAAAGTTCACTGAGAGGGCCTACCTCCACATCTCTAACCCTTTATCTCAAATCATTTCAACTGAGAGTCTCTTCCATAGCAGAGAGGTCTGGGACAGACTAGAGGCTGTGGTGAGTGGTTTCTGAAGGCAGGAAGAAAGCTCAGAAAAGAGAGGAGTTAATACCAAACACAAATGCCACTGGCTACTGTTTCATCCCTGACTACCCTTTCTTTTCCAGACAAGACTCTACAGTAGTCAGCCTTCCTTCTGGACCCAACTCTTCCTAGGTTTTTGGAAGTCCAGCCTACTTTATGGAACCCATCACCAAACCCTTCCTTCTAGTATTAACTCTGCCACTATCTTCTTAGCCTTTTTTTCTTTCTTCCCCCCAGACTTTTTGGTCAAGATGGTCTCTGTGCATCCTGTGACAAGCGGATCCGTGCCTATGAGATGACAATGCGGGTGAAAGACAAAGTGTACCACCTGGAATGTTTCAAGTGTGCCGCCTGTCAGAAGCATTTCTGTGTAGGCGACCGATACCTCCTCATCAACTCCGACATAGTGTGTGAACAGGACATCTATGAGTGGACTAAGATCAATGGAATGATATAGGCCAGAGTCCCCCGGCATCTTTGGGGAGGTGTTTTACTGAAGACACTGTCTCCATGGGGTCTTCACTCTTAGGCACTTTGGGGATTGATTTGTGGGAGGGGTGAGGCATTTCTTAGGGGATGGTAGACCCTTATTGAGCACTGAGACATAGCAACCAAGTGACATATAATGCAAGGGAGGAGGCAGAAATGTGATAAAAGGACCAGGCCTTAGGGAAAATTTATGGCCACAACCTTTTCAAAATAACTGATTAGCAGAGGAAAGAAACATTTGGGGGACAAGTAGGAGCTGTGCCATCATGATGGGATTTCACACCTACAGATAGAGAGTCATTGGGTAAAGACTGGTTGTAACTTTGACCCTTGCAGACTAGAGATGTGCAATTGATTTCTTTCCTCCCTGGCTTTTATAATGACCCTGTTCCAATCACTGTCCTCCACATGGGAAAGGACAGAGAGGAAAGTGGCCATCTTTTTTTTATTGGCCACCTTCCCGAGGCCTTAAGCTTTGGACCAAGGGGAACTGCATGAAGACATATTTCAGTTGAGAATGGAAACTGCAACTTTTAGCCAAACAGTTATTTAAAGCAATTGTTGATGAATGACTGTTTTTAGATACCTTTGTTTTGAGGAGTTCCACAGATTGTTTCTATACAAATGTAAATCTAAAAAAAAAAAAAAAAGTTGTTCAACTATTTTATTATCTTAGAGTATATCAAAGTATTTGTTGTGTGTAGTAAAAAACAAAACAAAAAACCCTGCAGACTTAATAAAAATGACAGACTAAAATGCAGTGTTGCATGTTTGATAACGACTTACAATTTTGGATGACAGGAAAACAGTCTACTTTTTATATTGAAAGGAGAAAGAAATAAGCAGTTTACTTTTAGGTCAAATAAAAACTTCCCTTTATTGCTAGCGTTTATATGAGGCAGGCATGTTTCTATATTACTAGCAATTATATAACAGGTCATCATTTAGCTCAGAGGGATGTAGAATAATTAAATTGTTATTGTCAAATGTGCATTTCACTTCTGCATTGTATAGAGTGAGTGGAAGGCAAGATCATTGCCTTTGGGAAACCCGTAACCTAGAAAGGACACAAATACATAAAACAGGTTCCCTTTGGGAGAGAAGGTAATTACCTAGTTTGAAATGTGGCAAAGATGCTGAGCTTGACACTTCGATTTTCTGAGACGTGTGTCTCAGTATTTTATGACAAGTGGTTAAGAGGACCTTACTTTGAGGATTTAAAGCAGGCACCTTCCTTTGTGCATTTGCCTTGCACCCTGTCCAGCCATTACTATGAACTGATTCATGGCGCCACCTACTGGCCATCACCTCTCAGCTTGCTAGCCCAAGAATGAAGGACAAAACTAAATGAAAGATACATTTTTCAACTAGTTCATAAAAATATTGGAAAACATCAGGAAGCCTTAATATGTTGAATGATAACATCAGAAACATGAAGCTAATGCTCAAATTAGCGATGAGATTCCCTTCAAATCACCAATCATTACTAATGTTTTTTTCTTCTTCTAAACCACACACACACACAAAAGCCACTACGATCAAGTCGATTCTGACCAATAGTGACCCTATGTTGTTGTTGTTGTTATGTGCCGTCAAGTCGGACCTGACTCATAGCGACCCCTCCTTGGGTTGCCGAGGCAGTATCACTACAGAAGTGGATTGCCCAACCTTCCTTCTGAGGAGTGGTGGTTCAAACCCACCAGCCTTCTGGTTAGCAGTCAGGTGCCTTAGGCACTATGCTACCAGAGCTCCAAGAGTAAAAACATTCCACAAGGTTTTCAAGGCTGTAATCTTTATGGAAGCAGATTGCCATATCTTTCTCCCGTGGAGTGTCTGGTAGGTTCAAACCTCCAACCTTTTGGTTAGCAGCCAAGCACTTAACCACTGTGCCACCAGGGCTCTATTTTCTCCTTCTAGAGGAGAAATAATTAAGCAATGACTCTCTTGGTCTGTAAAGTGCTAAAAGTGGTTGGGAAATTCGATTGCTTAAGGTACCTATTTAAAACAAACCTAATGATACCACATTCCAGCTGAGGTGTTTGGTGAGGTGCTACCATGAGGGGAAGTTTGTTCTAAATCAATGGTTCTCAAAATGTGGTCCCTGAACAAGCAGTATCAGCATCACCTGGGAACTTGTTAGAAATGCAGATTCTTGGGCTCCATCCCAGGCCCACTGAATCACAAACTCTGAGGATGGAGCCCAACCATATGCTTTAACAAGCCTTGTAGGTGATTCTAGGAGTCCTGGTGAGGCAATGGTTAAGTAAGTGCTAAGCTGCTAACTGAAAGGTCAGTGGTTTGAACCCACAAGCTGCTCCAAGGGAGAAAGATGTGGCAGTGTGCTTCCTTAAAGATTACAGCCTTGGAATCATTTCTACTCTGTGCTACAGGGTCACTGTGAGTCAAAATTGACATGGAGGTAACAGGTTTTACCTGACTCATATTCCAGTTTAAGAATTGCTGTTCTAATCAACCTCCAGCTAGGAAAGTAATGTACTCTAAGTTGTTAATAGTCAATATTTGACTCAAAGGTTAATCACTGAATAATTTTTCCACATGTAGATAAACTGTCTATCCATGGTCCCTAAACTGGCAACATGTACATGCTTTTGTCACTCAGCTAACAGTTGGCTTATGCTTCATCTACTGGATCAATCACAATTCAATTCACCATTTTAAATCATATCAACTTAAGTAATAATAATATATTTTGGCTATGCAGTTATCCTATAAAAAGTATTAGGTGAGAATAAAGATGTCTTTATTCTTAATCCTTATTGTAGTACAATACTAAAATTTAAGAAATCAGCCAATACCTCAACAAAACAATAATTAATATTTTCCATTTGTCAATGGCACCATCTTGCAGAATTAGGGATGTACAGGTAGGGTCTTCATGACAAGTCACCCCAGGGGAACAAATATCTAAAATACAACTGACTAGAGAGGACGTGTAAGGGGACCAACTCCCTGAGTCTACCCTGGTGGTCCTCACCTGGGTGGGTAACCCTTATGCCCTCCACTCTGACCCAGTGTCTGGAAACCCAGGTGCCTTCTTCCTTCCATAGTCCAGTGTCTTGATTCAACAGTTTGTTGGACATGTTGCTTCCTCTTAAATCTTGAACATCTTCTGTCCCAAACCAGCTTTCTTTTCTTGCTGCATCAAATAGGACCATTACTTCTAAGGAAATCTTGGAATCTTATAAAGTTAAAATAGAACACCAATATCAAACCCACTGCCATCGAGTCAATTCTGACTCATAGTGACCTTATTGGACAGAGTACAACTGCTCCAAGGCTTTCCAAGGCTGTAAATCTTTACAGAAGCAGACTGCCTCATCTTTCTCCCAGGAAGTGGTTTGTGGTTTCAAACCTCCAAACTTTTTGCTTAGTAGCCAAATGCTTTAACCACTATGACTCCAGAGCTCTTTACAGTTAAAATAGAGCAGTGGCTAAAACCAAAACCCAACACATGGTTGTCAAGTCTATCACAACTCAAGATAATGATCCCATGTGTTACAACAGAGAAATGCTCCATAGGGTTTTGTTGGCTGTAATCTTTTTTACAGAAGCAGTTCAGCAGGCCCTATGGAGCTGATGGGTGGATTTGAACCACCAGTCTTTAGGTTAGCAGCCAATCACAAGGTGCTTGCCAGCCAGTCTCCCACTTGTATAATGCCAAGATTTTTTATTTAAATTACAATGTCATGACTTTTCTATACCACTTAGAATGTGCTTTACATATGGTGTTTTACAAATTCTAGGTGCTTTACAAATATTAACTCCATCAATCCACCTGACAGCCCCATTATGGCAGTTTCTATTTATTATCATCTGCATTTTACTGCCTAAGAGGCTGAGGCACAGAGAAGTTCAGCAATTTACCTAAGGTCCTACAGCTGATAAATGACAGTAAGCTTTCACCGAGGCTCTGAGCCTCCGTGCTCTTGAGACCACTTCACTGAACCTCCATTTTCTCATCTACAAAATAGTGGAAATTAATGCCTTTCTCCTAAAGCTATTTGAGGATATTTGAGCTCAGTCTAGCCAGAAATGTAAGCAAACACAATGATACAAGACCAGCACCATAATAAAGATATATAGAAAGTGCTAAGGAAACACAGATAAGGGAACAATGAAATCAGCCTGGGGGTGGCTGTCTGGAGTAAAGAGGAAGTGACATATGAAATGGCTTTGGGCAGAGAAGAGACAGGAAGTGTGGGCAAAAGCCAAGACTCCGAGACCTAGACCATACAGGGCAAGTTGTGTGGGGACCTGGAGTTTTCATGGGAGTGGGGATGGCAGTGAGGTATTGGACAGAGAGGGGCTGGAGCAGCTGGTGACACGTTTAAATTCTTCTGATTCTGTCACTTCCTGGTGGGGTGACCTTTAATTCTCAGTTCCTTCACAGAGTATTGCTAGCATGCCAGGGACAAAATCTGGGTACCGTGAATATTGCTAACATCTGATTTCTCTGGTCAAGACCCTCTTCTTGCAGGCAGTCTCCCTCGATCTCTCCAATTTGCATCTACTTCCCGTTCAGTGGTTCTTGAAGTTTAGTGTTTAATGTCTCCTAATTGATAGGAGTGGCGTAGTATCTAAGCCATTTGACTGCTAACTAGAAGGCTAGCAGAAGGCTGAGCCACTGCTCAGAAGGAAGACTGGGCAATCTACTTCCATAGAGACACTGCCTTGGAAACCCAATGAGGGTCATTATGAGTCAGAATTGAGTAGATGGCAGTGTTTTTTTTTTTTTTTTTTTTAATTAATACATAGGCTCCTAGGCTGAACCACAAATCTGAAGAATCAGGATCTCTTGGGGGTGTGGCCCAGGAATCTGCATGTCCACCAAGCAAACCCCCCTTTTGCTTTGTTGCTGTTGATCTTTGTTGTTATTGTGGGTTGTTTCCTAACTTCACCCAGAAACTGGTGCTAAACTCTGTTTTCCGTAAAGACAGACAGTGTCTCTTATTTATCCTAATGTCTCCAGACCCTAGCACATGTCTGGCACAAATATGTTGTTGAAATGATTTTTAAACTCTCAGCTTCCATAATGAGCTCTGGTGGCATAGTGCCTAAGGCATTTGACTGCTAACCAGAAGGTTGGAGGTTCAAACTCACCAGCCATCGGTGGAAGGAAGATGAGGCAATCTACTTCTGTAAACATTTACTGCCTCAGAAACCCAGTGGGCATCACTATGAGTCAGAATTGACTTGATAGCAGTGAGGTTTTTTTTTTTTTTTTCAGTTTCCATAAATCCCTGGTTAGTACAAATGGCTTGCACTCAATTACTAAGTTAAAGTTTGGCCATTTGAACCCATCCAGTGACACTGCAGAAGAAAGGCCTGGCGATGTAATTCTGTAAATATTCCGAAAAACTCAAACTCACTTCCGTCAAGTCGGACCCAACTCATAGCGACCCCTCCTTGGGTTGCTGAGGC
>NW_006921690.1:4576495-4579928 GCF_000298275.1 Orycteropus afer afer
CTTGCACTCAATTACTAAGTTAAAGTTTGGCCATTTGAACCCATCCAGTGACACTGCAGAAGAAAGGCCTGGCGATGTAATTCTGTAAATATTCCAAAAAACTCAAACTCACTTCCGTCAAGTAGGACCCAACTCATAGCGACCCCTCCTTGGGTTGCTGAAGCAGTATCTCTACAGAAGTAGATTGTCCTGTCTTCCTCCCAAGAAAATCCTATGGAACAATTCCACTCTGTAATACATGGGTTTACCACGAGTTGGCATCAACTCAATGATGGTAGTTTTTGTTTTTTTTTTCTCAGCTTTTTTTTTTTTTTGGTTTTCAGCTTTCATAGTGTTTATTTATTATATATTTTCTTTGATTTACTTTAAACTTTATCCTCTACGTGAAAACTTCACATGGGAAGAAAGCCATATCTCAAACTAGTCTGTAAGTTCTTTAGCATCCCCTAGGGCACCTAGGCCAGTGTTATCTATGTAGAAAACAAGGAATAAATATTTATGGGATGAATAAGTGACAGGGAAGGCCAGAGAGTAAATCAAAGAGAGATAAGGTTTTCTGCCATTTTGAGACTAAGGCAACTAAAGACCAAGTCAGGAACAAAACTCAGGAATATCCAGGCTGGGGAGGAGGGGATACAGGCTGAATCTGGGCCATCTTTTTCACTCCAGAAGGTAAGGAAGTACTCCAAAAATTGATGCAGATATGCCAGGAAAATAAAGGAGTCAGCTCGAGGGGGCTCTCACTGGCCAAATCTGGACAAATGAACTACCAAAATAATTAAAGACAGCAACAACTTACAAACCACTGGGAAAAAGTAAGAATGCACAAAGCATGATCCTGAGACCACAGGAACTAGATCGTGCCTGGCTGTCAGCACTTGGAAAGAGTAGATGAAGGAGATCCTGGATAGAGTGGGAGGACAATGTAGAACAAAACTCAAAATCATTAAAAAAAAAAAAAAAAAAAAAAAATTTACTGATCTGACAGAGCCTGGTGAGACCCCTGAGACTTTGGCCCCTAGTCACCCTTCGGGCCTGGAATTAAACTCATTGCAGTGGCTTCCAGCCAAATAATAGATAGGCATATAAGGTGAACATTGACACTAGGTAGGTACAGTCCTTAGAACAATCAACCATGGGAGATGAGAAGGGCAGTATTTGCACAGGGAGATAGCTCAGAGGACAGGAATGCACAGGAAAGAAGGACACAGAGAAAAGGTAAGCACAGGGAGGAAGTGGGAAGAGAGCTGATACATTACTGGGATTGCAATCAATGTCATGAGACAAAATGTGTAAGAATTGCCTGGACAATGAATTTACTCTGTAAACTTTCACCCACATCACTCACTCACTCACACACACACACACACACACACACAAAGAATTCATGAATCATACCATTAATTAGTAAATGGGGAGAAGGGAGGACTTTTACTAATAGTAGAATCCTGAGTGTCAACTGGTAAAAGTGAACAGAGTGCTAGAGCTGGAAAACCATCTTTCTGTGATGATCACAGTAAAGATTGGATTAAGCTATGATCATCAGTGGGTGCTAAATTTCAATGAAAGACAGGATATTTGCGTGGTCTTAAAATGTCTTCCCATAGATTGCTTATTAGTTACAAGGGGGGAAAAATAATTAATTACACAGTGGAGAAAGTGGACAACACCTTGACTGGGTGATGAACAAGATGCAGATGGACATTGTCTGCCTCCAGATGTCATACCTTGAAAATGACACGTCACTCTCTTTTGTGTTCTGGCTGAGAATGCATAACCTGAATCTAATTATGAGACAGATTATCAGTTAAACCCAAAATGATGAGGCTTCTCTTTTTAAAAAGGGAAGGGGTGGTAGTGGATGCTAGTCTTCAAACAGGTTAATGCCATAAAAGACAAAGAAAGGCTATAAAAGTGTTCTAGAATAAAGAAGGCTGAGGAGACATGACGACTAAATCCAGCACATGGTCCTGTATTGGATCCAGTACTGGAGGAAAAAATACTATGAAGGACATTACTGAGTCAATTTAAAAAGTTGGAATATGAATGGTTAGATTAGTGAAAAGTATTGAATCAATGTTAAATTTATTGAAGCTGATAACTGGCCTGTGGTTATATGACAGAATACCCTTTTCTTAGTTAATAGAAACTGAAATATTTTGGCATCAAGAACCATGATTCATTTGAGCTTATTCTCAAACGATTGAGAAAAAAAAATATACATAATAAAATGCAGATAATATATCTTATAATAAATAAAAATTTATTTAAAAATAGAAACATTTTTATAGCAAATAATTTTTTAATAAATAAAAATGAATTTTATAATAAATAAAATGATTTTTATAATAAATGAAAATTATATACACACATATGTGTATGTGGACAGAGAGAGAACAAATGAGAAAAAAAGTGGGGTGAAAATGTTACCACTAGGTGAATCTAGGTGAAGAATCTAGGTGAAGGAGAAAGGTCTATTTCTACTGCAATTTTCCTATACATTTGAAACTATTTCCAAAGAAAAAAGAAAAACTCAGGAACATTGGCTTTGTTTTGTTTTGGGCTTTGGCCTTTGTTAGGAGAATAAGGGAGATAAAGAGAGGAAAAATATAGTCTAGAATTTAGTAATATACTACTGTTCATTTGTCACAATTTTAATGGACTTTTGACCTTAAAAATAAAGAGTGTGTCTCCAGCAACTGATTTTTCCCTCACATAACGTGAATGATGTGTTTAGGAGGAGTTATTTAACGCCAATTTCTGAGGCAGATTATTTCTCAATCTTACCAATTCAGCTTACTAACAACCCTATATTTCCTTTGTAATTAGGATCAAGATTTAATCATCTGGCTCTGAAACGAGTACATTTTAGGGGCAGGCATCTAAGCTATAATGTTTTGTACACAGATCTAAGAACTGAGCTAAAAGAAGTTTCAAAGCACTAAAGTCACTTCCATTCTCTACCAGTGGCTGTATATTAATTCTCCCAGAAAATCATCATTGCTCTGAGTTAATAGAATCTTTGAAGCTAAATCAAGTCAGTTTCCCATTGTCACCTTGTGATATGTTTCAACTTGACTCATTGAATTACCCTTTTTCATGACCAACTTGAAGATGGCTCTGTGGTGATCCCTAGAGAACTGACAGCAGCAGCATCTATACCTCAGCTTCCCCACCCCATCCCAACCATTCTAATTACTAAATAAGCAGTCAGTGAAAACGCTCCCCCTTAGGTTTTTTTTTGGTTTATTCCATCTTTACATAACTCAGTTGACTTTTTCAAGCAATCTCAACTCTCCTTTTATTTCTTTTCTCCCCTTATATATATATATATATATATATATATTTTTATTAGGATTTGGGTGAAGATTTACAGAGTAAATTCACTTTTCATACAGCAGTTCACGTATACTTTGTCTCATGTCATTGACCA
>NW_006921690.1:4594085-4598060 GCF_000298275.1 Orycteropus afer afer
CAAGATTATCTTCTGTGTCTGTGTTAATTGGTTTCCCTTTTCTTTGTTGAAGAGGGTCTGTGCAATCCTTCTGCCTAGTCCGCCATCTTCTCCCCCTTAGTTTTATAGAAGATAAAATAGATATGAAGGTAATGTAATGTGATATACAGAACACTGGTATGCAAGTGTAGTTGTGTGCCGTTGAGTCCATTTCAATTCCTAGCGAGCCGAAATGGCAGAGTAGAACTGCTCCGTAGAGTTTCCTGGGCTGTAATCTTTGCAGGAGCAGATCTCCAGGTCTTTCCTCCTGCAGAACAGCTGGTGGGTTCAAACGACCAACATTTTGTTAGCAGCCTGGCACTTTAACCATTGTGCCACCAGGTTCCTTGAAATGGAAATAGGAAAACTGATTTTGCCACTAAGTAGCGATGTATCTTCTAACAGACCTCAGTTTCCTCATTTGCAAAATGAGGAACTTAAAGTAGATTATTTCTAAGAAAGTGCTACTCAAAGTTTGGTGTAGAGTGTAATAGGGGGAAAAAGACCTCAGATTCAAACATGTTCTACAGCAACGCTTTTATGAAGCCTTGTTGTTGTTGTTGCTGTTATGTGCCGTCGAGTCAAACCTGACTCATAGCGACCCCTCCTTGGGTTTCCAAGGCAGTATCACTGTGGAAGTAGGTTTGCCCAACCTTCCTTCCGAGTATTAAGCCTTAGAAAAGACAAAGACAAAATAAGGCAATTATCCAAGATGAAGGAAACCATCAGCATGTACACAGTACAGAAAGGTGAATGGAGTCCACTGAGTCACCGCCATGGGCTAATTGTATATGATTGAAAACAAAGAAAATCATCACAAAATCATGACTCGTGGCAGATCCACTCATCACTGTCACAGATGGGACTACAGAAGTCGGAAAAGGACTACGATTAGGATACTACACAATTGAAGGTTAAAAAGGGCTATAGGATTGGTTCTGGGGCTTGACCAGCTGGCTAGGTAGTGGTCTGCACATGACTTGTGTCTATGTGGCTACAAGACAACACCAGGACCCCAACCTTAATTTAAATTAGAAAAGACACACTCAGGCAAGTTCCATAGTTCTTTGTGTGAGCATAATCTACTTTCAACCACACTCTTCCTGAGCGCAAACTGCCCCTCCCTAAGTTTGTCCTGGACTAATCTAAGCAGATTTGATGCATTGATCACCAATGACTGAAAAACACAGGAATTGTGGGATGACATCAAGAACATTATCCATGAAGAAAGCAAAAGGTCATTAAAAAGACAGGAAAGGAAGAAAAGACCAAAATGGATGTCAGAAGAGACTCTGAAACTTGCCCTTGAGGGGAGAGTAGCTAAAGCAAATGGAAGAAATGACAAGATAACAGAGCTGAGCAGAAGATTTCAAAGAGCAGCTTGAGAAGACAAAGCCAATTACTATAATGAAATGTGCAAAAACCTGAAGTTAGAAAACCAAAAGGGAAGAACATGCTCGGCTTTTCTCAAGCTGAAAGAACTGAGGGAAAAATGTAAGCCTCGAGTTGCAATATTAAAAGATTTTACAGGCAATATATTTAATAATGCAGAACATCAAAAGAAGATGGAATGAATATACAGAGTCATTGTACCAAAAACAATTTGACGATGTTCATCCATTTCAGGAGGGGACATATGTTAATGAAGGAATGATATTAAAGGAAGAAGTCGAAGCTGCACTGAAAGAACTGGTGAAGAACAAGCTTCCAGGAATTGATGGAATACCCACTGAGATGTTGCAACAAATGGATGCCCCACTGGAGGCACTCACTCAGCTATGCCAAGAGATTTGGAAGATAGCTACCTGACCAACTGACTGAAAGAGATCCATGTTTGTGTCCATTACAACAAAAGGTGATCTCACAGAATGTGGAAATTATCAAACAGTATCATTAATATCACATGCAAGTAAAATATTATTGAAGATAATTCAAAAATAGTTGCAGCAGTATATTGACAGAGAGCTTCCAGAAATGCAAGCTGGATTCAGAAGAGGATGTGGAGTGAAGGATATCATAGCTGATGTTAGATAGATCTGGGCTCAAAGCAAAGAATACCAGAAGAATTTTTACTTAGGTTTTATTGACTATGTAAAAGCATTTGATTTTGTGGATCATAACAAATTATGGGTAACATTGAGAAGAATGGGAATTCCAGAATACTTGATTGTACTCATGAGGAACCTGTGCATAGATCAAGAGGCTGTTGTTTGAACAGAACAAGGGGATACTGCATGGTTTAAAATCAAGAAGGGAGTGTGTCAGGGTTCCATCCTTTTACTATACCTATTGAACATGTATGCTGAGCAAATACCCCAAGAAGCTGGATTATATGAAGAAGAATGTGGCATCAGTTTGGAGGAAGGCTCATTAACAACCTGAGATATGCAGATGACACAACTTTGCTTGCTGAAAGTGAGGATGACTTGACGCACTTACCAATGAAGATTAAAGACTACAGTCTGCAGTATGGATTACATCTCAATATAAAGAAAACAAAAATCCTCACAATTGGTCCACTAAACAGTTTCATGATGGATGGAGAAAATATTGAAGTTGTCAAGGATTTCATATTACTTGGTTCTACAATCAACACCAATGGAAACAGCAGTCAAGACATCAGATGACATATTGCATTGGGCAAATCTGCTGCAAAAGACCTCTTTCAAGTGATGAAGAGTAAAGATGTCTCCATGAAGCCTAAGGTGTGCCTAACCCAAGCCATGGTATTTGCAATAGTCTCTTATGCATGTGAGAGCTGGACAATGAATAAGGAAGTCTGAGGAAGAGTTGATACTTTTGAGTTGTGGTGTTGGAGAAGAATGCTAAGAGTATCATGAACTGGTGAAAGGGCTAACACATCTTTCCTGGAAGAAGTGCAGCCAGAATGCTCCTGGAAGCGAGAATGGCCAGACTTCATCTCACCTACTTTGGTCATGTTGTCAGAAGGAACCATTCCCTACAGAAGGACATCACATTTGGTAAAGCAGAGGGTCAACAAAAAAGGGTAAGGCCCCAATGAGATGGATTGTCACAGTGGCTGCAATGATGAGCTCAGGTATAACTAGGATCGTGAGGCTGGCACAGCACTGGGCAGTGTTTTGTTCTGTTGTGCATAGGGTTGCTATGAGTCAGAGACAACTTGACAGCACTTAACAACAACAACAACAATCTAAGGATAGCCACTATGTTTGTTTAAAGGTCAGAAAGAACTCAAATAGCATCTGAAGTCAGGAAAAGACTCAAAGTGGAGTTAAGGTTCTCACTGTAGACTGTAGCCTTCCACAAAACAAGTGCCTCAGAATTTAAGCTCTAATACAAGAGAAAAGCATGGAAATTAGAGTAAGTGTTTTGTGGTAGCCAGTCTCCAACATTAAGAGCTCTGGTGGCATAGTGCCTAAGGTATTTGACTGCTAACCAGAAGGCTGGCAGTTCAAACGTACCAGCCATTCTGCAGAAGGAAGACTGGGCAATCTACTTCTGTAAAGATTTACAGCCTTGGAAACCCAAAGGGGGTCACCATGAGTCAGAATCAAGTTGATGGCAGTGAGTTTGGTTTTTTGGTTTTGGTCTCCAATATGGCTCCCAATAATTTTTGTCTCCTGATATTCATGCTCCATGTAGTCCCTGCCCACATCAAATAGGCCAAACCTGTCTAATCAATAGGATGTTGCAAAAATTCACAGGATGACTTCAAAGGCTAGATCATAAAAGACTTTCTGTCTTCGCCTTCATGTCTCTAGGATCAGTTGTTTTGGGGAAAACCAGTTGCCATGCCATGGAGATGCTCAAGCAACTTTATGGGGAGCTCTATGTGGAAGAGAGGAACTGAGGTCTCTTGCCAACAGCCAGTACTCATTTTGCAATCATATGAATGGGCCACCATGAAAGTAGATCCTCCAGTCCCAGCCAAGCTTTCAGACATCTGCAATCCTGGCTTACTTCTTGAATGTTGTT
>NW_006921690.1:4601450-4611376 GCF_000298275.1 Orycteropus afer afer
TGCTTCTTTGGGCATCCCTGAGTTGTCCCTGGGGCTGACTGCTCCTCTGTCTGGGTTCCTGGCTTTTAATCCCCTTTCTCCTGCTCTTCTGGCCTGCTGCTTTGGGCGTCCCTGAGTTGTCCCTGGGGCTGACTGCTCTTCTCTCCGGGTTCCTGGCTTTTATCCCCTTTCTCCTGCTCTTCCGGCCTGCTACTCACACAGTCTCTCAAGCCAGAATCATCAGCTAAGCTGCACCTGAATTTCTAACCCACAGAAACTGCAAGATAATAATGGCTATTTTTTGGGTGGCACAAATGATTAAGCACTTGACTGATAAATGAAAGGTTGGTGGTCTGAGTCCACCTAGAGGTGCCTTGAAATAAAGCCCTAGTGATCTACTTATGAAAAATCAGCCATTGAAAATTCTATGGAGCACAGTTCTGCTCTGATACACACGGGGTCTCCATGATCCAGAATTAACTCGAGGGCACCTGGTTAGGATTGCTTTAAGCCACTGAGTGTGGGGGGATTAATTATGTAGCAAGCAATAATTAAAACACATTTAGAACATTTTATTGTAATTTGAAGGAGTAATTTTATAGCTATTGAATATAATGATTTTAAAAATTAGGCTTTTATTTTGTATGTCTTTTAAAATTTTTATTTTTCAGTCATTCATTGTTAGTATTTTATAAAAGTACAGTACATGATGGACTGGAAATTAAAAACAAAAAACTAGTCCTGCTTAACAGAGAGTTTGAAAAGCTTTGATCAGAATAATATAATCTTAGCATTAAACAGCTTTTAGAAATTATCCAGCCCAGCCTCACACTCAGTAAGTGAACTGTCTCTTAAAATTTCCCTATCATTTTCCAGCAATAAAATTCTGATTTGGGGCAGCATGGTTATTATCATCATTGATATTACACATGCCTTTTATTGAGCATTTGCTATGCAAAGATACTGTGCTACGCATTTTATGGGCTTTACAACAACCTTATGCAGAAGATATTTTTATCCTAATTTTGCAGAAAAGGAAACCGAAGCTTGAGGAAAAGCCTAGACTTTCATCCAGGTTGTTTCACTCTGAAACCTAATGTATTCATTCTAGCTTTGTTGATTCATTTATCTCAAATAAACTTTATATAACCAAGTGACTTGTGTTTTCTCTGACATTGAAAGTCACTTCCCCATTTATTTTAAGGAAAAAGAAAGTTCAAATCCTAATACAACCAGTGAAAAGAAAATGTCCAAAGCATTTTACCATTCTAGAATTTTTTCATTTCAGTTAATGTTACTTGATAAAATGGGAGGGAGGTATAATGTAGAAGAGTATCAATAGTCTTTGGAGACAAACAGACAAGAGTTTAAGTTCCAATTAGTCTCCTTATCTATAAAACGGGGACAATAATTCTTACTTAAGCATATTATTGTAAAAATCATAGGTAATCTACATAAAGCAATCAGCACAGTTCCTGGCTTTCATGCATGTATGCATTAGTTCCACAACTATAGATTGAGCATCTCCTAGGTTCTTGGCAAAAGAGATACAGTGGTAAGCAAGACAGATAAGATCTCTATTACCATATTGCTTACATTCTAGTGGGAGGAAATGTAACATAAACAAATTCACAAATAGATGAGCATATTTATTTTAGATAGTGATACATGAAATTAAGAAAATGAAATGGAATGATGTGATAGAAAGTGAAGAGGTACAGGGTGAAATTCTCATTTTGGATGGGAGAGAATGGTGGTCAAGCAAGGCCTTAGTGAGGAAGTGACTTTGAGCTAGGACAGGAATGATGGGACGGATCATCCAGCCACATAAACATTTGGAAACAGAGGGACTAGGCAAGCGAAAGCACGTAAAGCCAAGAACAAGTTTTGTAAGCTCAAAGAACACTAGGAAGGTCAACATGTCCGGAGAGGAAAGGCAATACATGAGGACAAATCATGTAGGTCTGGAGATGAGCTCAGATTTTATTCTAACTGTAGCGGCAAGCCTTTGGTATATCTTAAGCAAAAGAATAATACACTCTGATTCAGGTTTTAAAAACAACATTCTGGTTATCATGTGCATGTTGGAAAGTAGAGAGACCAGGCGGGAGACTGTTGCGTTATCCAGGTGAGAGATGATGGTGGTTTGGACCATGGTGTTTACAGTGAGGGGGACAGAAAAAAGTGGGCAGATTCAAGATATATTTCAGAGGTAGTTTAATGGACTTAGTAAGCATTGAACAAATGCTAGTTTGTTTTGTTATTATTACTACCATTAAACCAAAATCCAAACTCACTGCCATTGACTCAATTTCAACTCATAGCAACCCCGACAGGGTTTCCAAGCCTGTAAATCTTACAGAAGCAGACTGCCTCATCTTTCTCCTAAGAAGCAGCTGGTGGGTTTGAACCACTGACCTTTTGGTTAGCAGCCAAATGCCTTAACTGCTACACCAGCAGAGCTCTTCAATACTACTAATAGGGATACTTGAAACATCCATCTTGTACATCATTTTGTGTCGAAGAAACATCTTAACAGTGTTGTTTGCAATACTATTAGCCTTATTCTTGAAAGGTTTTACTTGCTTAGTGTAACCAGAGGAAATGGGCTACTAAGAAAAGCAAACAATCATTTGAATTTAGACAAAAATCTTCCTGCACTACTAGTTGATTGATAGGGTGGGGGGAGTTGGCCTTTGCAGCTGGGCAGTTGGGATCATTAGAAAAAGCATGGATCTTTTTTCGCTATGAGTCAGGTCTGACGTGACAGCTCACAACAACAACAACAACATGGCTTATAATGAAACTAGATGCTCAAGGATGATTGAACCCAGTGGTACTGAACAGGGGTGAGTGAGGCAAGTCAGACTTAGCTATACACAAAGATGCAGTAAAGTCTAAATGGGAGAATGTTTAGTTTGGGCAAGATGGTGGCCTAAGACAAACTACAACATGTACAGATGCTGAATAAACTATATTAAGAGATATTTAAGTGTACAACTGAGCTGCAGGAAAAACAAGTAAAGGGAATATTAGGTCCAGAAACAGACAGAAGTCAGAAAAATTGCTGACATTGAGATACTCCAGGGGAATTACTGGCCAATATAATCATGCAGGTGTTGAAGACTGTTGTGAAGTGGGTGACTGGAAGCAGAGATCTCAAAGCATCACATCCTCAGGGAAATGATGAACCAAAAAGAAAAAAGAAATCTATCCACAGACACAGACAGATGTCAAGGATGCCTGGATTCTGGGTAAGAGAAAACAAAAGTCAACACTGAAAATGCAAAAACCTACCACTTACACAGGTTCTGAACTTGTTTTCTCAATTCAAGAAATTTTAGTAAAAAGTTATATTGACCTACTGAGTCAACCTGTCTCACACACACACACAAAAAAAAGACTCATAATGACCTCTCCTTAGGTTTCCCAGGTGGTATCACTATGGAAGTAGATTGTCCAACCTTCCTTCCGAGGAGTGGCTGGTGAGTTTGAACCGCCAGCCTTCTGGTTAGCAGTCAACTGCCTTAGGCACTACACCACGAGAGCTCCTTCTGTCTCACCAGAAAGAGGCAAATACAAACTTTCTCTGAAGAGACTTATCTGCAATCCAGATTCCACAGAAAAATAAAGCCACACTCAGCAAAACAAAATCAAAGTCTGTGAGAATAACAACGCTCCCCCAAGAGCAAGTGTCAACGAATACAACAAGCAGAAGGATTTGAGACCCCAGGAATTTCAGTTAATAGAAAAACAGTTTTAAATAGAATATAAAATAAGCATGTTCAAAAGTGATTAAAGATACTAAAAATGGAAATGTAAGAAGAAAAACTGTGGTGCACTGGCTGGTGTGGTTCTTCTAGCCATGGTCTTTGTGACTCCCACCAGAAGACTGGGCGGAATTAAATAAATGTGAGGGGCTTTGTGGCCTACCAAGGGGGACTATCAAGGGGATCAGATAGCTTTTTAGTAATGTAAATAAGGTGCATGGCACCCTTGGGGGAGAGGGGCTATGGAAATATGGGCTTAGAACCCCAATGTGTGTGGGGGGTCAGTTTTGCCATTCCGCCAGGCTTAGAATGAGACTTCCTAGAGGCAGAAGGGGGATCTCCTACCATCTAGACAGAGAGCAGCTGGGAGTGGTGGATGCCCTTGGACTCAAGATCCCTATGCTCAGAAAGGCATAAGACAGAAAGATGTCAGACAGACAGCAAAGAGACAGCGGTAACAGAACCAGGAGACTGACGTGAGACATAGTAGCAGGCTTGCCGGCCCATGGAGCAAGGATGTTGAGTACCTATGTTGTTGTTATGTGCCGTCAAGTCGGATCCGACTCATAGCGACCCCTCCTTGGGTTTCCAAGGCGGTACCACTACAGAAGTAGATTGCACAACCTTCCTTCCGAGGAGTGGCTGGTGGGTTTGAACCACCAGTCTTCTGGTTAGCAGTCAAGCGCCTTAAACACTACACTACCAGAGCTCCCTGAGTACCTATGGACAGAGCTAAAAGAGCCTTGTAACACTTGCAGGGCAGAGACCAAGCCAAGAGGCCAAGGGCCAAAGAGAGAAAGAGAGGTGTGCCTTTGGGCATGGTTGAGGGGAGGCTGTCCCAACTGAAGAATTGTATCCTGAGTGTTTCTGAACATGAATTGTAACCTGTTACTTCCCAAATAAACCCATAATCATAAATATTGTCTATGAGTTCTGTGCAACCATTGTAACAGATTACTGAACCTAGCAGAGAAGTAATGAGTGCTGTGGGAGGAACGGTTGGTGTCAGAATTGGTAGAATAGTCGGAGGGAGGTGGCATGTCTGGCCTCATAGGAATAAGAGTTGGGCTGTTAATAGTGATTCTGTCTCCCCTTATAAAGTTAGAGGAAGTCAAAGGTTACTACCCTCATGCCTTTTTTGCAAAAACTCTTTTTTTTTTTTTTTTTTAAAGAAAGGGTATATTTTAATAAGAATCAAACAGAACTTATAAAAAGCAAAAACATATAAAATTAAAGACTCATTGAATGGTTAAACCATTTACACAGTTGAGTAAAGAATTAGTGAGCCAGTAGACAGACTTGAGAAAATTACCCAGAGTAAGATGAAGAAAAAGGGAGATTAGAAAGAGAAGGTGCAACATCTACTTAAACTTCCAGAAGGAAAGAATAGAGACTCCTGGTGAGAGGAAATATTTGAAGAGGTTGTTGTTGTTAGGTGCTGTTAAGACGCTTACAACTCATAGTGATCCTATGTACAACAGAACAAAACACTGCCTGTTCCTACCCCAGTCTCACAATCATTGCCATACTTGAGCCCATCAATGAAGCACTGTGTCAATCCATCTTGTTGAGTGTCTTCCCCTTCTTCACTGACCTTTTACTTTACCTAACATGATATCCTTTTCCAGAGACTGAACCCTTCCGATAACACGAGCAAAGTCCGAGAGATGAAGTCTGGCCATTCTCGTTTCTAAGGAGTATTCTGGCTGTATTTCTTCAAGATAGATTTGTTTTTAATTCTAGCACTCCATGGTACATTTGATATTCCTCACCAACACCACAATTCAAATGCATCAATTCTTCTATGGTCTTCCTTATTCATTTCCAGCTGTCACGTGCATATGAGGCTATTGAAAAGACCATACCTTAGATGCATCTTAGTCTTGAAATTGACATTTTTGCTCTTTAACACGTTAAAGGGGTCTTTTGGCCCAGATTTGCCCAATGCAATGAGTCATCTGATTTCTTTATTGCAGCTTTCACAGGTAGTGATTATGGATCTAAATAAAATTAAATCCCTGACAACTTCAATGTTTTCTCTATTTATCATGATATTGCTTATTGTGCCAATTGTGAGGATTTTTGTTTCTTTATGTGGAGTTGTAATCCATATCAAAGGCTGTAGTTTTTTATATTCATCAATAAGTGCTTCAAATCCTCTTAACTTTCAGCAAACAAGGTTATATCATCTGCATATTGCAGGTTGTCAATGAGTTTTCCTCCAATCCTGATGTCACATTCTTCATACAGTCCACCTTCTCAGATTATTTTCTCAGCATACAGATTGAATAAGTATGGTGAAAGAATACAACCCTGATGCACACCTTTCCTGATTTTAAGCCATGCAGTATTCCCTTGTTCTATTCAAACAACAGCCTTTTGGTCTATGTACAAGTTCCTCATGAGCACAGGTAAGTGTTTGGGAATTCCCATTCTTCATAATGCTTTCCATAATTTGTTATGATCCACACAGTCAAATGATTATGTACAGTCAATAAGACACAGGTAAACATCTTTCTGGTATTCTTTGCTTTCATTGAAGATCTATGTGACATCAGCACTGGTATCCCTGGTACCATGCTCTCTTCTGAATCTGACTTGAATTTCCGCCAGTTCCCTGTCGATATGTTACTGCAACCATTTTTGAATTAGCTTCAGCAAAATTTTATTTGCACGTGGTATTAATGATATTGTTCAATAATTTCTGCATTCTGTTGGATCACCCTTCTTTGGAATGAGCACAAATATGGATCTCTTCCAGTTAGTTGGCCAAGTAACTATTTTCCAAATTTCTTGGCAAAAATGAGTGAGCACTTCTAGAGCTGCATCCATTTGTTGAAACAGCTCAGTGGGTATTCCATCAATTCCTGGACCCTTGTTTTCACCAATTCCTTCAGTGCAGCTTGGACTTCTTCCTTCCTCTTTGAAGTGGTAGTAATGATAATTTCCCAGAATTGATTAAACACACAGGAATTCTCACATACCAGAAGCACAGCTAGTTCCTAATGGGATATGTAATATAAATCCATACCAAGATACATTGTAATAAAACTACAGAACACCAGAGACAGAAAATCTTATAAGGAGCCAGAGAGGGAACAAATAGAATGCAAAAAGGAGTAACAATAGACAGTAGACTTTGCAAAGGTAACAATAGCAAGCAGAAACCAATAGAATAATATCTTTATATTGCTGAGAGCTGGAAAAATTTTATACCCTGCTAAAGTATTATTCAAGCATAATGGCAAAATAAAGGAATTTTCAGAAAAGAAAGAGTGAAAGAGCTTATCACTGACAATTTCTTGGGAAAGAAAGGAACTTCTGAAAGGAAAGAATAACATGCAAAAAACAATTGGCCTTTAAATAAATCAGTAAATTTATATGGAGAAATCTAAACAAGAATTGGTCTTATAAACAATAATAATAATGATTAATTTTGAATTATGAAAAAGGAGGAACTAAATTACTAAATGAGAGTAATCTATAAGGCAAGAGGGACTGATGAGGGTTAAAGAATTTTGAGGTCTTTGTTTTATTCAAACCCACCAGCCACTCCACAAAAGACTGGGCAATCTACTCCCGTAAAGATGTACTGCTTCGGAAATCCAAAGGGGATTGCTCTGAGTTGGAATTGACTCAATAGCAGTGGGTTTTGGGTATTTTATTCAAAAGGACAGTACAGCTATTGATCAACCATAGACTTAATTCCTCTGAAAATTTAAGAGTAAACACTAAAAACAGAAAGAGTACATATGACTTCCAAACAGTAGAGAAAATAAAGGAAATAAAGAGAACACAATCAACCCACTAGTAGGTAGTCTAGAAATTTCAAAATGACCATCAATATATTGATATTTCTAAACCAGTGTGGGCCAGATAGATCCATGACTAATGTTTCATAACATAATATGCACCCATGACCACACTTTGAGAAGTATTTGTGAAAGTAAGCTGACACCACTGCTAAATCTATCTTGCTAATTGGATTCTGATTAATGCCTTAAGATTTTGCTCTAAAACACCATCAGGAGGAATAACTTACATGCCATCAAAATTCCACAACAGAAAGAGACATAAATAAAGCACCAAGAAAATTGTTGAAGATTTATTCAAAGAAAACTTCCCTAATATCATAAAAAAATGAGAAGATATGAATTCAAGAAGCTTAACAAACCCCAAATAGATAAATTCAAAAGAAAATCACCAAAAGATATCATAATTAAACTTCCCAAAACCAAAGATAAAGAAAGAATCATGAGAGCAGGTTGGGAAAAATGAAAAGTTACTTACAAAGGAGAACTATTAAGACTAAATTCTGATTTCTTGGCAGAAACCATGCAGGCAAGAAGACAATGCGCTGAGATATATAAAACCCTGAAAGAAAAGAAAAAAAAATGTCAACCAAGAAATATATATCCAGCAAAATTATCTCTCAAATAGGACAGCAAAATAAGGAGGTTCCCCGTAAACAGAAATTAAGGGAATTTGTAAAAACCAAAACAACCTTACAAAAAATGCTTAAGGAAGTCCTTCATACCAAGAACCAACAATGGCAGACAACCAGAGATTAAGACACATGACAACACCACCCAGAAATCAACCCAGATTTAGAGGCAACAAAAATAGAATAAACCTACAACACTGAAAATAGAGTACCAGATGCATTCATTTGTAAATGATAAGAATTACACAGCAAAAAGAGGGAATAAATGATAGTTACTGAACTCCCAAATGCAGAGAAAGTCAAGATGATATCAAGATAGAACAGCCTATTTTAAATTTGGGAAGATAATAATAAATTACAGGGTAACTTCAAAGAAAATTATAAATCTTGCCAAAATAAAAAAGAAGAAAAGCATGAAGTCTCAGTACACTAAAACAACAGCAACAAAGGAAATGATAAGAAAATCCATAAGCACAATGAACTCAGCACAGAAAAATATATGGAATAAGAAACCATCAACACCACATACATGCACACATACACACACACAAAGAAAAAAAATGATAGCAGTAAATTCATACCTATTGATATTACATGGAATGCAAATGAATTAAATGCACCAGTCAAGAGACAGAAAGTAGCAGAATGGATAAGAAAACATGATTCACCAACATGCTGTCTACAAGAGACATACCCTAGACATATAGACTAAAATAAGGTAGAAAAATCAAAGGATGAAAAAACTTATACCAAGCAAAAGGCAACCAAAAAAGAGCGGGAGTGGCAATACTAATTTGTGATAAAATTGACTCTAAGGTAAAAGCCAGCAAAAGAGACAAAGAAGGACATTCCTAAAGATTAAATGTTTACGTGCAACAAAAGACTTCAAGAGAATAGAAAGAGAATCTGTAGACTGGGAAAAAGATGTTGGCAACAATATATCAGACAAGCATCTAACCTCTAAAATTTATAGAAAACTTCAACACATCAACAACAACAAAAAAAACAATCCAATCAAAAAATGAGCAGAAAACAAGAACAGACACTTCACCAAACAAGACCTTCATGTGGCCAACCAACATGAAGTGTTCACGATCATTAGCCATTTTACTCATCTGCCATCGAGTTGGATCTAACTCATAGCAACCCCTCCTTGGGTTTCAGAGGCAGTAAAACTACAGAAGTAGATTGCCCAATCTTCCCAATCTTCCTTCTGAGGAGTGGCTGGTGGGTTTGAACCAGCCTACTGGTTAGCAGTCAAATGCCTTAGGCACTATGCCCCAGAGCTCCCATTAGCTATTTAGAGAGTTGTAAATCAAAACAAAAATGAGCTATTATCTCACCCCAACAACAATAGCAAAGTTCAGAAAACAACAAATGCTGGCAAGGGTATGAAGAAACTGGGACCCTCATACGCTGCTGGTGGGACTATATGGAAAAACATATACTGTGGAAAACAGTATGGAACGCTCTTGAAAAATTGGAAATAGAGACACCATACAATCTAGCAATCCTATTAGTAGGTTTATGTTGTTGTTGTTGTTATGTGCCATTGAGTCAAACCCGACTCATAGTGACCCCTCGGAGTAGGATTGCCCAACCTTCCTTCCGAGGAGTGGCTGGTGGGTTTGAACCACCAGCCATCTGGTTAGCAGGCAAGTGTCTTAGCCACTATGCTACCAGAGCTCCCAGTAGGTTTATATCCTAAAGAAATAAGAGCCTTGACACAAACA
>NW_006921690.1:4612101-4625316 GCF_000298275.1 Orycteropus afer afer
GGATTTGAACCACCAACCTTCTGGTTAGCAGTCAAGTGCCTTAGGCACTATACTACCAGAGCGCCTATAAGTGTGGTCAAGGAACACTTTTGCCATGTGAGACAAGGTAGATGACATGTTGTTGTTGTTGTTGTTATGTGCCATCGAGTTGGGCTCGACTCATAGTGACCCCTCCTTGGGTTTCCGAGACAGTATCACTATGGAAGTAGATTGCCCCATATTCCTTCCGAGGAGTGGCTGATGGGTTTGAACAGTCAGCCTTCTGGTTAGCAGTCAAGTGCCTTAGGCACTATGCTACCAGAGCTCCCCAAAGACAGGCCTATAAAGTGAACAATAACACCAGGGAGGTAGCATTCTTTAGAACAATCACCCATATGAGATCAAAAGGACAGTATTTGCCCAGGAATAAAGCTCCAAGGAGCTCTGGTAGCATAGTGGCTAAGGCACTTGACTGCTAACCAGAAGGCTGGCGGTTCAAACCCACCAGCCACTCCTCGGAAGGAAGGTTGGGCAATCCTACTTCCGTAGTGATACTGCCTCGGAAACCCAAGGAGGGGTCGCTATGAGTCAGGGCCGACTCGACGGCAAATAACAACAACAACAACAACAAAGCTCCAAAGGCAGGAAGGGATAGGAAAGAAGGACAAAGGGAAATGGTAAACACAGGTAGGAAGTGGGAAGAGTGCTGTTACATTGTGGAGACTGCAATCAATGCACAAAACAAAATGTGTATGAATTGTTGAATGGAAAACCAATTTGCCCTGTAAACTTTCAGCCAAATCACAATAAAATGTCAAGAAGGAAAAAAAAAAAAAAAAAAAAAGATTTTACCCTGAATCCTTGGGCCTAGTAGGAAGGCTGGATGTGAGGTCATGTTGCTGATGGATATTTGTCCATGCAGTTAGTCCCTATTGACCACCTGTCTGAGGCACTTCTGTAGCAGAGACAAGACACACCATAATCTACCTACTTACCTATCTGGCAGTTCAAATCCACCGGCCACTCCACGGTACAAAGATGTGGCAGTCTGCTTCTGGAAAAATTTACTGCACTGAGTATTTTACCAGTGTTACCGTATTACTAACAGTAATACTAACAGTAGCATTGGTAACTAACAGTAACACTGACGGTAGCATTGGTAATTAACAGTAATACTAACAGTGGCATTGGTAAAATATCCTAGGTATCTTAACTCCACATTTCCTACAAAAATCACTCTCCTCTAAGATAAGTTTGATAAATTTAACATTTTGAGTCTTTTTCTTAACATAATATTTAACAAGGGAGCTCTGGTCACGTAGTGCCTAAGGCATTTGACTGCTAACCAGAAGGCTGGAGGTTCAAACCCACCAGCCACTCCTCGGAAGGAAGGTTGGGCAATTACTTCCATAGAGATACCACCTCAGAAACCCAAGGAGGGGTCGCTATGAGTTATCATATGAGAAAACAGAATCAAAGAATTAAGGACCTGGAGGCCAATACTTTCCTTTTCTAGATGCAGAAAATGAGACCCATAAAAAGTAAGCCACAATGTTGTTGTTATTGTTATGTGCCATCGAGTTGGCCCCAACTCATAGCCGTCCCTCCTTGGGTTTCCGAGACAGTATCACCTTCCTTCTGAGGAGTGGCTGGTAGGTTTGAACCGCCAGCCTTCTGTTTAGCAGTCAAGTGCCTTAGGCACTATGCTACCAGAGCTCCTAAATCATGACAAAGAGCTCACAGACCCCATCCTGTGTTCTTCTCCAGGATCCAGTTGTTGTTGTTGTAGTAGTTATGTGCCCTCGAGTCAGACCTGACTCATAGCGACCTCTCCTTGGGTTTCCGAGGCAGTATCACTACAGAAGTAGATTGCCCAACCTTCCTTCCGAGGAGTGCTCACATTACCTGGAAAAGGATCCAGTAGGCTTTAAAAAATAAAAAATAAAAAGTACTTCAGAAAAACTAAACACTCCACAATCAAGGGGTAATGTGAGCACTATATTTGGACAAATAAAGTCAGAATCTGCTTATCAGTTCTTGTTATGGAAATGACAACCATACAGGCAAAATGCCTTATGATTTAAAAGATAGCTGGACCCTGTTCACCGGATCTCCTGTTATTACTGTTGGAATCCTCCTAGCTATTACACCTTGGAAAAATATTAACGTGCTCAGTCAACACAGACAAATTTAAAAGAAGAGAAATCAAGTGATGCTAAACGTTGCATTACCACCTGATACTCAAATGTACTCTCCTGAGCTGTGTTTAACGTCAGCATCATTTTTTTAAAGAGACGTATCAGTATCAAGTCAAGGCTTTATTGTACTTGCCCTAATTCTTCACTGCCCGGACTCGGGGAGGGGGGGACAAAAAGAATTACCAGCGACATTACTTTTTACTTTAATGTCCTTGAGTAAGGGCAATGACAGCGAGGAATGATAGCGATTTCAGTGAGGACAGCAAATGGAGAGCAGTCGTTAGTGCAACATCTTCCATGAAGACTGGTTGCAGCAGCTGTCTCTGCCATCACTCTCCCAAGGTAGTGCCTCTCTTCCCATTGTCATTGTATCTCAGAATCAAATTATTTGAATTCTAGACACATCAACAGCATACTGAAGGGACTCTGCCAATTTTTTGCTGCTTGCTTGGAAAAGAACATCATGAAGCATTACTCATTTATATGACTCCCAGGCTTCTGCTGTAAATTCGGTGGGCAAGACTGCCTCCAGGTGTGGCCCTGTGGCTTAGCTCTCTAATCCTGTAACCCTTTACCACCAACTCCTTCCCCGAAATATGCACACAAGATCCCTGTGCCAGGTCTTCCACCTCTTTAAAGAGGCTTAAGCCTCCGTTCATGTGGATGGAGATAGGCTGCCAGAGCTTACCTAGAGACCAGCACAACACACTGAGCTGTCCCCATTGCCACCCTTCCCCCATTTTCACACAGATGAAGTCTGGTTAAAATTAGCATCTGTTTTATAACAGTGAAGCAGCTGATAATAGCCCATTTCTCTCACTAGAATAGAGGGAGCCATTAGCAAGGGTGTTTTTAAAGAATTTTTTTTTTTTATCATTATAGAGGAAAAACCTCATGACATAAATGAAGAAAATAAAATATGTGCAGCATAATTCCAAATCTTACATGTTTTATGTTGTATGTAGGTCTACAGAGACACACACATATATTTAACAAGAAGGAAATTTATCAAAATTAGTAGTGATACCCCCACGGAGACACAAGGAGTGGTCGCTATGAGTCAGATCCGACTAAATGGCAGTGAGTTTGGTTTTTTTGGTTTAAGTGGTGATTCTACTATTTTTCTTCTTTATTCTTATTTATATTTTCTAAAACAAGCAGGCATTACTTTTATAGTGGGAAAAAGAAATGTTTATAAAGATAATTTTAATCAAGAGAATCTTTTAAACAAAATGACCTATTTTAAAACAGATTTGTCACACAGCCAACCCCTAGTCCCTGTTCTGAACAGGAGGAGGTCCCACCCACTAGACTTGCTCAGGAGCTTCACCCCAAGGGACCTGACCACCACCAAGAAAGAAGAGCTGATGCCCAGCACATTCTTTGGACCTGGAATCCCTGCACTGGACTCAGAGGAAGATTGATGCCAAGACCCATGGAGACCTCCAAGGGACACCTGGCCCACAGATACTTCCCCCAGAGCTGACAAAGAGAAAACGCTCTCCTAGGCCTGGTGCCCTCAATTTGGGCTTCTAGCCTCCAAACCGTGAGAGAATAAATTTCTGTTTGTTAAAGTCACACATTTGTGGTATTTCTAAGACAAAAAGGAGGCTACAGGTTGACTGCTTAGCAAACCTTTTTTAAAACAAATCAGTTTGTTTAAAAGACAACTGTGATGAAAATTATCTTTATAAGCAACATTTATTTTCCTGATTATAAAAATAATACCTGTTTGTTTTAGAAAATACAAATAAGGATAAAGAAGAAAAATAATAACAATGGTTTGTTAGCCATCAGCTTATATGGTTCTGGTCAAGCAAGTTTTGTCTAGCAGGAACCACCAGTGTTGTTTGTCATTGAATTGATTCTAGCTTATGGTGACCCCATGTGTGTCAGGATAGGGTATCCCAAGGGTTTCCAATGGCTGATTTTTCAGAAGTAGCTCTCCAGGCCTTTCTTCCAGTGGTGACCATGTTAGACCAGTCAGATTCTCTGCCTTGAATTGTACTCCCCAGAAAGCAACAGCAGAGGCAGGAGAAGAAGGGAAAAGAAGGGAGGGAGAAAATGAATCATTTGAATGGCTAAAAAGTAGACCGCAGACCAGCGGATAAAGTAACTCCATAGCTAAAACTGCCCTAGACCCTGGACAACCTCTTCTTCAATCCTGGAACCCAATTCTAGGATTCTACTCTATGCTGGTCCACAGTCCGCATTCTTTTCCCATGAGGCCTTGGTGGTTGTTCACCCAATGGACAGACGCATGGCTAAGAATCCCATTTTCCTTAGCACCATGGATGTGGTAGTTAAAGTTGTACGTCAAATTGACTGGGCCTGGTTGAGTGGCTGGGCAGCTGGATGTAGTTATTCACCATGATGAGACTGGTAATTAACTCCATGGTGGAATCTATTGGAGTAGCTGAGTAGCTGCTTTAGGAATGTGGGCTGCTTGCAGTATATAAGAAGTAACTTTGAGGAAGATCTTCAGCTTTTTGGCACACTTGAACCCTACATGTAGCTGAGTCTTCATTCAGCAGCCTGCCATGCTCTGTTGATCTTGGGACTTTTAATGGATTTGAATCAATGGCCTGCTGTGTGGTTTGATAATATCAGGACTGTGCCTTTTCACTTGTTGACCTTGGGTTTGTCAGCCTCAGCAGCTGCCTGATTGAAGATAGCTTCAGTGGGCCAGGAGCAAGAGACAGAGCTAAAGCCCAAGGTTGAGGGGCTTTCACAACACCCCTAGAGCCTGAGACTTTGAACTCAGACTTCTAGCCTTCAGAACTGTAAGAGAATAAATTTTTCTCTGTTCAAGCCATTCCATTTGTGGTATATTCTTGTCAGAGTGGCACTAGGTAACCAAAACAGTGGGTAATCTTATAACAACTTATTTGGGGGTTCATCAAAATCCACTCCTGGGTCAGACTATATGTTAATTCTTTTAATTATGTGAGATAGGAATTTCAGGATACCAAGAAACTTAGACCAGGCAAATAAGTTTCAAGAACCATTTTATTCTATATTGTGTGTACTACCCAAACCAGAGTGACTACCAGCACTTACAGCATTTTGTGCAAGTTTTAAAAAGCTACCCCTTCTCCAAGTGAGAGAAAAATAAGTTAGTATATTACTTGTTTCTCAATAATAATAATTATTAATAATTGGTTTTCTATATAAATTATACAATTAAATGATTAATCATAAAGTAATAGAAAATTCAAATGTTTATTATAAAAATAAAGAACTCAAAGTTACTTAGATCTAACAATTTTTCATAAAATAGTCAAATTTATGGACATGGATATATGGAAATAAAATTATTCTTTATGATTTCAATACTTTCTTGTTTTTATCACTCATACTTTATAGAAAAAATCACCAGATGGATAGTCTTTCTTACGACAGTGTGGACTTTACTTTGATTTTAACACATTTAATTTTGAGAAGCCATATTCTCCACTGAGGGAGCTGTGGTAGCATAGTGGCTAAGGCACTTGACTGCTAACCAGAAGGCTGGCGGTTCAAACCCACCAGCCACTCCTCGGAAGGAAGATGGGGCAATCTACTTCCATAGTGATACTGCCTCGGAAACCCAAGGAGGGGTTGCTATGAGTCAGGTGCAACTCGACGGCACATAACAACAACAACAACATTCTCCTTTGATACTGACACTGGCAAAATCAATTGTATCTTGAGAATTACAAGTATCTGGTAAATTACTATCACAAAGATGCGGCAATATTTTAGTGGGAGAATATTAGATTTTAAAAAGACAACTTTAGGTTTTTATTTCTTCACACTTGATGGATAATGTATGAAGTACCTTAGTATGTTCATCAGTCAATTTCAATTGCACATCTTTACCCAGCTTTGGGACTTAGTAGTTACAGTAGTTCTTCAAATTACATGTGATTTCTAGAACTTTGCTACTCCAAGAATCCGGCATCAGAGCATTGCCAAGGAGCTTGTCAGGAATGCACTCTCAGGTCCCATCCCAGCCCCACTGAATGAGACTCCTAATTTAAGTACAATCCCAAGGGGTTCTGTATTTTCTGAAATTTTGAAAAGTACTGATCTAGGACACTGGGAGAGCCTTGATATTCTCCCAGCAATGTAAACTCTCCTTTTAAGAATAATATTGTTCTCAATATAGAACAAAATAAGAAAGAGATTTTGAATCATAGGTGGATTGATTGTAGAATTAGCATTTTGAATGAATCTTCCTCCCCTCCCTGGTATTTTCTACATTCGAGGAGTTGGGGTCAACATGAAGATGATCAGCAATTTGTTTAGCAATGATAATAACTTTTTATAAATATCATGAAATCGTTTTCCTTGAAAGGTTTTCTCAACCCATTATACACTTTCAAGGGAATGATATACATTGGCTTTGGGGTCCTGTCTCATTTTGCTTATAACAATTTTATCTTCACTCTTAATTAGTACTAAGCAATCTATTTCAGAAAAGATAATTTCAAAATTATAGTTTTGATTTGCATTATAAAATCTGTACTGTTGGACATCGGCTTTCATTGCATATTCCCTCCATTTCAGTTTTAGTGACAAAATGGTATTTACTCAAGTTTTCCATCGCACATTCAAAAATGATTTTAAATTTTATGTTCAGTAAATGTGTTTTCAATATACAGTCATATTTGGTTGAAGCAAGAAGGATAGCCATATAATTTATTGGATGACATAAAAAAAAATCAGTGCTGTCAAAATAGATTTTTGCTGCATTACTCAATACCACATTTAAAGAAGCAAAACAAAAATTATAGAATGTCCTAGATTTTTTTTTCCAAGGGTTTTCAGTTGCAATCTATTATGTTCTCCACATATACAGCGGCATTACAATACACAATTTTTCTTTAGATTCCTTTTTTGTAAGTAGTCTTCTGAAAATGTACGTTGTTGTTGTTAAGTGCTGTTAAGTCAGTTCCTACTCACAGCGACCCTATGTACAACAGAAACACTGCCCAGTCATGCACCATCCTCACAACCCGTGCCATACTTGAGCCCATCTTTATAGCCACTGTGTCAATCCATCTTGTTGAGAGTCTTCCCCTCTTTTGCTGACCCTCTGCTTTGCCAAGCATGATATCCTTCTCCAGGGAATGGTCCCTTCTGACAGCATGACCAAAGTAAGTGAGGCAAAGTCTGGCCATTCTTGCTTCCAAGGAGCATTCTGGCTGCACTTCTTCCAGGATAGATTTGTTTGTTCTTCTGGCAGTCTGTGGTTTTTTCAGTGTTTTTTGCCAACACCCAATGCAAAAGCATCAGCTCTTCTTAGGTCCTCCTTATTCGTTGTCCAGCTTCCACATGAGGTTACTTGGGTTGGGTGCACCTTAGTCTTCAAAGTGTCATCTTTTGCTCTTCCAACACTTTCAAGAGGTCCCTTGCAGCAGATTTGCCCAGTACAATAAATCTTCTGATTTCTTGACTGCTACTTCTATGGGTGTTGATCGTGGATCCAAGTAAAATGAGACCCATGACAACTTCAACCTTTTCTCATTTATCATGATGTTGCTTATTGGTCCAGTTGTGAGGATTTTGGTTTTCTTTATGTTGAAGTGTTACCTATACTGAAGACTGTAGTCTTTGATGTTCACTAGTAAGTGCTTCAAGTCATCTTCATTTTCATCGAGCATGGGTGTGTCATCTGCATATCACAGGTTGTTAATGAGTCTTCCTCTAATCCCAATGCTGTGTTCTTCTTCATATAGTCCAGCTTCTCAGATTATCTTCTCAGCATACAGATTTAATAAGTATGGTGAAAGGATACAACCCTGACACACTCTTTTCCTGATTTTTAAATCATGCTGTATCCTCTTGTTCTGTTCAAACAACAGCTTCTAGATCTATGTACAGGTTCCTCATGAGCACAATTAAGTGTTCTGGAATTCCCATTCTTTGCAATATTATTCATAACTTATGACACACACAGTCATATGATTTTGCATAGTCAATAAAACACAGGTAAATAACTTTCTGGTATTCTTTGCTTTCAGCCAAGATCCATCTGACAACAGCAATTATATCCCTCATTTCACGTCCTTTTCTGAATCCAGCTTGCATTTCTGCAAGTTCCCTTCAGCAAAATTTTATTTACATCCAATATTAATGATATTGTTTGATAATTTCCGCTTTCTGTTGGATCACCTTTCTTTGGGATGGGTACAAATATGGGTCTCTTCCAGTCAGTTAGCCACATATCTGTCTTTCAAATTTCTTGGCATAGATGAGTAAGTGCCTCCAGTGCTGAATTCGGTTGTTAAAACATCTCAGTGGGCATTTCATCAATTCCTGGGGCCTTGTTTTTATTTATTTTTTTTCTTTTTTCTTTTTTTGCCAATTCCTTCAGTACAGCTTAGATTTCTTCTTTCAATACCATTGGTTCTTGATCATATGCTACTTCCTGAAATAGTTGAACATCAATCAATTCTTTTTCATACAGTGACTCTGGGAGCTCTGGTAGCGTAGTGCCTAAAGCATTTGACTGCTAACCAGAAGGCTGGCAGTTCAAACCCACCAGCCACTCCTCGGAAGGAAGGTTGAACAATCTACTTCCATAGTGATACTGCCTTGGAAACTCAAGGAGGGGTTGCTATGAGTCGGATCCGACTCAACAGCAGTGAGTGTTACAGTGACTCTGTGTATATTCCTTCCATCTTCTTTTGATGCTTCCTGCATTGTTCGATATTTTTCACACAGAATCTTCAAAATTGCAACTTGAGGCTTGATTTTTAAGGAAATGCAAATCAAAACCAGACCCACAATGATAAAACTGAAATCAAACCCAATGCCATTGACTGGATCCCAACTCATAGCAACCCTGTAAGACAGAGTAGAATTGCCCCATAGAGTTTCCAGGGCTGAAATCTTTATGGAAGCAGACTGTCACATCTTTCTCTCATGAAGCATCTGGTGGGTTCAAACTTCCAACATTTTGGTTAGCAGCCAAGCACTTACCCAGTGTGCCACTGGGCTGGCAATAATGAAAGACAGACTTGGTGAGGATGTGGAGAAACAGGAACCTTCTTATACTGTCAGTGGGAATGAACGTAAGATGTTGCAACTGTTTTGGAAAGCAGCTTGGTAATTCCTCAAAAAGTTAAAGAGTTATCTTATGACCCAGAATTCCCACTTCTAGGTCTCTACGCAACAGAAATGAGAACTCTTATCCACGCAAAAACTTGTACACAAATGTTCGTAGCAGCATTATTCGTTATAGTCAAAGAGGGAAACAACTCAAATATTCTTCAACTGATAAATGGATAAGTGAAATGTGGCATGTCCATACAATGGAATATCATTCAGCAATAAAAAGAAATAAAGTAGTGATACATGCCATAACACAGATGAATCTCAAAAACATTATGTGTGATGAAAGTAGGCAGTCACAAAAGACCACACATTAAATGAGTGCACTAATATAAAATTTCCAGAACAGGTAAATGCATAGAGACAGAAATTAGATCAATGGTGTCTTAAGGGATGGAAGGGAGAAAGGAATGTACATATGCTTTCTTTAATCTTGTTATCTACTAGACAATATTTCTTCCCCAAACATTCACATATGAAATGTTTGCTTTTTAAAAATCCACAAATATCATGATGCTATATATTCTATGTGGCTTATACCAGGGGTTGTATCTAAATAATCAAATCATATTCAGAAAATTTTACCTTTTTCAAAATGAGTTCATTCATTGTATCTGCTATAATTTTGATTATTTGTTTTTGTATTTATTCCTTTGGTTTAAAATCAGGGGAAAAAATTGTGCATCAGGGTTGTATCCTTTCACTACAGTTATTCAATCTGTATTAAAAAAAAAAAAATCACTGCCATTGAGTTGATTCCAACTCATAGTGTCGATTCCAACTCATACTGTCCCCCATTGGGTTTCCAAAGCTGTAAATCTTTACAGAAGTAGATCACCCCATTTTCCTTTTGTGGAGTGGTTGGTGGGTTTGAACCACTGAACTTCTAGTTGCAGCCAAATCCAAGAAACTGGACTATGTGAAGAAGAACACAGCATCAGGACTGGAGGAAGACTCGTTAACATATCATAACAATATGTAGATGACATGCCGTTGCTTACTGAAAATGAAGAAGACTTGAAACAGTTACTGATGAAGATCAGAGACTATAGTTTTCAGTAAGGATTACACCTCAACATAAAGAAAATGAAAATCCTCACAGCTGGGCAAGTAAGCAACATCATTATAAATGGAGAAAAGGTTGAAGTTGTCAAGGATTTCATTTTACTTGGATCCACAATCAATGCCCATGGAATTAGTAGTCAAAGAAACAAACAATACATTGCATTGAACAAATCTGTTGCAAAAGACCTCTTTAAAATTAAAAAGGAGTTCTGGTGGTGTGGTGATAAGTCACTTCACTGCTAACCAGGTCAGAGGTTCAAACCTACCAGCCACTCTGTGGAAGGAAGATGGGGTGATCTATTTCCATAAAGATTTATAGCCTCAGAAACCCAAATGGGGTCTCTATGATTCAGAAACAACTCTATGCCAGTGAGTTTTGTTTTGTTGTTGTTGTTGTTAAAGTTAAAAAAAAAAAAGCAAAGATGTCCCTTTGAAGACTAAGTTGCACCTGACCCAAGCCATGGTATTTTCAATCGCCTCATATGCATGCGAAAGCCAGACAATGAGTAAGGAAGACTGAAGAAGAATTGATGCATTTGAATTATGGTGTTGGTAAAGAATATTGACTATACCATGGACTGCCAGAAAAATGAACAAATCTGTCTTGGAAGAAGTGTAGTCAGAATATTCCTTAGAAGTGAGGATGGAGAGACTGTCTTTTGTCATCGGGAGAGACCACTCCCTGGAGAAGAACATCATGCTTGGTAAAGTAGAGGGTCAGTGAAAAAGAGGAAGACCCTCATGAGAGGGATTGACACAGTGCTTGCAACAATGGGCTCAAGCAGCAGTGATCGTGAGGATGGCACAAGACTGATCAGTGTTTCACTCACAGTGGGTCACTATGAGTCAGAACAGACTCCACAGCACTTAACAATAACAACATTTATTCCTTAAAAATATATCCATTATTTGGTGTCAATATGCCATTATGTTATCAAATTTTTCACAGTTTCTGCTAAAGGAAGATAATTCCCATCATTGCATTATAGTTTTCTGAAGAATCTCTAGAGATGCTGTCTGGCCAAAAGCCATAGTGTGTAAATTAAGTACATTCAACGTTGTTTCTGATTTTCAGACCATCTTTGTCTGCATCCCTCTCAATAGATAAGATAAATAATAGATGATAGATAGATAGATGTGTGTATTTCAAGTCCTATTTCAATTCTGAATTCTTAACACAATTGTTGAAGTGTATTTTATGTTCTATTATTAGTATGATGTGATAAATGCTGCCAATCGTTGTTCATATTTTCATTCCTCAGTTCATACTTTTTTCCATCCTTGAAGAATTTGCAATATAAACAAAACAGAGAAATCATTAAGGTAGAATAGTGTGGGGATTTAAATCATTACTCAGAATTTATTTGTAAATAATTCTGAAAATTTTATACCTGTCCTGATGCTTGAAAAGTGAAATTTCTCACACAAGGAAGATAATTCTCAACTAGAATGTTCCATTGTTTAATATTCAAATTACATAACCAGGTACTTGGATGGAACAAAATATATCCAATTTAATACTTTTTTCCCCTTCTAGGGTTTCTCAAAATTAATCAGTTATGCTTGACATAATATTGTTGACAGATTCATGTTCTAATCCATCAGTCTTTGCTCCCCTATTCCATCTATTTTCTCCAAAAGTGTATTCAAGGATCCAGATAATTTTCTTTCATTGTCTTCTCTGTTTTGGGATTCTGGAATTAATTTTTTTAAATTCCTTTCTGGTACCTGGGTAGAAAAAAATAATAATTAGTATTTTATCTTAGAACCTACGTGTATGTAACATACAAAATATATGTTGTTTGTATGTTTATGTACTTAAAAAGCTGCTATAATTATTAAGTGTTAATTTCTTACTGATATAATACCCATAATAAGCAGTTGCTATTATATAATTACCAGATCATTAGATAGTACTCTCTGCTTTGTATGCATGTAATATTTCTTTTGTAGATTATTCATGGTATATGTTATGAGATGAAGAGTCATATAATAATGTAAATTCCTATGGATTTAAATTGGCAATTCAGCAATATCTTTTGGGTACGTAGACAAAGAGCAGATGATGTGAAATGAAATGTGAAATTTACCAGTGCAAAAAAATCCAATAAGGATTTTTTTTTATTCTTTTTTTAAATTGTGATTTGTTGTGAAAATTTGCAGAGCAAATTCACTTTCCATACAGCAGTTCACATATATTTTCTCATGACATTGACCACAATTCACCATAATGCAACAGTTCCCCTCCCACTTTCTCCTGACAGTCACCTGTTCCCTGTATCCATCCCTCCATGCACCCCTGCCCCCTGAGCTGTCTCCCTGTGCATAAACAGCCCTTCTTTCTCCCATGATTATTTTCTCCAAGGAGTGTATCTACCTCAGGTAAATGTTCAACTCCTATGCCTGTCTTTTGCTTGGCTGGAAGCCACAGGTATGGGTTTAATTCTAGACCTTACCTTACTGTACTTAATTCTAGTACTTACTGATGAAGACTGAGGAACACAGTCTGCAGTATGGATTACATCTCAATATAAAGAAGACAAAAATCCTCACAACTGGACCAATAAGTAGCATCACAATACATGGAGAAAAGATTGAAGTGGTCAAAGAATTCATGTTGGTTTGTTCTACAATCGAGGCCAAGGGAAGGCGCAAGTAGGACATTAGATGATGTGTAGCATTGGGAAGGTCAACCGCAAAGGAACTCTTTGAAGTGCTAAGGAGCAAGGATGTCTCCTTGAGGACTAAGGTGCACCTGACACAGGCCATGATACTTCCAATTGCCTCGTATGCGTGTGAGAGCTGGACAATGAATAAGGAAGACTGAAGAAGAGTTGATGCTTTTGAGTTGTGGTGCTGGTGAAGAATGCTG
>NW_006921690.1:4625726-4642589 GCF_000298275.1 Orycteropus afer afer
CCCCCCCCCCCCTTTTTTTTTTCCAAATGAGTTTGAGTTTCCAACAAGTATTTATTTATTTATTTTTCCAATTTTGAAACACTCACCTATCAGGAGCTCTGGAAGCGTAGTGCCTAAGGCATTGACTGCTAACCAAAAGGCTGGCGGTTCACACCCACCAGCCACTCCTCAGAAGGCAGGCTGGGCAATCTACTTCCCTAGTGGTACTGCCTCGGAAACCCAAGGAGGGGTCGCTATGAGTGGGGTCTGACTGAAGGGCACATAACAACAACAACACTTATCAGCAAGTCAATTGGAAAAGCAGTATTGCTCACCAGCAGAAGTTATTTTAGACAATGCTAGATCTGTTATGGATTTGATTACTGACTCATTTTTCCTTTGTGAGCAGAAGCAGAATATACACTCATGTGCCACATAACATCCATTCGGGCAATTCTGACCACATCTACATCAGTGCTCCCAACCCCTGTAAAGTGTATTCTATTAAAAATTCGAGGTATATACAATGGTTTGTAATAACAAATGGGTGCTACTTTGTGACCGCACATCAAAACGTTATTATTACTGTATTATTATTTTAAAAATGTTTTAGTATATCTAGAAGTGTTTAACGTTTTTTATGAATAGAAAGATACATCATATACTATATACTAAGACAAACAGTTGACTAACTGATATTAGATACAAATAGTTCCTAACTGTTCCAACTTACATATAAATTCAACTTAAAGACAGTCTTAGGAAGAAAGCTCGTTCATAATCGGGGGACTACTTGTATATAATATGGTGCTTGCATAATGTCCAAATCACATAATGTCTTATTTCATAGAACATATCATGGATGTTAAAATAGAAACCTCTTAAAATAAGACACTTTACTGCCATCTGCCAGAAAATTGTAAAAACACAAAATTACCCTCTTTGCAATAAAGAAAATAATAATAAATATACAAAAAAAAAAAAAGGAATTCTTGGTGCAGATGATTAAATGCTTGACTACTAGCCAAAAGGTTGGCAGTTTGAACCCAACCAGAGGCACCTAGGAAGACAGGCCTGGCGATCCATTTCTTAAAGGTCACAGCCTTGAAAACCCAACAGAACACAGGCCTAGTCTTTACACATAGGGTCACCTTGAGTTCAAATCAACTAACAACAGCAGCTGCAACTTACAAAACAATGTCACAATAACAAAAGCATCTAAGATTTGAGTGGTGCCCTCTTGGGTGAGGAGAACTTACATAACACTCAACCTACAGAATTGTACTTGGCTGCCCCAATCCTAACTATACTGAGATTTTATTCTCATAGCTTTCAATTTTTTGCCAAAGGAAAAAATTCTAATTGTAGAAACATAGTCAGGGCCCCATCTGGTGTTTGCTCACAGGTATTGTGGGCAGACAACAGAGGAGGACACAACCTACAACTGTGCTTCTGCAGAACAACCCTCCACTCCTGCAAGTCAGAATGGGAGCTCTGAACTTGCAGTTATTACTTTCCCCAAGGTTAAATCCATTGACCCCTCAAGGAATGGGAGTGGGGCAGGAGTTGAGCCTAAGTAAACCCTTAAAGGGAAAAACCTGGCCCAGAAACAGAGCAGAGGGCAGTGGTGGGGCAGTGGTAGAATTCTTGCCTTCCATACAAGAGACTCAAGTTCTTGGCCAAGGCACCTTATCTGTAGCCACCACTCGTCTGTCAGTGGGGGCTTGTGTGCTGCTATGATATGACAGATCTCAGCAGAGCTCTCAGACTAAGACACACCAGGAAGAAAGGCCTGGTGATCTACTTCCAAAAATCCTGTGGAAAACTGTCATGGATCACAATAGTCCGACCCCAACCAATCATGGGGATGGTGCAGGGGCAGCGTTTTATTCTGTTGTGTATGGGGTCACCAGGAGTTGGGGGCCAACTCAAAGGCCACCACCAACAACAAAGACAGGGAGCTTCTGAATGTACCAGCAGGATTTGTAAACAAAGTAACTTCAGATGGGGGTGGGGGAGAGAGCTTTATACATTTATAATTCTTCAGTGCAAACATCTTACTTTCAGATTTTCATTGGAATTAGAATCTATGTCAGTGCACACTGGACTCCAGTTGCCAGCACCTTCATTTATTTGCTTGAGTCTTTCTCTGGCCATCAGACTCTGTTTTGTTGCCCATTTGGCATCTAGAGGTGCCAGGGAATTAATGCTCCACCTTGCCAGCAGAAGACCTCAATCAAGAACTATGAGGTTGGTGTGAAAATATCCCAACTTCCTCACCTTGAAGGTGAGATAACCCTGAGATAATTTCACACTGAATCTCAGTGTTCCCCAGTGAGGTTAAGCTCCAGATATAAACCATGGTGACATGCTTTCTTGATAACCCTTCATTAATTGCCTTTTCTTCCTTGTCTAACATCCTTTTGTCCCTACCAATATTTTATTGTTAGTTCCAACTCATAGTGACCCTATCTGCAACAGAACAAAACACTGCCCAATTTGGGCCATCCTTACAATCATTGCTATGCTTGAGTCCATCATTGCAGCCACTGTGTCAATCCATCTCATTGATGGTCTTCTCTTTTGTCACTGACTCTTTAAATATTTTCTAGGATTGTCTAAAAATGAACTACTATTGTTTCAGGGTCTGTTTCTGAAAGAACCCAAACCACGAAAACTCCAAGCCTACAACTTTTCAGTTAGCAGCCTAGAGTATTAACCCTTTGCACTCACTCCCCAGGAACTTCTGGGGCAACTGTAGCCTGCAATTAAGTGGAATATTTGTTGGAGCCCCTGATGGAAGATTTCCTTGGGTTTCAAACCTTCTTAATCATCAGAGGCCAATGTTTCAAAATGGATATATATTTTTTTGAATGGGTCATTACAAATAATCATGAGTAATATGACCTCCACTTCCATTCTGAAATGGGACCTGCTTTTCAGATGGGCTCACTGAACCCACAAGGCTTCTATCCTGTCCCACTTCATCCTGTACCACTGGTCTTGCCAGAGGAAAACCCATTCCAGGTTACCTTCCAAAATCACAGGAAGCATGTGTTCAGCCTCTGGAGTCCCTGGGTGGCATAAGAGTTAAGCGTTCTATTACTGGGCGAAAAGCTAGCAGTTCAAACTCACCTAGAGGCTTCATGGAAGATAGGCCTGGTGACCTGCTTCTTAAAGATTACAGCCTCAAACACCCTCTGGAACAGTGATACTCTGCAAAGATGGTTGGGAACACCATGAGTCGGAATTGCAATTCATTAGTTGGATGGCAACTAACCACATTCCAAAGCCATGTCAATATGATGTTCCAGGGATAGAAGCTGAAGCCCAGCACTTAAGGGGACATTGGCCTCTAGGGTCTCTTTGCAGAGTACACTTACTGATAGGTGGCACTGGAAGAGGTAATGCCGAAACCCAGTTGGGTCCAAACACAGAACCTCCCTCCTTGTGCTGAACTATCCAGAGAAGAACATGATCAGCCAACGTACGCTGGCAACTCCCCATTTTGAGATGGCCACCAAATTCTCCTCCTATGTTTCTCACAGAGAAGGGATTGGCCCATGATCTTGTTTCATAATTTCTTCCCCAAAGGAACACATGTCCTGTATCAGGGAGGCAGGATGAGATGTGGAGACAGGAAAAAGACCTAGAGATGGTATCTGCTGAGATAAAAGTGGAGGATGAGAGGAAAATACAATTAGGTGAGGGTGGAAGCAGAGGTGACATTCAGGTAAGTGGGATGGAGATGGGAAAAGAAGCAGTGCCACCTTTAAACCTTAACAAGAGGAGTTCCTGCCCTGAGCCCCACACTTTACAGAGCCTTACTCTGCCTCTCCTCTGGACACACCCTTCCTATTGACTGAGAAGTTTTGGAGATCAAGGAGACATGCTCCCTCAGCCTGTGTCCACCCTTCTGGATGCCCTAGAACTCCGGAATTCTCTGTGCAAGAACATCTTCTAAACACATCACCCCAAAGGAGCACAGCCAAGTGAGCACACCTCAGGTGCTCCCCTAGGCCAGAGGAAGCTGCAGGACACTTTTACACAGGGTACGGACAGAGCTTTATTTAATACGAGGGCTGAGCATCCATATATGTGTTTTGGATAGAGCTGGAAATAAAATGGGAGGTCTCTGGAAAGAAGTGGGGTTCCCTGGTGAAGGGAAGGGAGTCCTATCCTGCCTTCTCATTCCTTCAAATTCTTTTCTTATAACCTCCTCCACCTTTGTGTTGACCAAAGTTAGTGCTCCTCCCTTATCAATGTTTCTGTTTAACCCTTGTCCTGAAATCTCTTCAGTTAACCCAATAGCTCAAAAGAAATTTGTTATATGTTAGGAAATGAATGAATGGGTCCATTTTCTGTATTATCTGTTGCTGTGTAACAAATTATTCCAAGATTTAGCACCTTAAAATAACATTTATTATCCCACACAGTTTTTGAGGGCCAACAGTCTGAGAGCAGTAGCATAGCTGGGTCCCTTGGGCTTAGAGTGTCTCACAAGGGTGTAGTCAAGCTGTCAGTCAGGGCTGCTGTCTCAGAAGGATTGACTAGGGCTGAAGGATCTGATTCCAAGATGGCACAATCACATGGCTTTTGGCAGAAGGCCTCAGTTCTCACTTCATGGGTAGCCTGAATGTCCTCACAACATAGCAGTTAGCTCCCCTTAAAATGAGTTATCCAAGAGAGAGACAAGCAGAAGTCACAATAGCTTCTATAACCTCAGAATTGGCGTGCCATCACTTCTGACATATTCTATATACACAAAGACCAAACTTGATACATCATGGGAAGAAACTACTCAAGGACACACATACCAGGAGGCCAAGATCATGAGATGTTATTTTTATCAAGAACCTTCTCCTCCCAGCTCCAGCAACTAGTCTCTGGCCCAAAGGTGGCAAACTAGTGGCCTACAGTTGTATTTGGGGTACGTATGTATTTTTTAAATTACTGTGATAGCTATTAGAGCCAACATTTGAAAACAAAAAGGCAGAGGAGCCGTTGTGATAGTCAGGTAGTAAAGGGTTGAGGGTTGGGATGACAGTTGGGCAGTTGGAATGAGGAAGCTGTGAAGAACCTGAGAGACAGTTGGAAGAGAGCCCTGACCAGGGAAGGTGGGATATGGGAGACAGCACCCAGGAATGAGACAAGGGCAACATTTCAGAGGCAGAAAGTCAGGATAAAATCATAGTGTCCTGAGCAGAAATAGGGAAATTGGGAGAGGATATGATCTGAGAGAGAGTTTAATCTGCCTTTATTGTGCTTAAGGGAGAGAGAGGCAACAAGAAGATAGGATTCTGCCTTCCAGTAGCTGATGGTCTAGTAAAGGAGACAGACAATCTCACAAGAAGCTAGCCTCCAACACTGAATTAAAGATATTCAGTGATAGAGCTGCAAAATCCCTCTGTTCCATACCAGAGGAAGGGGCTTGAAGTAAGTTTGGGGGTCACCAATTCAGGAAGGGGTGACCAGTGAGCCTGGGGAGATTAAGGACAAATTCAAGAGTGGGAGGTGGGTTGAGAACTGAGATTTGGGGGTTAAATACACAAAGCTTTATAAGTAAATGAGTTAGTGAAAGGGAGAGTTGCTTGAGGAGAAAAGAGGGGTCAAGGATCCAGCCTGGAGCCTTCTAGAGAAATGGAGGCAGAAGGGAATGGCTAATAGCATGGGGTCTTGAGCCAAATGCATGGCTTTGAACACCGGTTCTGCCACTTCTTGGTTGTGTTCTTGAGCTATGACCTGTCTCTATTATAGTAACTATGGTGAAGGCTACATATATTGATAAAGTAAAATATGGGGAACATTGGACACGGGGTTCAATCAGTGTTAGGCATCTCTGGGTGAATCAGAAAAGAAAACAGAGCAGTTACACTATAAACAGAACCAAGGTGCAACATCACTGAAGTTCCAGGGAAAGAGTTTTAAGAAGGAGAAATTGCATCAGGATGGCAATAGGGAACATATATTGAGCACATGAATTCATTATTTCACTAATTGTCATGTAACTCTCTGTGAGGAACTATTATCAGTTGGTTTGAAATAAGGAAATGAAGCTCACAGATAGGAAGTGACCAGCAGGAAGTCCCATAGCCAGACAGAAGTGGGGTTGGGATTTGAATCCATATCTGTGCAGCCTGATAGCCCATGGACCCACACTGCCCTTTTAGAGCCTCCATTTGGCTTGAGGGAGGAGCATGCAGTGTGTGGTTGCAGGCAGGTACTGAAGAATTAGGTCCAGGTGGGCAGAGAAGCAATGGAAGTAGTGGATGTAGGTCACTTGCCTAAGAACTTAGGCCAAGAATGAAGTGAAGAATAGGACAACAGTTAGAGGACATGAAAAGGCCATGTGGGGTTTGTTTTTGGAGCAAGGACACAGGGTCTTGTTTTCAAGTGAGAAGAAATGAAGGAGATACTGAAGAGGCTATGGGTGTAATTAATGGAAAAGTCCTTCAGGGCTTAGGAAGGGCTGAAATTAGGACCATAACTGAAGAAACCTAGTTGTAGACAAAAGGTAAAGAATGGCCACAAACCAGAAGGAGTTTATTGATGTGTCAAAAAGAGATAAAGGGTGGCTGTGTGTCCCTCTGCTCCTTCTGTGGGAGGAGGTCTCCCAACTTGATACAAACTGAAACCTACTTTGAGACTCAGGTGAGATGATAGGACACACCCTACTGAAAAATGCAGCATTTGTGCAAGGGCTCTTGGGTCTTTGGGTAGAGAAGCAAGCTGGGTCCCCACTAGGGATTAGACCAGCCTGAGCTCCATGCATTCACATATCCACCCATCTAGGTACTCCAGAAATCCCTGGAACAAACCAGAGTCAAAATTTAGCAAAACAGGCATGCCATCTTCACCAATGCAGTTCAGTCTGTCTGAGAGACTGGCAGGTGAACTGACAAACACACAAAAATGAGGCTGCAACTGGTGAAATGAACGTTGCTATAGGGGTATCGACGAAGAGCATCTGACTCATTTCCAAGAGGTCACCATACAAGGGGGAGAACCAAGCTAAGAGCTGAAGGAAGGGGTCGGGGAAAAAGATGAGAAGTTCTAGGCAGAGGGAAGAGCTTCTGCAACTGAGTGAAGGAGAATGATATAACACATCCTGGAAATGGAATGGGGTTCACAGTCACTGGTGCATAGGACATGGGTGTGGGGAGAACCTGCTCGCAGCAACATGCACTTCATTCTGAAGATCACAGGGTCATTGATGTCTTATGGACTGCGAAAAGCATGATGGACTTATTTTAGAAGCTGACTGTTCCCTCTGCAGGCTGTGACTTGACCATGCACCCACCTAGAGACTTGCAGTCACACAGCTGAGAGATGACCTTGGCCTGAGCTCATGTATTGGCAGGGATCCTGGAAGGGAATGGCAGATACAAGAAAGAATCCAGAGAAGAACTTAGTAGTCTTTTCAACTGTGAGGATGATGGCGTATGCTTCAGTGACAATCACATTGGAATAGGGACAGGGTTTTTATGTAAACAAGAGAGAGAAGCTTAGTTTTGAGAGAAAGTTTTGATGTGTATGCCCCACATCTGGGTGGTCATATAGGCAGATGGAATTGTGGAACTGTGGTTTAGAAGAGATATGAGAAGGAGTTGACCACTTGGGAGCTGTCAGCACAAAATCAAAGCCCAACTCTTCCAGGTGCAACTTGTAGAAGTGGTTATTGTGCCCCATAGGATTTCCTGGGTTGTAATTTTTGTGGGAGCAGATCCCCAAGCTTTCCTCCAATGAAGCTGCTATGTGGATTTGACCACCCACTCTTTTTTTTTAAAAAAAAAAAAAAAAAAACCTTTTTATTGTGATTTGAATGAAAGTTTATAGAGCAAATGGGGTTTTCATTCAACTGTCCCCACATATTTTGTTTTGTGACTTTGAATGCAGTCCCCACAAAACAATAGCACTCTTCCCACTTCCTCCCTGTGTTTACTGTTTCTATTCTTTCCTATCCCTTCCTGCCTTCTGAGCTCTATCCCTGGGAAAATGCTGCCCTTTTGGTTGGTATTGTTCCAAGGAGTGGAACCTCCCTGGTGTTATTGTTCACCCCATAGACCTTTCTATTGCTTGGCTGAAAGTTGAGCCAGGGAGGTGAATTCAGTTCCAGGCTTGAAGGATGACTAAGGGCCATAGTCTTGGAGGTTCCACCAGCCTCTATCAGACCAATAAATCTGGTCTGTCTCATGATTTTGAGTTTTGCCCCACATTTTTTTCTCCCACTCTATCCGGGACCTTCGATTGTGATCCCCTTCACAGCAGCCCTCAGTGTTAGAGGGACCTGCCAATGTTTTGGTTACCAGCCAAGCATTTAGGTTAGCAGCCAAGTGCTTAACCCTTGCACCACCAGGGCTCCTCTGTGTGTGGAAGAGTCCTGTCTAATTTTGTAGGGAAGAGGAACACTGCTGAGCCCAGAGATAAGATGGAAATTTAAAGGTCAAGGTTTTGCTTGTTTCATTTCATTTACATTTTGTTTTTTTTTATGGTAGACAAACTTGAGCCTATTTCATCACACATGGGAAGAAGCCAGTAGAGAGAGGGAGGGTATGAAATCCACTGGAGGGATGGAGAGCTAACTCTGAGAAGCCCTGGAGTGGAGAACAAGTACCTGTTGTGGGCTAGAGGAGGGGGCTAACGTCACTGTGGCAGGAAGGCAGGAGAAGAGGGAAAGGGGCAGGCATTGGAGGCTTGAGGAAAGAGAAGAAAGGTTTAAATAGCTGCCCTAATGGAGAAAAGAGAGAACTGATGGTAGAAACCTGGAGAAGAGTGCCAGGCAATACTGGGCTGGGCTGGGCTACGTCTGGAGTTCCTCAGTGCACAGGGGCAGAAAGGGGTAATTTGTGACTGTTTTGCCCACAGGACACTGCAGCTTGGCTGTAAGTGAAGAAATAAATGATACAAAGCTAATGGTTGGCTGGACACAAAAAAGAAGGGCCGGAGCACAGTGGACTCATGGCAATGGTGTCCGCCCTGCTTTTCAGAGGAGTGGAGAGAGGAGTATGGCTGGGGTAGCGGTGGGACAGCCCTGACAGACATCTCTGTGCCTGAGGCTGAGGGCTTTGGGCTTACCTTCCAAAGGAGCTCTGGTGGTGTAGTGTGTAAGGCATTTGACTGCTAACCAGAAGGTTGGCGGTTCAAACCCACCAGATACTCCATGGGGCAATCTACTTCTGTAAAGATTTACTGCCTTGGAAACCCAATGAAAGGTGCTATGAGTCAGAATCGACTCAATAGCAGTGGGTTTGGTTTTGGTTTTTTGCTTTTTCTGTACTCCTGGGGCTGGCCAATGCTGGCTTTGAGGAGTCTCCTGGGAGAGACTTCCTTCTGAGGGGCTGTGGGCTGGGTTCCAATCACTGGCTTTTTGATTAAAAGAGCTGCAAAGTACCTGGAGGGTCTGACAGAACAAGTGCTGAGCTCTACAAGCGAGGATTTGTTTGCAGAACATCTGAGAAGCCACAACGGTGGCTCCAGGTGGCTTTACAGGAGAAGAGAACCCAGGGAAAATGGATGACTGTGGGTGCTCAGTTGGGCTCCAGACCCCAGCCAGCGCTGCCTGGGCTGCTCTGTCAACATGTGTGCACATGAATCACCTTTTATTCAATACCCACATCCCTCAGCATTACCATCTACAGATCAATAGCACTTGCCCACAAAGCACATCATTTACTCTCCATAACAACCCTACAGAGAAAGTATTTTGAGAACCATTTTGTAAATGAGAAGATTGGAGGAGTTAAGTGATTTTGAAATCACTCAGCTCATGGGTAGTAGAATTCAATCTTCATTTATGTTCAGATCTTTTCATATCCCAGCCTATGTTCCATGACTCTATTACATTCAGTCTCTTGTCTCCACCTATAGCTTCCCTCTTTGGGCTTAGCCAGCCAATGGCAACGCTGGTCAAGATGAATTCTTTGCCTACTCTCACCTGCAGGAGCACAGTGGAACGTGGCTGGGGAAAACCTCACCACAGCCACGTGAACTATTGACTTCATGGCCTTCTACATGTGGAACATTGGGGTTGTCTGGAAGTCCCCTTACTCTAACCTAGGCTATTCACTCTCCCACGCACCTCTTTTGTATCAACTTTTTCTGTCCCCACACCTCCAGGGAACATTCAGTGTCTCAGAGGGATGAAGGTAATGTGCTTCATGGTTTGTGGTGGGAAAGACCCATCTCAGACCATCAGAGAAGGAAACTGAGGTCAGAATCTTGGGGCACTGAGGCCAGAGCCCATGTTACAGATACAGGCTCCATCCACCTTGAGCAAATTAAGGACTGCACCTACTACCTCCCTGACCACTCCACAGAGATCAACTAAATAAGCGGATTCTGCGGGGATTGGCAATAACTCCGCCTTGTGCTAATTCACAGACTTATTAAGCTCTTTGGAGTATTTTGAATAGGGGTTCCATTAATACTGCTTCTTTGAATGTGCAGGACTATGGGAACCGTGACAACTACCCTCCACCAGGAGACCAGTGGTGCTCTTCCCTGTTCTGTCTTTCTGTCTGCTGCAGAAGAGAAGTACAGAAGGCTATGAATATGCAATATGGCTGCTTCTCACCTGAGGCGGGGGGGGGGGAGGTAACTTGAGGTGGAACTTGGTGAGACTCACTGTAACTCCATCTTCTGGAATGCTTGGGGCCGGTAGAGATGCCCTCTTTTCCACCTGGTCTCCTCCAATGCCTCTTTCTGAAGAGCACCTGACACTGGAGAGAAACATGATATTACTTGAGCAAGATAACTCCTCGAGCCTCCGTGATCCCTGCCCACCAGTCATGGCCACAGAGCTGGGAAGTCTAATGAGGTTCCTACCCTAGGGCCAGAGTCTTTGGCCCATAAATCTGTTTGTGAGCTCATAATTAATCAAAAACCAAAACCAAACTCACTGCTGTCGAGTCGGATCCGACTCAGCGACTCCTCCTCGGGTTTCTGAAGCAGTATCATTACGAAAGTAGATTTCCCATTCTTCCTTCTAAAGAGTGGCTGGTAGGTTTGAACCTCCAGCCTTCTGGTTATCAGTCAAATGCCTTAGGCACTATGCCACCAGAGTTCCTAATAATTATCTGTTGTTGTTGTTGTTATGTGCCATCGAGTTGGATCCGACTCATAGTGACCCCTCCTTGGGTTACTGAGACAGTATCACTATGGAAGTAGATTGCCCAACCTTCCTTCCGAGGAGTGGCTGGTGGGTTTGAATCACCAGCCTTCTGGCTAGCAGTCAAGTGCCTTAGGCACTATGCTACCAGAGCTCCTAATATTATCTAGGGAGCTTTAAACCAATTGTTAGAGGAAAGTTATTTAAAAGCAGTACATTTCTAATAGTATTTTCACTGCATAATAGCCTGGCTACTGGCAACAGGTATAGGCATTTCCTTTTTAGGCTACAAGTTGAGGTGACCTTCTTTAGTGGTGAATGGTATTTTTTAAAACCACAAATCTCAGGGTTGACTCTGGCAGGTTGAGTGTCCCCATGGAATTCTGAGGACAAGTTTCTTCCTCTAGGTTAAGACCCAAGTAAGAGTCTGTTAAAGGTAATTGAAATCAAAGCTGAAGAAGTAACAGTCCATAAAATCACCTCAGTGGAGAGGTGGTCTAAAGGCATGAGGTTGGAGCTGGCCTCCTGCTAACAGGGAGACCAAGCTGGGTATTTTGTTCGAAATTGCCCATATAGATTCTCTGGCTAACTGTGTGCCTAGCAGCCCTAGGGAGACCCAAGTCCACAGGCCCTGAGCCACAGGTGGGTCTGCAGGGGAATTCAAGTGCAGGAGCTGGTGAGCCCGGGTAGGGAAGGGTAGAGAAGGCTGTGATATGCAGGAGGACTATGCCCTGGGTTTTCTTCTGAGAGCCAGAAAACAGTGTCCAGGTTAAAGGTGACTCCTCTGAAGAGTCACCGTTGACGGTAAGTGGGGAGAAAGGACCAGAAGAAGCAGGAGAAAAGCCAAGTCTCAGCCTAAGACTTCTCACTGTTTGTCTTAGGCCCTGCTTGCCAGCACCAGCCCCTTCTCTCAATTCCTATCACACCAAGCCTGTGGCTCCCTCCAGCCCCTCAGTCATTCTCCTCAGGAATGTCTCTCTCTTGGTTCCCTGAGGCTCCCTACTGCCAGGCTGCTTGCTGGGCTCTGCTGTTTTCCTAGAGACCCAGACAGAGCTCTGGGAGTTGCAGGGACCCAGGACACCAAGCAGAAGGCTTCTCAGTATTGTGACCACTGTGCCTGGACAGCTGGCATCCCATAACACAGACTCCTTCCTGCCCTTGCAAAGTGTGTCTCAGGCCACGTGGCGCAGAGTTTCCATGACAATGGTAACAAGTCCAAGATTCTAAGCTGAAACTGCTGCCTCTACAAGTTGTACAAATAAGACAGTGAGGGCCAAGGGAACTCAGGAAAAAGCATCCCAAGGTGATGGGCCCCGGGCAACAGGGCACGGAGATGAGTGTGCAGCAGACCTAAGGTCCATTTTTTTTCTCCTACTCTCTAAAATTACTTTCACACATTTTCATCTCTTGTGGCTCCAGCAGCCCTACTCCTCACTCTCACCTGCTGCATTGCTCCCCATTTAACGGAGAAGACAGGAGCAACCAGCAAAGAACGCCCTGCCTTCCTGCTCCCAGCATCTGTACTTGTACACTCTACCCATCCTGCTTTCACAATAGATAAAAACCACCCCTGACTTTATAAACAGCCACTTAGGCACTAGCTCGCACTCTTCTTCCTACTCAGAGACATCCCTCCTGCAACTGACCTCTATCCACCTGCATCATTACTTTTTCCCTCTCTATGGGATCATTTTTGAGCAAATGAAATGATACTGGGATAGCAAACTTAGAAACTCTATTGAGGTATAATTTGAATAGAAAAACTGGCACCCATTTTAAGGATGAAGCTAGATGGGTTTTGACAGATGTATACACCCATGTAATCACCACCACCACAATCAAGTTACAGAACATTCTCATCACCTCCACAAGGTATATTCCATTATTGAGTAGTATTTCCTTATATGGATCTAGTACCATTTATTCACTTGCCTACTGATGTACAATCAGGCTGATTCTGCTTTTTGGCTATTATGAATAAAAGTGCTATGAACATTCATGTATAACTCTTTGCATGGACATATGTTATCATTTCTCTTGGATAAATTGCTGGGTCATATGATAATACATGTTTAATTTTATATGAAACTTACAAACTGTTTTTCAAAGTGGTTATACGATTTTACATTTCTGCCATTAGTAAGTAGATTGGTATTGTCAGCTGTTTTACTATTATTATTATTTTAACTTTAGCCATTCTATTTTGTATGTGTAGAGCTATGTTCATTTTGGTTTTAATTTGCATTTCTCTGATGACCAATGAATGGTGTTTCCTGCTAGGTCTTCAATGCACAAATCACTGCATAAATAACAGATGTCATGGTGATCAGGGACCAATCGTGTCACTTCTTTCCGAGTCTGTAGGCAGCACCCTGTATTAGATATTTAAGATAAACAGTTAGCTGTGCTGGTCTATGGCTGGCTATTCTTTTAGAGTTTGTGTCCAGGGGGAAAGCAGCAGAACCAGAAGGGCTTGAAACTAGAGCAAAGGCCTGCTGTGGAGGTTGAGCCTTAAAGGCCTGAGCTTAGAGGGCTTGAAACTAGGGCAAAGGCCTACTGTGTAGGTTGAGCCTTAAAGGCCTCAGCTTAGAAGGCTGGAGCATCAAAAATGATCTAAATTGTTTATGCACAGATTAAATAGCTAATCCTGGGAATGTTGACACTGCTGCTTTCTAAACACTGTAGACAGGCAGCCAGAAGAACTTAGTGAAGCCAAACTTATCTATACAATGAGGAAAGTGGTTATGACAAAAAGGATGAAGATATCCAAGAGGAAGTATCCACTTACTTTCTCATTTCCCATTCACATTTTTTTTCATTTACTTTGCTGTAAAATATATCTGGCATGCATACCAGTTGCCATGTAGTCAATTCTGAGTCATGGTATCTCCATGTGTGTCAGTGTAGGACTGGGCTCCCCAGGGCTTTCAACAGTTGAGTTTTGAAAATAGATCTCCAAGCCTTTCTTCCAAAGTGCCTCAGGTGAACTCAACCCTCCAATCTTTTGGTTAGAAGCCAACCATTAGGTATGTTGCATTTTTCATTGAGAAATACACATGAGCATAGGAAAAAAGTGGTTTGCCAAGCATAGAAGAGTGGCAGCTATGTTTATAGTTTCATATTCAAGTTGCCTGATCAAAACTTGTCACAAATAGTTTCTTCAAGAGAGTATGGTCTTTTGTCAAGGAGCTCTGGTGGCGTAGTGCCTAAGGCATTGGACTGCTAACCAGAAGGTTGGTGGTTCAAACCCACCAGCCACTCCATGGAAGGAAGACTCGGCAATCTACTTCCATAAAGATTTACCACCTTGGAAACCCAAAGGGGGTCGCTATGAGTCAGAATGGACTCCATGGCAGTGGGTTTGGTTTTTTGGTTTTTATCACCTTAGTGATAAAAGTCCTAGGGAAAAAGGCTAAAAATTTTTTTATGAATCCCTTGGTTTAATGTCAAATTCTTTTTACTGTTAAAAAGTTTTACTGTATCTGTTAAAAAATCTCAAGTCAAACACGTGCATCAAAGGATGTTATCAAAATCTGTTTTTGCTGTATCTGTTAAAAATCTCAAGTTAAACACGTGCATCAAAGGATGTTATCAAAAGTGAACAATCTACAGACTAACAACCCAATCAAAATATGGGCCAAGAACATTAATAAATATTTCTTCAAAGAAGAGTCTCACAAAATGCATCATTACCAAACAAACCCACTGCCACCAAGTCAATTCCCACTCATAATGACCTTACAGGGCACAGTAGAACTGCCCATAGGGTTTCCAAGGATATAAATACTGAAGCAGATTGCCTCATCTTTCCCTTGAGGCGCTGCTGGAGAGTTCAAACTGCCAACCTTTTGGTTAGTAGTCCAGTGCTTTAATCATAGCACCACCAGAGCTCCTCACCATCATTACCAAACCAAACCCACTGCCATTGAGTTGGTTCCAACTCAGAGTGTCCTCCATTGAGTTTCCAAGGCCATAAATCTTTACAGAACTAGATTGCCCCATCATCCTTCCGCAGACCTGCTGGTGGGTTTGAACCCCCAGCCTTCTGGTTAGCAGTCAAATGCCTTAGGCACTGCACCACCAGAGCGCCTTCCTCAACACCACTCCCAAAAAAACAAACCAAACTCACTGCCATCCAGTCAATTTCGACTCATAGCGACCCTTCCTTGGGTTTCCAACGTGGTATCTCTAAGGAGGTAGATTGTTATTAGCCCCTAAAAAAAAAGAAAAAAAAAAAGTTGCTCCTCAGTCTCTTTTGAATTATAACAACCCCATTTGTGTCAGAGTAGAACTGTACTCTGTCAGGTTTTCAATGCTTGATTTTTTTTTCAGAGGATTTCAAGGCCTTTACTCTAAGACACCGCTGGGTGGACTTCCAACTTTTCAGTTAGCAGTAAAATGTATTAATCATTTGCACATGTTATTCCCAGGCACTGTGATAAAAGTGCTCGGAGGCTAACCAAAAGGTCAGAGTTTGGAACCCATCAGCTGCTATAAGGGGGTGAAGATGTGGCAGTCTGCTTGCCCAAAGATTTACCGCCTTGCTGGAAAGCATTGGCTTTTGTTTTCGTATTTATTTCCAGTCAGACAAGCTATGGACTTATGCTGCCCCCTAATGGTCATCTTGATCACTGCAGGCAGATTTCAGCATTTCCTAAGCACTTCAAGCAGGCGCAGGAAAAATGTCAAAACAAAAATAAAAATGATATTGAAGAAGAGGAGGAAGAGAAGTGAGCTAGAAGAGGAGAGGAGGGGAAAAAAGGAGAAGAAAAAGATGGAGCTTCTCCATGACCAAAGGGTTCACCAGCTCACAGGCATTGTCCCTTCTCATTTTCCCTATAACAGAGTGTCCCCAGAGACAAAGTTCTGGAGCCAGTAATGTCTGCATTAAACCTAATAAAGCTCACTCGGGGTCCAGGTTGAGTGTAGGAGGAATTCAGAAGGTTAAAGGCTTGGAGGAGCTCCTGAGACAGTAAAGCCATGCAGGAGATGGAGGCTGGTTTGCAGAACCTGCCAAGACTGGAACCGGACGGGCACTCAGGGAGGCTGAGTGCAACAGCTTATGGACTTGAAAAGGAAGCATGATGCTATTTTCAGTATTTATATCAAACAGAAGTCAAGCACTTCTTAGGATAAACTGAAATGAGATTATCTGTACATTAGAAATAGCAACAAAATTAACAACCTAACATATTACTGATCTCTTTTTCTAGTGATAATTTAGTCTAACATCCTTCCAGCTGCCCAAGTACCCCCAGGCTTCTCAGCTTTGCTTTTAAGAGAAAAGGCATACACATTCCACCACTTGAATTTCTCACAGGCCAGAGGTAATCCTGCCAAAAGCTTGCAGGTTAAAAGCATGTGCACCTTGTCTTCTCCAGGTGATGTATGCTATTCAAATATGGTCCCAGAACCAGCATATTGAAGCTTGTTAGAAATGCAGAATCTCAGTCTCTACCTGAGACCCTGGAATTAGAATACGTTTGAATACAATCCCTTAGGAATACACATAAAAGTCTGAGAAATGATCTTTTAGGCTGCCGCGTTACCAAGTTGTTCCAAGCTCATGGAGCCTATGAGTAATATCAAGCACTCATTGGTCTGGGTCTGGAAAAATCTTTCTCCCACAGCCCTTCCTGAAATCCAATTGTAACTAAATCTGAAAAGACTTTTCAATAATTTTCCAAATCACGACTGAAAAACTTGCATGTTGTTGTTGTTGTTGTTATGTGCCGTCGAGTCGGCCCCGACTCATAGCGACCCCTCCTTGGGTTTCC
>NW_006921690.1:4642689-4648778 GCF_000298275.1 Orycteropus afer afer
GCATACTGCTGGCAAAGCTTGTATTGGCCGATTTGGGTGACACAAGTGACTTGTACTCCACCACTAATGTCAAGGCTGGTGGTTTGAACCCACCCAGCAGTGCTGCTGAAGATAAGCCTGGTAATCTGCTTCCGTAAAGATTATGGCCAAGAAAATGCCAGGGAGCAGTTTGACTCTGTAACACATCGGGTCGCCATGAGTTGGAATCAACTCAATGGCATCAGATTTTATTCCTCTGGTAATGCCACATACTCTCCCTTATCTGCTCCATGTTTACAACTGTTCACCAAAGGGGAGTTCAGTTGATCAGTATCATTGTGCTGTGGCTATGTTTATAGACATATTCCTAGAAAAATCAATTAATTTTCAATGAACAATTAACTTGCACAGTGAAAAACACCTTTACATCTTGACCTGTCTACTAACATGTAAGATGAAGCCCTGAAAAACTGGAGAATGACTAAGGATGGATAAGCACTAACATACTCTACAGATGCGGGTTAGAAGTTCCATCTTTGAGGATTAAAGATAACTTGGCTCTTTCATGGGCAATCCAGCCCAAGAGCTCCTCACATATTGACAGCTGGTGGCCAGACTTAGTTCACCTTTGAAGTTCTGATTCCTTATTAAGGAAGAAACAATAAAATTATTTGTGATTGTTGTTGATGGTTCCTCTCTTAGAAAAGAGATAAATAACTAAATTGAATTTCTAATCAATGCCATTTGTATATGAGTTTGGGTATCAAACTCCAGTTTCCTGAAGATTTGACTACCATTAAACACAATGGAAAAGACTTGTAGACCAAATCCTAGAACACAGAGTTGTAAGTTAAACCTCAAAGCTGCCCTTCCATATCTAGACAACCTGATTACCCTCCCCACATTGGACATTACAAACTCTAAAACAAATAATGAAGTATAACAGTTATCAGAACTCTTAACTCTAATTAACCATCTAATTTGTTCAGATGATGCTAAGAAATTACGTGACTTGTCCAAGATCATACTTCTTGTTCCTATCAAAGCAAAATGTAGCATGTGGGCCTCCTGATTTGGAATCAAGTGTTACTATCATCTCTGCTACTTAGCATATGAAACATAATACCTGCCCTTATAGAATAGCAACAGCCACAAAAAAGAAAACAAAACATAAAAACACACAAGAGGAGGGATCATGTTTATTAGTTTATCATTCTATCTAGTATAGCATAAAATGATGTATTTACTAGAAATCAATAAGTATTTGTTGAATGACTTGCAAAAGATTAAAATGCAGTCAATATTTACTGGATGACCTATAATTAGTCAGACAGTATATGGGAAACATTTATATATTACCTTCATTTTATATTACTCTTATCGTCACTGCCATTATTGTTATTATCATAGTCATATACAGTTGATACCTAAGGTGAACACAGACCTCACCTTTGTCTCTCATTTGTTGTTGGTGATGGTGATGGTTGTCATCATGTTGACTTCAACTCAAGAGAAAGGAAAATGAAGATAGAAATGGATGGATTTTATTTCTTGGAACCTGTAGAAAGAAGGATTTACCTGAAGCATAATTTGAACATTGACCCTTTCTGGAGTTTATAAACAACTGCCTTTTTTCAGCAGATTTATTTTCATAGGATAAATACTGATCCCTGGATTTTGCCCAGCTGATGAATTCTCAAAGGAATGTGTCACTGTCATAGACATGAAATGAAGAGACATAGTTCATAGCTGTTTCTATGGTTAGCTTTTCAGTCTTCCAAGGAATTATTATTTATTTACCACCCACTCCCACCTTTTTTTGGGGGGGGTGGCATGTTGAACAATCTTGAGAATAATAAGAAATGGCTTGGAAGATGTGAAAAAACATGGTAGTTATGTCCAAGGATATATGCTAAAGCTGCCTTATCAATACCATTCAAAAACAACCTCTTCTGGAAGATTGGCCTTTCATTCTAGCTCAAGCTTGTCCAAAGGAAGGAATGCAGAAAAATTCCTACTGTGTAGATCTCTTAATGTTAAATTCCATTTGTACTAACTAAGAAACCCTTAAGTGAAAGAGTATATAGTAAGGAGCAAGACAGAACTGGGTTAGAATTCTGGCCCTACTCCTGACTGCCTCTTCGAACAGACCTTGACACAGGATGAAAGCTAGATAAATAACGGCTATTTTTGTCAGCACTGCTAATATCACCACCCACCACTCATCTGTCAGTCTGTCATACTATGGTGGCTTATGTGTTGCTGTGATGCTAGAAGCTATGCCACCAGCATTTCAATAACAGCAGGGTCACCCATGGTGGACAGGTTTCAGTGGAGCTTCCAAACTAAAGAAGGACATGGCAGTCTCCTTCTGAGAAAAACTGGCCACTGACAACCTTATCAATAGCAGTAAAACCTTGTCTGATATAGTGCTGGAAGATGAGCTCCTCAGGTTGGAAGGCACTCAAAATATGACTGGGGAAGAGCTGCCTCCTCAAAGTAGAGCTGACCCTAATGATATGGATGGAGTAAAGCTTTCAGGACCTTCATTTGCTGGTGTGGCATAACTCAAAATGAGAAGCAATGGCTGCAAACATCCATCAATAATTGGAACATGGAATGTATGAAGTATGAATCTAGGAAAACTGGAAGTTGTCAAAAATGAAGTAGAATGCATAAAGATTGATAGCCCAGGCATTAGTGAACTGAAATAGACTGGTACTGGCCATTTTGAATCAGATAATTATATGGTTTACTATGTCGGGAATGAGAAATTGAAGAGGAATGTTGTCTCATTCATCACCAAAAAGAACATTTCAAGATCTATTGTGAAGTACAATGTTGTCAGTAATAGGATAACATCCATATGTATTAAAGGAAGACTAGTTAATACAACTATTATTCAACTTTACACACCAATCATTAAAGGCAAAGATGAAGAAATGGAAGATTCTTACCAACTAATGCAGTATGAAATTGATCAAACATATAATCAAGATGCACTGATAATTACTGGTGATTAGAATGCAAAAGTTGGAAACAAAGAAGGGTTGGTTATTAGAAAATATGGCCTTGGTTGTAGAAACAACATGAGAGATCACATGATAGAATTTTGTAAGACCAACAATTTATTCATTGCAAATAACTTAAAAAAAAAAAAATGACAACCTTAGAGGTGGACCTCACCAGATGGAATACACATGTATCAAATTAACTACATTTGTGGAAGGAGACAATGGAGAAGTTCAATATCACCAGTTAGAACAAGGCCAGGCACCGACTATGGAACAGACTGTCAATTGCTCATATGCAAGTCCAAGTTGAAGCTGAAGAAAATTAAAACAAGCCCACAAAGACCAAAATATGACCTTGAGTATATCTCACCCAAATTTTGAGACCATCTCAAAAGTAGATTTGACACATTGAACATGAATGACTGAAGACAAGACAAGTTGTGGGATAATATCAAGGACATCATATATGAAGAAAGGGAAAGGTCATTAAAAAGATAGGGAAGAAAGAAAAGACCAAAATGGATGTCAGAAGAGAGTCTCAATGGAGAGTTGCTAAAGTGAATGGAAGAAATGATGAAGTAAAAGAGCTGAACAGAAGATTTCAAAGGGTAGCTTGAGAAGACCAAGTAAAGTATTATAATGAAATGTGCAAAGACTTGGAGTGAGAAACCAAAAGGGAAGGACATGCTTGGCATTTCTTAAGCTGAAAGAACTAAAGAAAAAAATTAAGCCTCAAGTTGCAATATTGAAAGATTCTATGGGCAAAATAAGGAGCTCTGGTGCACAGTAGTTAAAGCATTTGGCTGCTAAACAAAAGATTGGCAGTTCAAACCCACCACACACTCCGTGGGAGAAAAATGAGGCAGTTTGCTTCTGTAAAGAGTTAAAGCTTTGGAAACCTTATGAAGCAGTTCTACTCAATCCTTGAGGGTTGCTATGAGTCAAAATCAACTTGACAGCAGTTGGTTTTTGTTTTGGTTATGGGAAGAATATTGAATAATGCAAGAAGCATCAAAAGAAAATGGAAGGAATATAAAGAGTCACTGTGCCAAAAAGAATTAGTCAAAAACTATTACAGGAGATAGTATATGATCAAGAACTGATGGTACTGAAGGAAGAAGTCCAAAGTGCACTGAAGGCATTAGTGAAAAACAAGTCTCCAGGAATTGGCAGAATACTGGTTGAGATATTTCAACAAACAGATGCAACACTGGAATCATTCACTTGTCTATACCAAGAAATTTGTAAGATAGCTAACTGGCCAACCAACAGGAAGAGATGCTTATCTGTGCCCATTTCAAAAAAAGGTGGTTCAACAGATTGTGGAAATTATCAAATAATATCATTAATATCACGTGCCAGTAAAATTTTGCTGGAAAAAAAAAAAAATGGTTATAGTAGTGGATAGAGACTGCCAGAAATTTAAGCTGGATTCAAAAGAGGACATGGAATGGGAGATATCATTGCTGATGTCAGATGGCGCTTTGATTGAAAGCAAAAAATGCCAAAAAGATGTTTACCTGCATTTTACTGACTATGCAAAGACTATGTGGATCATACAAATTATGGATTACATTGTAAAGAATGCAAAATCCAGAACACTAAATTGTGCACATGAGGAACCTGTACATAGAAGACAAGAGGCAGTCATTTGAACAGAACAAGGGGATACAGCAGGGTTTGAAATTAGGAAGTGTATGTCAGGGTTGTATCCTTTCCCCATACTTATTCAATCTGTGTGCTGAGCAAATAATCCAAGAAGCTGGACTATATGAAGAGGAATGTGGCATTAGAACTGAAGGAAGACTCATTAACAACCTGTGATATGCAGATGACACAACTTTGCTGAAAGTGAAGAGGATTTGAAGCACTTACTGATGAAGATCAAAGGCTACAGCCTTCAATATGGGTTACAACTCAAAATAAAGAAAACAAAAATCCTCAAACTGGGTCATTAAGCAACATTGTGATAAATGGAGAAAAGGTCAAAGATGTCAAGGTTTTATTTCACTCGGATCCACAATCAATGCCCATGGAAGCAGCAGTCAAGATATCAAATGATGTATTACACTGGGCAGATCTGCTGCAAAAGACCTCTTTAAAGTGTTAAAGAACAAAGATGTCACTTTGAAGACTAAGGTGAACCTGACCCAAGCTATGGCATTTTTAATCGCCTCATATATATATATGAGGGCTGTAAAATAGATAAGGAAGGCTGCAGAAGAACTGAGGCATTTGAACTATGGTGCTGGTGAAGAATATTGAATACACCATGGGCTGCTAGAAGAATGAACAAATCTGTCTTGGAAGAAGTACAGCAGGAATGCTGTTTAAAAGTGAGGATGGTAAGACTTCATTTCAATAAACTGGACATGTTGACAGAAAAGGCCAGTCCCTAGGTGAGGACATCATGCTGGTAAAGTAGAAGGTCAGCAAAAAAGAGGAAGAGCCTCAATGAGGTGGACCAGACACGGTGGTTGCGACATGGGCTGAAGCACAGCAACAGCTGGGAGAATGGCTCAGGACTGGGCAGTGGCTTGTTGGTCGCTGGGAATCAGAACCAACAACAATAGCGACATTATCACCACATTACCATGGTGATTGTTGTGCTAAGTCTCCTGCCCAATTTTGATTATTTTTCCTTTATCTCCATGGATCCACAGGGACCCACCTACCCTAAAAGCTGCTTACCCTAGATGGATTGATCTCTCTGAGCCTAAGAGCTGACTTCTTATCTACCTCATAAAGTCCCTGCTTAATCCCTTCCTTTCTGGTCAAATTACCAAGAATGACTTACAGGGCTTTGTTTTTCTAAGATAGTTTTAAAATATTAAAACAACAACAATCACCAGCATGTGTTGATCAATACTAATAAATCAATGTACATCAGCGATGAGAGAAAGGGAGGGAGAGAATGAATACATCTGATGTCTGACCCTAAAGAAGTCTGAACCAACATTGGCCCCAGTAGAGATGTAAAAATCAGCAAAGCCAATCTTCTTTTTTTCTTCCCCATTGTAAATAGAGAGAAAAAATACATTTGCCAAGCATGCAATTTAGCAGCTTCAATTATGTCAACTGCAACTGTTATCTATC
>NW_006921690.1:4649303-4651133 GCF_000298275.1 Orycteropus afer afer
CCCTTCCATTCTCCCATGGTTGTTCTCTCCAAGGAGTGTATCTAGATAGTGTAAATGTTCAGCTCATATGCTTATCTTTTGTTTGGCTGGAAGCCACAGGAGTGGGTTTCAATTCCAGATCTGAAGGGCAGCTAAGGGCCATAGTCTCAGTGGTTCCATGAGGTTCTATCAGACCAGCAAACGTGGTCCCTTTTTTTGCCCCCCAAATGGTTTTGAGTTTTGTTCCACATTGTTCTCCTACTCTATCCAGGATCTCCTCCATAGATCCCCTTCAGAGGGGTTGACAGGCACCATCTAGTTCTTCTGGTCTCACAGTCATATAGGCGGAGAATTGTATGGCATGGAGTACCAATCGCTTGGACTAATCGTTTCCACAAATCTTTGGTTTTCTTCACTCTTCTTTGCTCTGGACGGGAGAGACCCATCGTTGCATCTAGATGGCTGCTTGCAAGCTTTTAAGATCCCAGTCACTACTTGCCAAAGTAGGATGTGGAACAATGTTTTGTGTAGTATGTTATGTCAATTGAGCTTGATGTCCCCTGTGACTATGGTCCACAGGTCCAACTACTCGCTCCCTCTGGGTATCTGGCTGTGGCCAAGAAGTGACTACAACCTTGTCCCTTGTCAGCTCTACTATATACCTGCTGGAAATTCTTAAGAACACACCAATACACTCGTAGAAACATTGTCTGCCAACCCTATACATGGTCTTGGGCACACTCCCCCCTGCATAGACAGACCTGATAGTTCAGCCTGTCCACCCATCTATCCATCTGTATATCCATGTTTGCCTTCACTAACAATGTAGTACTCTATGTGCAAAAGGGTTCATCTTTGTTGTCTATACCTACCATATACCTCTCTATGTCTTCCTCTTCCTCAACGCCACCATGTTGATCACTCACATTTGGAACATTGCCCTTCTCTTCATCCAAATCAATACTTGTCTCTGCCTATCTAACAGTGTTCCCTACCCTCCCCTTCTACCCTTGGTAACCAACAAAGAAAAGGTCCTTCCATATATAAATCTTTCCTTAACTTTTTACAATATTGGACTAATTTGTCCTTCTGTGATTGACTTATTTCACTCAGCATAATGTCCTCCAAGTTCATCCACTTTATACAGTGTTTTGCAGATTCTATGTTATTCTTTAGGGTTGCATAGTATTCCATTGTGTGTATGTACCATAGTTTGGTTATCCATTCCTTAGTTGATGGACACCTCGGTTGTTTCCATCTCTTGTAAATAATGCTGCGATGAACATGGGTGTGCATGTATCTGTCCTTGTCCTGGTTCTCACTTCTTTAGGATATATACCTAGTAATGGAATGTCTGGGTCAAATGGTGTCTCTAATTCCAACTTTTTCAGGAATACTGAAAGTGTAAAGCTAATTGCTTTCCACAGTGGTTGTACTATTTTACAGTCCCACCAGCAGTGTATGAGAGTCCAAATCTCTCCTCATCTTCAACAGCATTTGTTGTTTTCTGTCTCCTTGAACTTTGCTACTAGTGCTGGGGCAAAATGGTATCTCATTGTTGTATTGATTTGCATCTCTCTAATAGCTAATGATCTTGAGCATTCCTTCACATGTTTGTTGGCCACCTGAATATCCTCCTTGGTGAAGTGTCTATTCATGTCTTCTCCCCATTTTTAATTGGATTATTTGTCTTTTTGTTATTGAGGTGTTGGAGTTTTCTATAAATTTTAGAGATAAGTCCCTTGTCAGATATGTAATTGCCAAATATTTTTTTCCCTATCTGTAGGTTCTCTTTTGACTCTTCTGGAGAAGTCTTTGGAAGCACAAAAAAATTAATTTTGAGAAGGTCCC
>NW_006921690.1:4654873-4655802 GCF_000298275.1 Orycteropus afer afer
ATATATATGTATGTATATACTGCATACTTTTTTGTGTCTTGCTTCTTTTGCTCACCATAATATTTTTGAGATTTATCCATATTGTTGTATGTATCAATAGTTTGTTTTTACTGCTGAGTATTTATTTTTACTGCTGAGTAGTTATTCCATTGTATGGATATACCACAGTTTGTTTATCCTTTTACCAGTTGAAGGACATTGGGGTTGTTCCAGTTTGGGGCTATAACAAAACTGCTATGAAAATTCATGAACAGATTTTTGTACAATCATATATTTTCATTGCTCTTGGGTATATACATAGGAACGAATTGTTTGGGCATAAGGTAAATTTGTGTTTAACTTTACAAGAAACTGCCAAGTCGTTTTGTAAAGGGGTTGCACCATTTCATATCCTTACCGGCTAAGTCTGGGAGCTCTGATTGATTGCTCCTCATCCTTGCCAACACTTAGTATGGTCAATCTTTTTAGTTTTATTCAGGGCTTTAAACTGGTTCTTCCTAGTTCAGCCACAGATGATGAAGTGAAACTGGAATGGACCTGAATTTGTAATACGTGAGTGTATGGGAATGAAACTGGAACAGGAAAAATTACAGTTTGATGCATGCTAAAAACTTACTGTACTTTTACACTAATAACCCATTCATTATACGTTTTATGTGTGTGTGTTAATTGTGCCTTCCCCCAAGGTATTCTCATAAGCATGCTTTGCTGAGTTTTTACAGTAATGTAAAAAAAAAAATTAGCATAATGTGCTTATAAAAATGCCTTCAGGGGAGGTTGTAGTTGGAAAAAAAAAGTATAACATGCATGCTATTTGTGTAAAAATACTGTAATCTCCCTCTCAGGAAACAAAGGCAGTGTGTTCATTGCATAGGAACCAAATCTCTTGACTGACAGAGTTGCAAACAATGGTCCAGCTCAAAGATGGC
>NW_006921690.1:4656790-4659401 GCF_000298275.1 Orycteropus afer afer
GTCTATTTTTAACTGGGTGGTTTGTCATTTTCTTATTGAGTTGTAGGAATTCTTTTTTATGTTCTGGATTCTAGTCCTTCGTCAGACATAGATTTGTAAATGTTGACTTCTAGTGTGTGATTTGCTTCTTTATTTTCTTGATAGTGTCTTTTGATGAGCTGAATTTTAATTTCATTAAATCTTTTTTTTTTAATTTATGGTTTGTGTTTCTGTGTCTGTCCCAAGGTCATGAAGATATTCTCCAATGTTTTCTTCTAGTAGTTTTATTGTTTTGGCTTTGCATTATAGCCTATGCTCCATCTTGAATTTTGTGTGTGTATGGTGTAAGGAGGGGTTGCTATGAGTCGGGTCCGACTCGACGGCACATAACAACAACAATAACATGGTGTAAGGTAGGGGTCAAGGGTCTTTTTGACAACATGGATATCTACTTGTTCCTACACCATTTGTTGGAGAGATTTTCCTTCTCCCATTGAAATGCTTTGTTACACAGAAAGAAAAAAAAATTATTGTATACATATAGGTGTAATTCAGATCTCTCCATTCTGTTCCACTGATCTGTTTTTCTTTTGTTAATATCACACTGTCTTAATTACTGTAGCTTTTAGTAAGTCTTGAAGTTGAGTAAATCTTCAGTATTCTTCTACTTCAAGATTGTTTTGGTCCTTAAATTCACAATTACATTTTAAACTAAATTTATCAATTTCTATATATAGACTATTTATATAAACTAGAGACTACATATAAAGACTAAGGAGGCTGGTGGCCTAGTGCCTAAGGTATTTGACTGCTAACCAGAAGGCTGGTGGTTTAAACCCACCAGGTACTCTACAGCAGGAAGATGGGGCAATTTACTTCTATAAAGATTTACCACCTCAGAAACCCAATGGGGGTAGTTTTGAGTTGGAACTGACTTGATGGCAGTAAGTTTGGTTTTTTGTTTGTTTGTTTGTTTTGAGTTTAGACTATATATTTTTGTTTCACACATGAAATTTACGGTTGTCTTTCTCTAAGGATAGCGAGTTGTTCCTAGGATTTAACTTCACTTTGTTTCTTGTACAGAGGCAGCGTGGTAGAACAGAAACAGCAGGGCCTTTGGAGGTACATAGATCCAAATTTAATTCCAGCCACATTACTTCCTGGTTTTGTGTCTTCTCTGATACTCAGTTGTATTTTCCATAAAATTTGGTGAGTGTGGGGAGCTAGTCTAGAATTTTTTCTAAAGGGATGGGTACCAGAGTGAGAGCTGCTTTGGTGCCCTTTTCCTTTGTCCTTCAGCATTGGCCAGCGGCACAGTGCTCTGTTACCCTTCACTTATAGTATTATCCAGTGTCGAACTGCACTTCTTTTACCTGTCCTCTAACTGCTTTGTAGGACTAGTGCTCCACTCCAAGTACAATTGGTGATGCCTGTCTTTGCACTCCTGCGCCATCATTATTAATAAAGAAATAACCATCTATTGTCTCTGGGTAGACGTAGACCTCCAACCTTTTGATTGGCAGGTGAGTATGGAAGGAACCCTTTGCACCACCTGAAAGACTCTCCAGCCCTTACCAAGTCCTATTTTTAATATCTCTGAGGAGAAAAAAAATGAATCCCTGCCCAGACTCTAATTAGTGAGTAAATCCAAGCCCTGTTCCTCTCTTTTGTACAAATTTTTCCCTCCATATCTACCACCACCACCGTCAAATCGTTAATAATCACCGATTGGTCAGTACCTTGCTTCAAAATCTCACGTGGCTTCCTGCCTGGTGGGTTTTTAATTCTAACCATGAATAAAGCAATGCTGAGTCTAAAAAGTAAAGAAAAAAAAGAAATAACCATATAATAAATATATATATATATATATTTATTATATGGTTATTTATTATATATATAATTATTATTTATTGTGAGTATATATATTATTATATACAATAAATTACATATAATATTGTTATTTTTTTTTAACTTCTAAAATACTTTCAGGTAAGGCCTTTATTGTACTATCTTGAAATTTCATTTATAATTCATTGGCTGACCTCTCAGTTTGATGAATATTTTGCACCCAACCAAACTAAAAACATCTTGTCAGCAAGGCCTTCTACTTTTTTTGCTTCATTCGTAACACCATTATCTGTGCTTTTAAAAACTCGTGTACTTGTGTATGTATATAGGTCTAATTCAGGGCTCTCTGTTCTGTTCCACTGATCTGTTTGTTATTTCTTTTATTAATGTCACACTGTCTTGTGCATGTACTTGTGCATGGACACACACAGGGTGGGAGGATAACATTGTTTCCTTTTTATAAAAATAGGATCCTACTGAATTTACAAGTTTGCACTTTGAAAATACTCATAACAGGGTGGATAGATGGGTGGACAGGCTGAACTAGTAGGTATGTCTATGAAGCAGGGAGTGTACCCAAGAACATGTATAGGGTTGGCCGACAATGGTCCTATAAGGTTATGTGTATGATCTGAATTCCCATGTGTATAGTAGAGCTAAAAAGGGGCAAGGTTGCAGTCACTGCTTGGTCACAGCCAGCTACCCAGAGGGACCAAGTAGTTGATCCTGTGGGCTTAGGACCACAGTCGCAGGGGACATCAAGCTCAATTGGCATAACATACTA
>NW_006921690.1:4660175-4663125 GCF_000298275.1 Orycteropus afer afer
AAAAAAAAAAAAAAAAAAAAAAGGCATAGAGCAAAAAGAAAAAGAAAAAGAAAACACTCATAACAAAAAGACCACTGAAAATCGTAACTTTTTGGAGAAGAAGTTGTGCATAATTCATTTTTCTGTAATATATTTACTATACAAAATACTGTAAGTTAGTCATGGGACACCCAATAGATAAATTCCTAAATATTTAAAATTAATCAAAAGATTTCCATATGGTCTTACAGATTCTCCATTTCTCCATCACACTTAGATGCATGCAACATATCCTATTCATAGAATAAAGAAGGTACTGAATACACCTTAGTACACTAACACATTAACACCGCTAATAACAGATAAGAACTAAAACAACACATTTCATTTTTATGAAGTTCATTTTCTGTTATAATTATTAATTATCTAAAAGCAGGCACTAGAGATAGATGACCTGAAGCAAAAGAATCCAGCTCTAAAGGAAAGTACATATACCCTAGTCCCATATATATTCTAGAACTGATGAGGCACGGAAAAAAATCCTAGTGCCTTGAAAATAGTTCCCACTGTCACTACCGCATCTAGACTTCACTCTCTTTCTATAAGCATTTTTACTTGGAATATCCTACATCCCTTGATACTCATGTCAGCTGCCATGTTCTGTGGATGCTTTCCCTCACTGACCCACCCACTGCTAAATTAGTCACTTCCTTCTTTGTACTTCCATGACACTTGACTGACATTTATACTATTCCAGTTAATCCTACTGTGAATGTCTGCTAAACTGTCATCAAAATGTAGGAAGTTTCCATGGTCATCCCCTCTCCATTGAGCACACATGAACACACACAGAGACACAGACACATAAGCGCACTTGCAGACAAGATACTGAATTTATCTGTTAATGCCACAGTTTTCTATCACCAATTCCTTCCATTCTGCTTATACCTTAATTTATCTATCCTTTGTTTCACCTAACATATATGTCCTTTTTTAACTTGAGTGGAATGCTTTGTATATTCATTTTTCTTAAATAATATTGTGTTTTTGGTGAAAGTTTACCCAGCAAGTTAGGTTCTAATTTAACAATTTCTACACAATTTGTTCAGTGATATTGGTTACATTTTACAGTGTGTAAACTTTCATTATTTCCATTCTGGTTGTTCCATTTCCAGTAATCTAGTTTCCCTAACCCATTGTCATCTCATCTTTGCCTTAGAGTAAGTGTTGATCATTTGTTTTCGTATAGATGATTTTTTAAAGGAGCATGGTACTCATGGATTGTTGTTGGTGTTGTTAGGTGTCATTGAGTTGGTTCCAACACATAGTGACTGTATGTGCAATACAGTGAAACACTGCCCAGGCCTATACCGTTCTCACAATTGTTGCTATGTTTGAGCTCATTGTTGTAGCCACTGTGTCAATACATCTCATTAAGGATCTTTCTCTTCTTTGCCGACTTTCTACTTTACCAAGCATGATGTCCTTTTCCAGGGACTGGTCCCTCCTGATAACATGTCCAAAGTTTGTGAGATGAATTCTAACCTTCCTCCCTTCTAAGGAGCATTCCAGCTGTCCTACTTCCAAGACAGATTTGTTTGTTCTTCAGGCATCCACAGTATATTCAATATTCATTGCCAACACCATAATTCAAAGGCTGCTTATTGTGAGGATTTTTATTTTCTTTATGTTGAAGTATAACCTATACTAAAGACTGTATCTTTGATTTTCATCAGTAAGTACTTCAAGTCCTCTTTGCTTTCAGTAAGCAAGGCGTGACATCTGTATATTTCAGGTTGTTAATGACTTCCTCCAATCTTGACGTCACATTCTACTTCATGTAGCCCACCTTCTCGGTGTCCAGCTTCACTTAAAGGTGATCTATTTTATGAGCTAATCTATTATTTAGCTAAAAGGTGATCTCACGGAATAGTTTTGGTTAAAGGTTTAAAGGTTATCTCCGGACAATAGTCTCGGGCAGTCCTCCAGTCTCAACTGGTCCAGTAAGTCTGGACTTTTTAAGAATTTGAGTTCTGTTCCACATTTCACTCCCATTCCATCAGGATCCATCTATTGTTTTCCTTATCAGTCACAACTGGGCAACATCTAGTTCTTCTGGTCTCAGGGTAGATGAGGTTGTGGTTCATGCAGACAATTAGTCCTGTGGAGCAGTTTCCTCTCTGAGTCTTTACTTTCCTTCATTCTCTTTTACTCCTAAGGCACAGAGACCAATATTTGTATCTTAGATGGCTGCTCACAAGCTTTTAAGACCCCAAGCACTACTTGTCAAACTAGGATGTAGAAATAAACTTTACATACTATATTACGCCAATTGACTGAGTTGTCCTATGAGAATATAGTCCTAAGCCTTCAGATACTATAAACTAATCCCATAAGGTGTTAATGGGTTTGTGGCCCTTATGTGCTTTATTGTATATATGAATATGGATGCATACCCTTACGTCCATATATACATCTACATATGCCCACCTATATACACAGGTATAGATACCCATGCACTTGTATACATACATACATAAACATGGGTCTACATTCCTATTATTTAGTTGTTGCACAGTTGTGTATATCCTTTTTTCTTGTATACTCCTTAGTAGCATCATTTACTTTGGTCAAGCTGTGCACACTTCACCCACATTTAGTGTTGTATTTCCCATCTCCCAAAATAACAAGTGTCTACTATGTAGAGAGTGAACTCCTACGCACACACACACACACAAACACACCTATTCCTGATAACATTGATTTCAGTGTGTATATCTATTATTGTCTTTTTATAATAGTGAGATCATACTGTATATGTCCTTTTGTGATTGACCTATTCCATGCAGCATAATGTTTTCCAGTTTTATCCATGCTGTAAAATATTTTGAGCACTCATTATTCTTTATGGCTACATAGTATTCCATTGTGTGTGTGTATATGTATATATATATTGGGACTGTGCCTTTTT
>NW_006921690.1:4664135-4674451 GCF_000298275.1 Orycteropus afer afer
AACCAGAAGGCTGGCGGTTCAAACCCACCAGCCACTCCTCGGAAGGAAGATGGGGCAATCTACTTCCATAGTGATACTGCCTCGGAAACCCAAGGAGGAGTCTCTATGAGTTGGGTCCAGCTCGACGGCACATAACAACAACAATGGCTAATGGGGAGCTCTGGTGGTGTAGTGCCTAAGGCATTTGTCTGCTAACTGTAAGGCTGGAGGTTCAAACCCACCAGCCACTCCTCGGAAGGAAGGTTGAGCAATCTATTTCCGTAGTGACACTGCCTCAGAAAGCCAAGAAGGGGTCACTATGAGTCGAATCCGACTCAACGGCAGTGAGTTTGGTTTGGTTTTTGTAATGGCTAATGATCTAGAGTATTTCTTCAAGTGTCCATTGGCTGCTTCAATTGTATAATAATTTTTTAATTTTTGTTTAATACAGAAAATATTTAATATTTTAGTTTTGCTTCTAAGTACAGTTTTGGCAGAAAAATTAAAATTTTATTATATACTTTTCTGATTGTAATTTCTGTCAAAACAATTCTGCAGCACTGGTTTTAATTCCTTCTTTTACCAAAGAAAATTTCAAAGTATATTTTGTTTATTTGCTTTTTGAGGTCAATATGGTTGGACTTTTTGGATAACACATTCCAAATTTAATATATTTGGGTCAGAGAATGTGTTTTCGTCAACTTCTATATCTAGAGCTCAATGTTTCGTCTGTTGCCTATTTTGGGAGCCAACTAGGAATATATGACAAAACTATAAAAAAAGTTTGCAACTTTGACCCAGAAATTTCACACCTAGAAATTTATGGTATGAATGCAACTTAAATAATTCACTGAAGTGAATGTACAAGGATATTTATCACAGTGCTATTTATTACAATAAAAATTAGAATTTCCAAAATAGGAGACTGCTTAAGTAAAATATTAAGCATTCATATTAAGGAAAGCTCAGATAGCCAATAATAATAACAATGTAGGTGAATGTTTGCTATGAGTGAAAGGCGTTCACAATCTGTCTTAAAAAAAAAAATACAAGCTATAGAATATTATACAATAACAAGTATAATATAACCCCTTTAAACATTTATGTGTATCTATGTTTACATGGGAAAATACATAATGAGATGTAATGGGATTTGGGAAAGTCATTTTTTTCTCTTTATACTTCGCCACAAACTACTTATGTAATAAAAAGAAATGTGTATTGAAGAAACAAATGTCTACCAAAGGCCAAAACTGACAAATTAATATGCTGTGACTTAGAAAATACTTTGGTAGATTTTCTTTAAAAAAAAAAAAAAAAAGGCAAATGGCATGATAAAAGCATTGTTTTAGGAAGAGTGACATAGTAGATGTGTATTTTTTAGATGACAAATGGGGAGTAAGAAAGGAAGTTTTTGTTTTTTTTAAATATAGGATAGATGAAAAGAAATAAGAGAACAAGGGGCAAGTGGAAAGGTACAAAAAGCCTCACAAGAGAAACTTTGGTCACACTGTCAGGTATACAGACTGTGGATTAATCAATAGTAACTCCACTTCTCCACAAAGCCTGATTTAAAAACTGAATGACATGAGGAATAAGGTACCATGGGAGTCATCCAAGGTAAAGTCAATGCCCAAGACCATGTCTACCCAGGTGTCCCTGGTTGAGCTGAGAACTCTACCTCCACACTGAAGTCAAAGCAAGCAAAAAAGGAGAGCAGTTTTGCTCCTTGTGTTAATTACTTCTCTCTTCTCTCTTCCCTTTTATCCCTGGAGCCATAGGTGTGGTGGCTGCTACAGCAGTCCCAATTTCTGGGTTACCTCAATATTCATCCTTTGCTCTTTCATTCTTTCCACATATGTCTAAACATTCATTCTATTAAATATCTTCTGAATATCTGTATAGTCTCTGTTTCCTCAAAGTACTCGAATCCACTTCTTAACTGTGTGTTAATATTAAAAATGAGGGTGAGGGTGAGGGTGGGGGGAAGGGTCCTCTTCCTGCTTACATTTTCCTTTGTGTCTGCTGCTTGACTCTTGGGTGCCCCAATGCTCAGCTAAGTCAGAGTGTGGTATGGGATTATGCAACTTTGAAATAGCTGAAGCCAGCCAGACCAGCCAGTTTCACAGAGGTCATCTAGTCATCATTGGAGAGACTAGTAGAGTTGGCCAAGGGCACACGTTTTCTTAGCTTAGTAGCTTCTATGTGTGTCAAAAGAAGTCCTGGCTGGGTGTCCTAGTCCTTTTAGTGGTTCCATTACTATAGTGAGTTAGAACGTATATTGATGAGGATGTCATAGATAGACATGAAGCCCATATATCCTTGATCGATCTTTTTAGTCATCTTCCTCTCGATTTTGCTGCTTTGTAACTATTTCCATATGGAGTGCCCCATATAGTGATGCCTTTGTTAACTCAGTCCTTGGGTGGCTCAATGCCTGGGAAAATAGCTTGCCTATTAATAACGTGTCTGTGTGTAGCAGCAATGGAAATATTCCTCTCAAGTCTGCTGCGGGTACCATAGCTGACTGACAATGCAAGTTGCTGCCCACCATACTTTTGCACCAAAGCCATGCTTCCCCTGGCTGCTCCCAGCCGATGACTGAGCATGATGGAGTATGAGTACAGGACCACCCTGCAGGTCACTGGACTTCTGTAACAAGTAGCTGTAGTTAGAGGGACTCCCCATTGGCCTGGCCAAGACATGCTGCATTCCAGTGCAAGATTCTTCTTGCCCAATCTTCCTTGCTTTGCCTTTTCACAGATAGCAGAGCAGCATGATGGCCTGAAGACTCCTCTCCTACAGTTGCTCTCTCGCCTTTATCCCTCCCAAGTATTTCCCCCAGTAGATCGATCTCTCACACATCTAATCTTATCTTGGCATTCACTTCACAGGGGATCCTAACTAACACACTGTATAAAAACTCATTCTCACCAATCTTGGGACAGTATGCTCTGTGGCCAAGAACAGAACTGAAGTTTAACCAATTGCTATGAATGTCGAATGCTATGGGGCTCAACAATTTTTGACCATGTCACTGCATGGGATTTGCCCATCTTAGAAGTAAGCTGTTTCATCAATGAACTGTGCTTTTTTGTCAGGTAGCAAATCTTGTTTAGAGGCCCTCAGTAAGTCAACAGTTTATGTTTAACAGGTGCTAAAAATCTAAGGACAATCCCTATGGCTGAGAGTCTGCAAAATTATTCAAATTAGCTAATGAACTGGGAGTCCCAGAAATCTATCTATCCTCCCCTCAATTGCCATACTTATTTGCTGTTATGCTGTCCCCAGGTATAATTCCTTTTGTGGCCCTGCATAGTAGCCTTTTCTCATTTGGACCTGTAAGTAACAGAGTTCTGTCTTTCACCTATCTGAGTGTGGTTGTGTTGTGTCCTGTCATACAAAGAACCTACAATCCTATGTAATATCTTATAATTATGAAGCAAATGTAATTGTTTATCTGGTATGTAAAAGTCATAGTAAAAGCCCCCTAAGAATGTTGTTTCCAAAACCCAAAGAAGCCAATTAGGGACTGAGCCTCCATCCCTATAGCTGGTGGCCACAGGGTTAGAACCTTGACTTTGATAGACTGTAAAATTTCTGTTTGGGCTGTGGTACAGGAAGCATCCAAGAAGGTCACTTGGATGTTAGAATCTTTTGTTCTCTTTCATTCAAAGCCTATCTCTTTTTGGTCAGCTTTGTAAGATGGGATGCAATGGAATGTTGCAGGGCACTCAGTGATTGTGTCATCGATATTATGGAATGGTTGGACCCAACCAGGAGTTCTCATTGTATTAGGCTTTGTTCAACTCTCTGATAACATATTACTGGGGATTTTGTTACAGTATTTCTCGCCTTAGTAGGTGAAGGCAAATTATGACAGTCAGGGTCCTGTTAGGAGGAAACAGACAAAACATTCAAAGAGGTTTAACTGAACAGAATTCAATGAGGAGCTTACTTACAGATGCATGAGCAGGATAAGAGACTCAGGAATATGGAGGTAACTAGGGATTAGTGACCGAGGGCAGCTGTTACCCCCAAGTCCTAAAAACATAGTGAGCATGGTGTTACTGGAGCTGGTGGTAAACTGGAGATATGAAAGAGGGCACCCACAGTTGCTGCTTCCACAGAGGAACACAGCCACAGACAAAACCACAGCAAGGTGGAGTTAAATACTCTAATCTTGCTTTTCTCATCCCTTCAGTCTCCTTACTAACGCTTCTCATTGGCTGAACAGAACCATAGGTCAAATGACAAGAGCTCTCAGGTGAAGAAGATTATAAAGATCAGCTTCCCAGGGCCCAGAGAAGGGCAGAGATTGATTTTTTTTTTTTTTTTTTTTTCTTCTTCCTGCACGGTATCCAAAAGCAAAACATTAGCACATCCAAGCTTGCATATCAAATGCCACTGGTAGCACAGTTATAGTCTAGTTACTCTTACGAAGTCAGGCACTGCAGGAACAACAGTAGTCATGTAGCTATCAAAGCTTCAATAGAACACAGCAACACACCAAACACTAGTGACTCTCCCAGCCCTATGGGAGCCCTGGTGAAGCAATGGTTAAGCACTTGGCTGCTAACCAAAAGACCAGCAATTCCAATCCACCCTGACACTTCTTGTTTTCCTGGTGATCTGCTCCCATAAATGTTCTAAAACCAAACCCACTGCCATCAAGTTAATTCTGATTTATAGTGACCCTTTAGGACAGAGTAGGGTCCAAGACTGTAAATCTTTGCAGAAGTAGACTACCTTGTCTTTCTCCCACAGAGTGGCTAGTGGGTTTGAACCACCCACCTTTGGTTACAGCCACACTACACCACCAGAGCTCCTTCCTGTAAAGATTACAGCCTAGAAAACCTTCTGAGGCAGTTCTACTCTGTCCTATGGGGTGCATATGAGTTGGAATTGGCTCAATGGCACACAACACAGGACTCTTGAACTAGTTGATGCCATTGTTCAGCACTCCCGCCAGTAATACATCCTGTATAAGAAGACCGCATTTTCTCTCCTCCTGGTAAGAGACATTGTTTCAATGATGCAATCTTGGCAAGCTTTGGGATTTTAGGTCATCTTGACCATACCCTCAGCCCATCATATATGTATTTTTTAACTTTTTATTGTGATTTGGGTGAAAGTTTACCGAGCAGGTTGATTTTCCATTGAACAATTCATACACATTTTGTTTTGTGAAGTTGATTGCAATCCCCACAAAGCAACAGCACTCTTCCCACACTTTCCCTGTGTTTACCATTTCCATTTGTCCTTCTTGCCTATCCATTCCTGCCTTCTGAGTTTTATCCCTGAGCAAATGCTGCTATTTTTATCTTCCATGGTTGATGTTCTAACAATTACCTACCTCCCTGGTATTACTGTTTACCTTAAAGGCCTGGTGTTTGGCTGAAAGTTGAGTGGGTGGGTGGGGGGGGGGAAGAGTTTAGTCCCAGGCTTGAAAGGTGTCTAAAGGCCATAATCTCAAGGGTTCCACTAGTCTCCACCTGACCAGTAAGCCTGGCCTTTATTATTATTATTTTGAGTTTTATTCCACATTTTTCTCCCACTCCATCCAGAGGCTTCTATTGTGATCCCTTTCAGAGTGGTTAGCAGTGGTAGCCAGGCATCTTCCCATAGTTCTGGTCTCAGGATCATGGAGGCTGAAGTTTTGCACGGCCCATTAGTCCTTTGGACTAATTGTTTCCATGTGTTTTTTACTTTCTTCACTCTTCTTTGCATCTTACATGGCTGCTTACAAGCTTTTAAGACCCCCGTTGCTTCTCACCAAAGCAGGATGTGGAACACTGTCTTTGTCAACTATGTTATGCTTTTGATCTTGATGTCCCTTAAGACTAACCACTCTGAAAGGGATCACAATAGAAGCTTCTGGATGGAGTGGGAGAAAAATGTGGAATAAAACTCAAAATAATAATAATAAAGGCCAAGCTTACTGGTCAGATGGAGAGTAGTGTATGGTCTTGAGCCCCCAGGCCCAGGAGCTCATTCTTTCAAGGTGTTCAGTTATGGCTAAGAAGTTTTCATAACTTTGCTCCCTGGATGCTCTACTATATTCATGGATGTATTTGCAGCACATATGTAGAAATATCCACTGTCAAACCCATATATTTTTGTAGGTGTCATCCCACTCACCGTCCCACACCTGTTCAACTTGCATGTCTATCAGTGTATCCACTCATAGGTTATTGTTATTACTGGTATTGCAGGATTGTGTATGTAATATTATTTACCTTTGTTGTCTTTAACTCTTCTGCTCCTCCCAATGTATTCTTTTCCCTTGATCATTTTGTGTTGATCACACAAAATGTATATTTTCCCTTCACTTCACCAAAGTTAATACGTGTCTACCCTCTAGTTAGTGATTTATCCTTCCTTTCCAACCCCTGATAACCTTCAAAGAATGATTCTTTATGTGTATAAACCTTTTCCTGACCTTTTACAGCAGTGATGTCATACAATATTTGCCCTTTTGTCATTAATTTCATTCAGTGTAACGTCCTCCAGGTTCATCCATGTTATGAAGTGTTTTGCAGATTTATTGTTATTTTCTGACATTGGGTAGTATCCCATTGTGTGTATGTACCATAGTTTCTTTATCTATTCATCAGTTGATGGGCACTTAGGTTGCTTCCATCTTTTTGCTATTATGAATAACATGGCGATGAACATGGGTGCATGATCTGGCTCTTATTTCTATAGGCTATAGACCTAGTAGTGGGATTCCTGGATCATATGGAAGCTCTATTTCTAGGTTTTTAAGGAAGTGCCATATCATTTTCCACAGTGGTTGCACCATTTTACAGTCCTATCAATGGTGTATGAGGGTTCCAGTCTCTCCACATTCTCACCAGCATTTTTTTTAATTTGCTATTAATGCAGGGGTGAGATGATAGGTCATTGCTTTTATTTGATTTCTCTAATGTCTCATGAAGGAACTTGGATGATGCAATCATTAAGGCATTTGGCTGCTAACCAAAGTGTCAGTGGTACTAACCCACCAGCTGCTCCACCAAAGAAAGAAGAGGCAACCTGCTTGCAAAGACTTACAGCCTTGAAAATCCTATGGAGCAGTTCTACGCTATCCTATAGGGTTGCTATGTGTAGGGATTGACTCAATGGCAGTCAGTTTGGTTTTGGAATGGCTACTGATTGCAATCATTTCTTCAAATGTTTGTTGGCTGCCTGAATGTCCTCTTTGGTGAAGTATCTGTTCATGTCCCCTTCCCATTTTTTAATTGGATTGTTTGTCTTTTTGTTGTTGAGATGTTGACATTTTCTATACATTGTAGAGATTGATCTCTTGTCTGATATGTTGCTGCCAATTTTTTTTCTCCAGAAGGTTCTCTTTTTACTCTTGGGAAGTCTTTTGATGCACATAAATGTTTAATTTTTAGGAGGTCCCAATCATCTAGTTTTTCTTCTGCTGTCTGTGTATTTTTAGTTATGTTTGATAGTGTATTTTTGCAATATATTAGGGCCTCTATGTTTGCCCCTATTTTTTTCTTTGATAATCTTTATAGTTTTAGGCTTTACATTTAGGTCTTTGGTTCATCTTGAGTTTGTTTTTATATATGGTAAGAGATATGGATCTTGTTTCATTTTTCTGAAAATGGATATCCAGTTTTGTCAGCACCATTTGTTAAAGAGACTATCTCTTCTCCCGTTTAATGGGTTTTGACCCTTTGTCAAAGATCAGTTGTCTATAGTTGGATGAGTTTACTTCTGGGTTCTCAATTCTGCTTCATTGATCTGTGTGTCTGTCATTGTACTAATATCAGCCTGTTTTGACTACCATGGCTGTACAGCAGGTTTTGAGATCGGGCTGTGTGAAGCCTCCTACTTTGTTCTTCTTTAGTAGTGAGTTGCTTATCTCGGGTGTCTTTCCTTTCCATATAAAGTTCTAGCCCATTATTTTAGAAGACACCAACAGGGGACACTTTAAACACATCCAATCATCAGGTCCACTCACTACGTATCTAGAAGATCCATAACAATTATACTGACTAGAAAAGAACAAGAAGCATGGTCCAGTCAAAAACAAAAAGTCTTCACCTAAAGGCAGAAGAGAGGACAAAGTCCCACAAACAGCTGCTGAAACTGTGCCTATAAATCTCTTACATCCAGTCCAGGTTTAGCCACTATTTGTGGTTTTGCAACACAGAAGCAGCTAAATCCATTCCAGAGATTTGAATCAACCCACCAGTCTGGCTGCCTTTCTGAGCAGCTGTGGCAGCCCCTAATCTCTTCACATCCCTATAATTTTATCCTCCTCCCTGCTCTCAGTCATAAAGCCTAAGCATACTCCTGAATTTTCCTGGGTTTGGCAGAGGTGACTTCCTTATTACCTATTGCTGGCAACCTCACAGTCTAGAGTTTTCTTTTGGGTGACACGCTTGCTTGAGGGAGTTAGTGTTTAGCTGGCCCTTGGCAACCCTCCTACCCCCTCATCTTCTGGGATCTCAGAGGCTGGGCAGCATGAGTACAACAAGCAGAGTTGATGCCAGGACTTGCCCTGTTCAGTCACAGGCCTAAGACCTGAGAGAATCCACTAGCAGGGAATGTTGCCCTGCCCTGGGGAGGTCCACTTGGACAAGTTCATTTCCAAAAACACTTTGCACTGAGATGAGGTGGAGTTTGCCTTTCATGCAGCTGTCATTCAGGGGCCAAGAACACATACCCCACCAAACGCCCTTTGATATAAATACAAATGAGGGGATGGCTGCAAGCAGAAAAGGTGGAAAGTGCATACCACCATCCCTCCCCATCTAACCATTCATCCCAACTCCCGGTTCTCATTGTCCCACAGAGAGATGCCCCTAGGCTGTGTGCCTAGAATGATACTGGACACATCCCAGGAAGCAGTCAGGAGAGAGAGAGACCCAAAACAGCGGCATTTAACATATGGGGATGGTGGTGGCATATCTAGGCTACCATTTAGCAGGCACCTCTAGAGCTCAGAGGAGCCCTGATGGTGCAGTGGTTAGGCACTTGGCTGCTAACTGCAAGGTCTACAGTTTGAACACAGCCTTGGAACTCTACAGGACAGTTCTACTCTGGCAATGGTGTTTTGTTTTTAATTTCTAGAGCTCAATATCTGGGACATTGTTCTTCCTCTGAGCAAACTCAGATCTGCTGAGACAGCTAGCTGCTAAACCACTAAAACAGGTGGAGGTGGGGATGGGGATGAGTCTCCAGGGCCATTTGGATCTGTCACTCCTCAACCAAACTGGTATGGAGTGTATCTCACACCATTTAAAGAGTCATTGCATCAAGAGGAAGAACAGCTGTGGTCATCTCAATCTCCCATAATCCCGAGACCAGACTCTTGCACATGGTTGGGTATGAATTTATGTCTGAGAGATCTCTACCTGAGCAGATGATGTGAACCGTGAAGTCAGTGAAGATAGATGTGACTACCTAGAGATAGAGTGTTGTCTACTAAGAACTACTTGTCATAGACCAAGGTAACACTGAGGTTCTAACAAGAACACACAAGCATATTTACTTCTTAAGCATCATCATCTCTATCTCTGAGAAAATGGAGAAACCCTTTTTAAAAGTTTCACACATGAGCTCTTCTTTCAGAACTTTGTGCTTTCTAATCTATATGAATTGTTATGGCAAACATATACTGTCTGAGCAAACTTCTCCTATGACCCATAGAGACCAGCTTCCAGAACAATTAGCAGTTTTTGAGAGACTGTTTTTCCCACTTAGACCCAAGGGCTCTAGAGCCCTCTCCCTCAACTTTAGTCTAGGGAACTCGAATAACCTAGTTCTGAGTTTCCTCTTCTCAATGCTTTTCCAGCTATGGCTAGAGGTGGGATGGGGCAATGAGAAGCCATAACCCAGAACAGGACTCTCTTTGGTCCTGCCCACTGGCATCGCTCTCCCAAACTCCTCCACCTGCCTTATATTAAGAGAAATGGAGCCTAGGTTGAGACCACTTTCCTAGAAATGCCTGGGCTGTTGCAGAGGGAGTCAGCAACCCAATGCCACTCTCCAAGGTGGGAAGGCAGCCTAGGAAAGAGGTCAAGGAGGGTGACAGAGCTCTGAGCCTGGCCACAGGGGAAAAGGGAGTCCTCCACCTGAGTGGCCTTCTAGAGTTCTGGGGAGCTGCCTATTCATAGTAGACATGACCTTAATCACACGGTATTCTGGTTACCTAGTGCTGCTCTGATGAAAAATATACCACAAATGGGATGGCCTTAACAAACAGGAGTTTATTCTTACAATTTGGAGGCTTTAAGTCTAAGTTCAAAGTGCCAGGCTCTAGGGGCTGGATGAAAGCCCCTCATCCTTGGGGTCCAGCTCTGCCTCCTGCTCTT
>NW_006921690.1:4674650-4676629 GCF_000298275.1 Orycteropus afer afer
AGAGACCATTCCCAAAGCTTCTCCTTATATACAGGAAGCAGACCACATCCCAAAGGCAGCTACTCAGCTGCTTGTGGTAGATCCCACCATGGAGCTGATTGCCAGTCTCATCATGGGGAATAACTACCACCAGCTGCCCAGCCATTAAACCAGGCCCAGCCAAGTTAACTACCACACATGGATAGAGTAAATCTTTCGGAACCTCCATTGGCTGATGTGGTACTACTCAAAATGAGTAGAAACAGATGCAAACATCCATTAATAATTGGAACATGGAATGTACAAAGTATGAATCTAGGAAAATTGGAAGTTGTCAATAGAATACATAAAGATTGATATCTTAGGCATTAGTAGGCTGAAATGGACTGGTTTTGGCCATTTTGAATCAGACAACCATATGATCTACTATGCTGGGAATGGCAAATTGAAGAGGAATGGTGTGGCATTCATTATTATAAAGACTGTTTAAAGGTCTGTCCTGAAGTACAATGCTGTCAGTGATAGGGTAATATCCATATACCCACAAGGAAGACCAGTTAATACCACTATTATTCAAATCTATGCACCAACCACCAAAGCCAAAGATGAGAATATTGAAAATTTCTACCAATTTCTGCCATCTGAAATTGACCAAACATGTGATCAAGATGTGTTAATTATCACTGGTGACTGGAATGCAAAAGTTGGACACAAAGAAGAGTTACCAGAAGTTGGAAAATATGGCCTTGGTGATAGAAATAACACTGGAGATCACAGGATAAAATTTTCCAAGACCAATGACTTATTCATTGCAAATACCTTTTTTCAACAACATAAGTGATGACTATACATGTGGACTTCACCAGATGGGATACACAGGAATCAGATTGACTACATCTGTGGCAAGAGGTGATGGAGAAGTTCAATATCTTCAGCCAAAACAAGGCCAGGAGCTAATTGTGGAACAGACCATCAACTGCTCATATGCACGTTCAAATTGAAGTTGAAGACAATTAAAACAAGTGCATGGGAGCCAAAATATGAACTTGATAATGTTCCTCCTGAATTTAGAGACCATCTAAAGAATAGATCTGATGTATTGAACACCAGTGACTGAAAACCAGAGGAATTGTGGGATGACATCAAGAACACCATCCACAAAGATAGCAAGAAGTCATTAAAAAGACAAGAAAGGAAGAAAAGACCAAAATGGATGACAGAAGAGACTCTGAAGCTTTCCCTTAAGCAGAGAGTAGCTAAAGCAAATGGAGGAAATGACAAGATAAAAGAGCTGAACAGAAAATTTCAAAGAACAGCTTGAAAAGACAAAGTGAATTACCATAACGAAATGTGTAAAGACCTGGAATTAGAAAACCAAAAGGGAAGTTCACTCTCTGCATCTCTCAAGCTGAAAACTGAAGAAAAAATGTAAGCCTCAAGTTAGAAAACTGAAAGATTCTACGGGCAAAATATTGAATGATGCACAAAACATGAAAAGAAGATGGAAGGAATACACAGAGTCACTATACCAAAAAGAATTGGTTGATGTTCATCCATTTCAGGAGGTGGCATGTGATTAAGAACCAATGGTATTGAAGGAAGAAGTTGAAGCTGCACTGAAAGAGTTGGCAAAGAACAAGGCTTCAGGAATTGATGGACTACCTGTTGAGATGTTTCAACAAACGATGTCATGCAAAAGGCACTCACTCAGCTATGCCAGGAGATTTGGAAGACAGCTACCTGGCCAACTGACTGCAAGAGATCCATATTTGTACCCATTCCAAAGAAAAGTGATCCCACAGAATGTGGAAATTATTGAATAATATCATTAATGCCACATGCAAGTAAAATCTTACTGAAGATAATTCAAAAATGGTTGCAGCAGTATATTGACAGAGAGCTTCCAGAAATGCAAGCTGGATTCAGAAGAGGATCTGGAATGAGGGATATCATTGTTGATGTCAAATGGATCTTGGCTCAAAGCAAAGAATACCAGAATG
>NW_006921690.1:4689034-4714565 GCF_000298275.1 Orycteropus afer afer
CTGGGAGGAGGTAACTATGGGGAGAGAGTGGGAGGGGAGCTGCTGCATTGTAAATTTTGGTCAATAACATGAGACAAAGTATATGTGAACTGCTGTATGAAAAGTGAATTTACTCTGTAAATCTTCACCCAAATCCTAAAAAAAAAAAGACTACAGTCTGCAGTATGGATTACACCTCAATATAAAGAAAACAAAAATCCTCACAACTGGTGCAATAAACAGCTTCATGATAAATGGAGAAAAGATTGAACTTGTCAAAGACTTCATATTACTTGGTTCTACAATCAACACCAATGGAAGCAGCAGTCAAGACATCAGACTATGTATTCCATGGGGCAAATCTGCTGCAAAAGACCCCTTTCAAGTGATGAAGATCAAAGATGTCTCCTTGAAGACTAAGGTGCGCCTGACACAAGCCATGGTATTTTCAATAGCCTCATATGCATGTGAGAGCTGGACAAGGAATGAATAAGGAAGACTGAAGAAGAGTGGATGCTTTTGAGTTGAGGTGCTGGCAAAGAATACTGAAAGTACCATAGACTGCCAGAACAAACAAATCTGTTCTGGAAGAAGTGCAGCCAGAATGCTCCATGGAAGCATTGGCCAGACTTCATCTCACCTACTTTGATCATGTTTTCAGAAGGATCCACTCCCTGGAGAAGGATATCATGGTTGGTAAAGTTGACGGTCAATGAAGAATGGGAAAGCTCTCAACAAGATGGATAGACACAGTGGCTGTAATGATGGGCTCAGGTATAGCAAAGATTGTGAGGCTGGCACAGGACCGGACAGTGTTTCATTCTGCTGTGCATAGGGTGACTTGACGGCACCTAACAATAACAGTTTCCATGGGTATTGATTGCAGATCCAAGTAAAATTAAATCCCTGACAATTTCAATATTTTCTGCATTTATTGTGATGTTGCTTATTGGTCTACTTGTGAGGATTTTTGTTTTCTTTATGTTGAGGTGTAATCTGTGTTGAAGACTGCAGTCTTTGATCTTCATCAGTAAGTACTTTAAGCCATCCTCAGTTTCAGCAAGCAAGGTTGTCTTCTGCCTATTGCAGGTTGTTAATGAGTCTTCCTCCAATCCTGATGCCACATTCTTCTTTATATATACTCAGGTTCTTGGATTATTTGCTTAGCATGCAATTTGAATAAGTGTGGTGAAAGGATACAACCCTGATGCACACCTGTCTTATTTTAAACCATGCAGTATCACCTTGTTCTGTTCAAATGAATGCCTCTTGGTCAATATACAGCTTCCTCCTTAACACAATTAAGTGTTTTGGAATTCCCATTCTTTGCAATGTTATCCATAATTTGTTATGATACACATAGTCAAGTGCCTTTGCATAGTTAATAAGACACAGGTAAATATCTTTCTGGTATTCTTTGCTTTCAGCCAAGATCCAACTGACATCAGCAATAATATCTCTCATTCCATGTCCTCTTCTGAATCCAGCTTGAATGTCTGGAAGTTTCCTGTCAACATATTGCTGCAACCATTTTTTAATTATCTTCAGAAAATTTTACTTGTATGTCACAATAATGATATTTTACAATAATTTCCACATTCTGTTGGATAATCTTTCTTGGAATAGGCATAAATATTGATCTCTTCCAGGCAGTTGGCCAGGTAGCTGTCTTTCAAATTTCTTGGCATAAATGAGTAAGTGCCTCCAGCACTAAATCCATTTGTTGAAATAGCTCAATGGGTATTCCATCAATTCCTGGAGCCTTGTTTTTCATCAATTCCTTCAGTGAAGCTTTGATTTTTTTCCTTCAATACCATTAGTTCTTGATCATATGTTACTCCTGAAATGGTTGACTATCAATCAATTCTTTTTGGTACAGTGATTGTGTATGCCTTCCACCTTCTTTTGATGCTTCCTGCATCATTCAATATGTTGCTTATAGAATCCTTCAACAGTGCAACTTGAGGCTTGAATTTTTTCTTCAGTTCTTTCAGCTTAAGAAATGCCAGGTATGTTCTTCCCTTTTGGTTTTCTAATTCCAGATCTTTACATATTTCATTCTAATACTTTATTCTGTCCTGAGGTGCCCTTTGAAATCTTCTGTTCAACCCTTTTATTTCATCATTTCTTCCATTTGCTTTAGTTACTCTCCATTCAAGAGCAAGTTTCAGAATGTTTTCTGACATCTATTTTGGTCTTTTCTTCCTTTTCTGTCTTTTTAATGACCTTTTGCTTCCTTCACGCATGACCTTCTTAATGTCATCCCACAACTCATCTGGTCTTCGGTCACTGGCATTCAGTGTCTCAAATACATTCTTCAGATGGTCTCTAAATTCAGGTGGAATATAATCAAGGTTATATTTTGGCTCTTGTGGACTTGTTTTTATTTTCTTCAGCTTCAACTTGAACTTGCATATGAACAATTGATTGTCTGTTCCACAGGCAGCTCCTGGCCTTGTTTTGACTGATGATATTGAGCTTCTCCATCACCTCTCTCCACAGATATAGTTAATCTGATTTCTGTGTATTTCCTCTGGCAAGGTCTACCTGTTTAGCCTTTCTTTATGTTGTTGAAAAATGTACGTGCAATGACTAAGTCATTTGTCTTACAAATTCTATCATGCAATCTCCAGCATCATTTCTATCACCAAGGCCATATAGTCCAACTACTGGTGATTCTTCTTTGTTTTGAACATTCATGTTCCAATCACCAATAATAATCAATACATCTTGATTGCATGTTTGGTCAATTTCAGACTGCAGAAGTTGGTAAAAATCTTCAATTTCTTCACCTTTGGCTTTAGTGGTTGGTACATAAATTTGAATAATAGTAATATTAACTATTATTCTATCTCTGACAGCACTATATTGCAGGATAGATCTTGAAACGTTCCTTTTGATTATGAGTGTGATGCCATTCCTTTCAAATTGTCATTCCCAGAATAGTAGACCATATGACTGTCTGGTTCAAGATGGCCAACACTAGTCCATTTCAGCTCACTAATGCTTAGAATATTGATCTTTATGCATTTCATTTCATTTTTTACAACCTCCAAGTTTTCTAGATTCATACTTCATACATTCCATGTTCCAAATATTAATGAATGTTTGCAGCTGTTTCTTCCCATTTTGAGTCATATCTCATCAGGAAATGAAGGTCCCAAAAGCTTTACTCCATCCACATCATTAATGTGAACTCTACTTTGAGGAGTCATGTTTTGAGTACTTTCCAACCCGAGGGGCTCATCTTCCTGCACTATATCAGACAACGTCTCACTGCCATTCGTAAATTTTCCAGTCATATCAGGCAGTGTTTTACTGCCATTCATACATTTTCCAGTAATATATCAGACAGCGTTTCACTGCTATTCATAAGTTTTTCAGTGGCTAATTTTTTCAGAAGCGGATGGCCTGTCCTTCTTCCCAGTCTGTCTTAGTTGGGAAGTTGTGCTGAAATTCTTCACCATGAATGACCCTGCTGGTATGTAAAACACCAGTGACATAGCCTCCAGCCTCATGAGAACACATAAGGCACCACAGTACAAATTAGGCATAGGTACTTAGTCTAACCTTTCATTCCTAGTAAAGGAAATAAAAAGTGTGTGAAACGCAGGTCTTCCTGGACTCCCCAAAAACCTTGAGAAAGCAACAAAAAAGAAGAAATCAAGCAAGTGATGCATTCCTTAGCTCACAATTCATTGCATTCCTCCCACTTTTATTTTAATACTACTGCAGTAAAGCAGAGAATACCACAAAGATATTCATTGTGTTTTATTGGCTATGCAAAGGCGTTTAACCATGTGCAACAGAACAAATGATGGATAACACTTCAAAGAATGTGAATTCCAGTGCTCATGTGGAACCAAGAGACACTCATTTGAATAGAATGAGAGGATGCTTCATGGTTTAAAAATCACAAAAAGTGTGTGTCAGGGTTATATCGTTTCATCATACATATTCAATCTGTATGCTGAGCAAATAATCCCAGAAACTGGACTATATGAGAATATGGTAGCAGGATTAGAGGAAGACTCATCAACAACCTGTGATATGCAGATGACACAACCTTGCTTGCTGAAAGCAAAGAAGACTTGAAGCTCTTACTGATGAAGATCAAAGACTATGGCCTTCAGTATGGATTATACCTCAACATAAAGGAAACAAAAATCCTCACAACTGTTCCAGTTAAACAACAGCATGACAAATGGAGAAAATACTGAAAATGTCAGGATTTCATTTTACTTGGATCCACAATCAATGCCCATGGAATCAGCAGTCAAGAAATTAGACATCATATTGCATTGGGCAAATCTGCTGCAAAAGACCTCTTTAAAGTGATTTAAAAAAAAAAAAAAAAAGCAAAGATGTCACTTGAGGATGAAGGTGCGCCTGACCTAAGCTATGGTATTTTCAATCACTTCATATGCATGTGTGTTAGGCTGGGTTCTCTAGAGAAGCAAAACCAGTAAAGCTTAAACATATATATAGAGAAAAATTTATCTTAGGAAAATGGCTCACACACTTAAAGAAGCTGGCAAGTCCCAACTTCCTGGATCAAACGTCAAACTGGAGGCTTTTCCTGGGGTCACACAGCTGTAGCATCTGAAGAGCTCAAGGTTGGCAGGCAGTATACTTACTGGCTGTTGATTCCAACAGATGATGAATCCAGGATCACTAGGCTGAATGGTGGATTGTTCGCTCATGGACAGTTGTAGGCAGCACAACAGGATCCAGATCCACAGAAGAATCTCTCATTTTCCCAGGATGTCTATATACATATTGGAAACAGGCCACATCCCTAGGGAAACTCCCTTTCAATGGATTGGCTGCTCAAAACATATACATTTGATCTCATCATGGGAATAACCACATCACAACTACTTAAACCACTCAGAATTGTGGTCCAACCAAGTTGACATGCAACCCCACCTATCACAGCATACAAAAGCTGGACATGAATAAGGAAGACTGAAGAAGAATCGATCCATTTGAACTATAGTGTTGGCAAAGAATGTTAAATATTGTGGACTGCCAGAAGAACTAACAAATCTGTCCTGGAAGAAGTGCAGGTGGAATGCTGCTTAGAAACAAGAATGATGAAACTTCTGTCAGTACTTTGGACATTTTATGAGAAGTGTCCTGTCGCTTGAGTAGGACATCAGGCTTGGTAAAGTTCAGGGTCAGGGGAAAAAGAGGAAACTCCTCAAGGAGATGGATTGCAACAATGGATTCATACATAGCAATGGTTTTGAGGATGGCATGGGACCAGGTAGTGTTTGTCCTGTCCTACACAGGGTCGCTATGCATCAGAACAACCAGTCAGAACCTAACAGCAACAACAAGGCTGAGGAGCAGCCATCACCTGCCTTGGTTATACCCAGTGCAGGTCTCGGTTCGTCCTTCACACTGAGGGTACTTACCCTGGGATCTCACCCGTGGTAAACAATGAAACAATAATAAAATAAATCTATATATTATACACTTTGGATTGCCGTAGTATGCAGAAAAATAACCATGAGGACCTAATTGAGTTGTTGACCCTCACACTTGGATGCTAAGATGTCTATGTGCTGGTCTTATTTAGAGGGTATAATTATGCCCTTGACGTGACGTTTCTCCAGTTCGCTGTTTGGAAAAAGAGCCTTTCCCTGACGACTCTGGGTGATTCCCATCCTGCCCCTACTGAGCCCTGCTGTGTTCGAGGGATGGGACGTGTGAGCCCAGAGAGGCTGAAAGGTGGAATGGAGGGGTTCCTGAACCGGAAAACGAAGAGAAGCGATAGGTTTTGGAGTGAAAGGGGAGAGGAATTAGTGTGATATTTAGGGCCAGTTGTTTTTCTCTGCTGAATGTCTGGGTTGAACCACTTAACCTTTCATCAGCAGCCAACCGCTTTAACCACAGCATCTCCAGGGCTCCTTCCAGAACACCTGAGTGTAAAATTTCGGAAGAGGACTTGGGGACAGGGGAGCAGACGATTTGTCAACAAAGGCCGGGAGGGGCCAGAGCTGATCCAGTTTCGGAAATGGAATGCTAGGAAAGCTCGGGAGATTTGATCAGTGAGGAAGAGGGCAGCCGGCAAATACCCAGCTACTAGGGAGCTCTGGTAGCATAGTGGCTAAGGCACTTGACTTAACCAGAAGGCTGGCGGTTCAAACCCACCAGCCACTCCTCGGAAGGAAGGTTGGGCAATCCTACTTCCGTAGTGATACTGCCTCGGAAACCCAAGGAGGGGTCGCTATGAGTCAGGGCTGACTCGAGGGCACATAACAACAACAACAACAGGCGATTGCGGGATTAGACGCCCGCGACTCCTGTCTGGCTGGCGCTGGGCCCTGGGCGCGGTGGGCGGAGCCCTCTCGGGAGCCGCCCCCTCGGCCGGTCCTGCGGTGGGGCTGGCCTCGTGGTTACATAACAAACCTGAGTGGGCCGCTGGGGAGCCGCTCGGCGGCAACGGGGGGCGGGGCCGGGGCGGGGCCAGGCCTGCAGGGGCCAGGCAAGATGGCGGCTATGGAGACAGAGGCAGCACTGCTGACCCTAGAATCGTTGCCCACGGACCCGCTGCTCCTCATCTTATCTTTCTTGGACTACCGCGACCTAATCAAGTAATGGAACGACATGGATGGCAAGGGTGGGCGCATGGTGGGGGGAGAAGCCAGTGAGGCAGGAGGGAATGAGGCCCGGCCTGTCGACAGGATCCCGACTCCTGCGGCAGACCAAAGGTGACGCCAGGGCCACCCTTATCCTGCACAGCCACCCTGGGGGCCCAGACGAGACAGAGGTGGAAGGGCCTTGCCTTGACGTCTTCTTCCCATCTAGGGCCAGGCCAGAGGAGCGACACGAGCTTTCTCTCCCAGGCCTCGGCGAGGCCCGATTGTAAGGGAGGGAAGTGCTGCTTCCTGATGCCACCGCGCCGCGCCCCGCGGACCCTAGCGCCCTGTACTCGCTGGCCCGCCTGGCCTCTGCCCTGTCTGGACCCTGCTTGACCGCTTTGGAAAATCACGTGGACAGGTCGAGCTCTCTTTTCAGCCCGGGTTCCAGGCCTGCGGAGTTTGATGCTGGATTGGGCAGGTGGGGCTCCCGAGCAAAGGAGTCAGGCTGCCCCTAATCCCCTCGCAGCCAGGTGCGGTTTTCCGCTGCGCCGTAATTGCTGGCAGGGCACACTTTCGGACTTCTACTCTAGAGAATTGTGTGTTGCTCAAAGCCTTCCTCTTCACAGTTGAATGCTGGATTTTGTTTTTTCGGTACTGACTTGTACATTTTGGGTTTCCCACATCACAAGCATTTGTTCCAAAAATAAACAGTGGTTGCTGGTGAGGGTGGTAAAATACCCAGTTCCTTCAGAGTTTGGAATTGTCTGTGATGGTGGAAGAAATGACGCATTCCTCCCCCTCCCCCTAGGTGTTAGAACTGTTTACACCCTTGACAGCGGGTAACATGGCTCAGAGTTTCTTATGCCACCGCTTACATTTGCAGAGGAGGAAAAATCGCCCTTTTAGGATGGGTAGGTGCGATTGAGGTGGTTGTTGTTTTAAATTATATTGGAGTCTAGCTACTTGAGGATTGTGCCGCATGTATTAGGATTACATTTAGAAATACAGACTTCTTGGAGTTACAGGTAGGTTGGCCCAAGCCGTACCAGAGGGATAATCCGAGTTTCTGGCTGCTAGCTATATTAGTGGGAGCTCTGGTAGCATAGTGCCTAAGGCACTTGACTGCTAACCAGAAGGCTGGAGGTTCAAACCCACCAGCCACTCCTCAGAAGGAAGATGGGGCAATCTACTTCCGTGGTGATACTGCCTCAGAAACCCGGGGAGGGATCGCTATGAGTCTGGGCCGAGTGGATGGCACATAACAACAACAACAACAACAAGCTATATTAGTACCTGATAACGCCCCCCCCCCCACCGCAAGTATATATTTATTCAGTTTTTTCCCAAAGCGGAAAACTAAAGTTTTATCTTTTCTTTGGAAAAGGCTGTTCCAGCAGCAGACAGTTTTCATCTGAAGTTTTCTGTTGCTATTACCTTTTACAAATCTAACCCCCCTCACTTTTGATCATGGGCTACATTGCTGTCAGAGCGATTTTGCTAAGATCAGGGCAGGCTCTGTGGTTCTCCTGCTTAAAAACCTGTCATCCCCCCTTGGTGGTTACAGACTTTTTAACATAAACTTCCTGGGGAGGGCACTTAAAGCCTTTATTATTTGGCTTATCTAAGATCTTTCAGTCCTTATTTCTCTTCCACTATCATATTTGCGCTGTTTACTCTTGCCAAATCAGACTGGTGCCAGCATTCCACACACTTCTGTAGTTCTGTGGCTTAAGCTCTTGACCCTGTCTGGAATGCCCGCCTGCCTCTTCGCAACCTGGCAAGATGAAATTCCCTTAAAACTTCCTCTCCTGACTTTTTTCTCCACCTTCTTCTTTCCTCTGCAAAATATATTTGCCATGCTAGATAGATTGTGTACTTCTTGGGTGCAAAGACTATCTTGTTTATCTTTGTGTTCACCACTTAACATTTCATCAACATTTTTTTTTTTTTGAGTACTTGTTGTGTGCCAGCCTGTTAAATGTTAGGGATACAATAGTGAACAGGATAGACAAGCTCCCTTTCATGAAGCTTAAAGTGTAGTGGACATGATGGAAAAATAAGTAAACAAGTACATAATTGTAAGGTGCTAAGTTTCCTTCATAGCGAAGGAAATACACAGATTGCTGTGGTAAAGAATGGGAAAGGGAAGGAGAATCAAATTCAAATTGGAAGGAGCTGCCGTGTATGAAGGATGGTGTAGAGCTGTCCTGGCAGAAGGAACAGTGTGCTTGGAAGTCGCTTGGATGGTGGCATGGCCTTTTGGAGGAGCTGGAAGGCTGGTGTGGCCAGAGGTAGGGAGTGACTCACCGGCAGAGTGGCTTGCATTGAGGCTGGCCAGATCATGCAGGAGCTTGTAAGCCAAGGTGAGGAGATCAGATTTTATTTAAAATGCTTCAGGGAGTAATTAAAGTTTTGAACAGAAGTGACATGATCCCTCCATAAATCTACTATGGAAGTAAATTGACTTGAGTACCATTGTATTTTATTCACAGAAAAGTTTCCAAGTTACTGCCACTTTCCTGCGCTATGCATCCCAGCTTTGTCAAGGGTCCAGCCTATTGCTGAGCCCTGGCATGTTTGGTACATATTTGCTGAACTGGATTGGATTGGACAGATTGGCCCATTGGGATCATCTTATAACATCCGCTACACCACTTGGTTTTTAAATTGCATGATGCCTTCTCCTTGCCAGGGTGATTTATTGTGTAGTAGTCTTAACCCTCTCTGCATCAGAATCACCTGTGGCACTTTTTAAATATGCATATACCTAGATCTCACCTCAAGCTTTTGGTGCAGTACTTCTCAACCTTAATTGTGCATCTAAACTGCCTTTGGTACTTATCCAGAGATTCTTTTATGTTGTTTAACTGCCCGGAGTGGGGAAGATGAAGAGGGGAAAAAGAGGAAATGGAAACTGAATTCAGAAAACCAGAGGGATTCCTCCATTTATGAAAGTTAGTTTGGGCATCTGCTGAGCTTGGCAGAAGAGGATGAGGTTGATGTAACTGTAAAATCTGAAAATCAAACAAAGCCTGTTCCATTTACCATAGATTGGTTTTTGACATGTCCTGCCAATAACCTATACAAACCCCTGGTGATTTAAGATTCTGTTAACTGATCAGCTATTGTCCAGGTGAGATCTTTGAGCGCCTGCTTTCTGTAACTTGTGATTCCTCTTTTGAAAGGATAAAGATCCATTTAGCTAATCTTTGGTTCCTTCTTGCCAAATTAAGCATGTAGGGTAGCATTTACAGAATTAGAGTGCTGTTGTGTTATTACCTCTATATAGTAAGAAAATTGTTTCCTTCAAAAAGTCCTTGCTATTGAACAGCTGATACTAACTGTATACCCTGAATATTGACCAGAACTGTTATGGATTTGACACCTTGTGTAGGTAGACTCCAATAGTTGCTGTAATTAAAAAGTGGCATTGGGTGTAATATTTCTTTTCTTCTTTAAGGAAAACTTAAAACAAGCAAAGAATCTGTGGATTTAGTAGCAAGGAAGTTTCACAGAACTTAAAAAATAAAAGTCACTTTGTTTACATCTGAATAACATTTCTTCCAGGGAGCTTTGGTAGCGTAGTGCCTAAGGCACTTGACTGCTAACCAGAGGCTGGCGGTTCAAACCCACCAGCCACTCCTCTTGGAAGGAAGGTTGGGTAATCTACTTATGTAGTGATACTGCCTTGGAAACCCAAGGAGGGGTCGCTATGACTCAGGTCGACTCAATGGCACGTACCAAATACCAATACGAAATACTAACATTTCTTCCTATATGGAGAAATGACTATTGCAGTAATGAATGTGGGAAAGCTCCTTGATTTCAGATAAACTCCAACAGAATTATATATTACAGAGTTTCATATGAAAGTTACAACTGCAAAGATTTCAGGGTTTATTTGTGAACTCAAATATGTAAAATTTCATTACTCACAAGGTAATTACATGAGCTAACTAACATGTTAAACAGGTTCTAGAAAATATTGAGCAATTATAAGGGTAGAAAATGGCTAATACAGAAAAGAAAAAAGAATGAAACAAAACTTTAAATTTAATTTTTAATCTTTATTTTTAAATTATTTTCTTCTTTTCTTTCATACTTAATCATGAATCTGGTTACTGCCAGTTGTTGCCATGTCAGTCGAAGACTTAGCCAGCTATCAAATCATGATCCACTGTGGAGAAGACATTGCAAAAAATACTGGCTTATATCTGAGTGAGTATGCTGGGAAATGTATGTTTTTTGATAATAGGCCCTTGGCTTCCTGATTGTTCTCTTTAGCCCTTCCCTATCTATGTCTTTTGATGGCTCTTCCTGCCAGTAATTATTGTTCTCCAGAGTCTGTCTTTGGCCACTGCTCTTCTCGCTCTTTGAACTCTGTTGCATCAACTGTTGTGACTGACCACCTGTGTGCTCCTAACTCCCAAACCTGAAACTCCAGCCCTAAGATCCCTGAACTTCACAATTGTTTATATAACTGTCTTCTGGACCTTTCCATTGTATGCCCCTAGGGGTTCACTGAATTCAATACATGTTAACAAATTTGACTGAATAAAAGCCAAGAATTTGACAGAATAAATAGCAGTTGGGAGTTGGGAAAGGTGAAAGAAAAGGGTTGCTGTTGGTTGCTGTCAAGGTGGTTCCGACTCATGGCAATCCCATGTGTGCAGAGTAGAACTGCTTCGTAGGATTTCTAAGGCTGGACCTTTCAGAAGGAGATCACTGGGCTTGTCTTCTGAGGTGCCTCCGGGTGGGTTCAGACTGCCAAACTTTTGGTTAGTAGTCACGTACTTAATCGTTTGAGCCAGGTAGGCAACCACAGGAAGGGGCACCAAACCAAAACCATTGACATCAAGTCAATTCTAACTCATACTCATGGTAACCCTATAGGACAGAGTAGAATTGCCCCATAGGGTTTCCAAGGCTGTAAATCTTTATGGAAGCAGACTGCCTTATCTTTCTCCTGCAGTGTGGCTGGTGGGTTCAAACTACCAATCTTTTGGTTAGCAGGTAAATGCCTTAACCACTGTGCCACCAGAGCTCCTTTTGGAAAGGGTGGGGATGCTTATCATCTTTTTCTCAGATTGAAGGCATTCAGGGTAGAAACTGAAGTTGGTGGAATAAAAAGTAGAAGTTAAAGTGTATTTAAAGTACTAAGCCATCCAGTAAAACTAAAAAATAACAGTTACCAAACATAGGCAATGGAAGAGCAGGGAAGGGAGGATTTTAAGTGTTGCTATATCCTCATTGTTCACTTTGGAATGACAGCCGGGATGAATTACCAGTAAGCAAGGTAAGCATGGGCTTACTTCTGCTTACTTACTAATCTGTAGTGAACATGGAGACTGTTCATTCCAGATTAGTAATTAAGCATAAGTAAGCCCATGCTTACCTGCTTACTAGGTACTCTTTCCCTGTCAGGGATAGTAAATTTGAAAAGAAGCTTTGATTCTCTAAGAAGGTGCTGTGGGGTTGGGAGAGAGACATATGCCAGCAGCCATACCTAGAAGGCAGAGTCTTTGATGTGGTGAATATGAAATTGTTCAGTACAGACTGATAAGTAACTACAAGTAAGCCCGTGCTTACCTTGCTTATGAGGTGAGTCAGTACTGGATGATAGTAGATATATAATTGATTCTCATTAATCATGGTACTTACGGTCTACAAAGTCACCATAAACATTGAATTAGTGAATATTGAACCATTGCTCCTAGGGGAAATACAAGGTTTGATTCCTGTAAGCCTCTGATCACAATGTTTTTGTCAACCAATCAATACATAACTCTGTTTTTTGTATTTCTGTTTAAAAGACACCTTATTTAATATATACTGTTGATTCATTAACATTAAATTCACTCCCAACAGCACTATAACTTACGCTTGAACGAAGCTTATCTAACACAAATATTTTTTTCTATAGGACAGATCACAGCCTTCTTGTGCTTAGGAACACTAAACAACACTTCAACACTGGTTGGCGGGGAGATGGGGGACATTTTAAACAGTGAAATATCTAAGAAAAAGCATACAAATGTGAAAAAACATGGTAATTAATTGTTATTGTTGTTAGTTGTCATCCAGTCAGTTCCAACTCATGGTGACCCGTGTGTGCAGCAGAACTGCTCCAGAGGGTTTTCAAGGCTGTGACCTTTCGGAAACAGATTGCCAGGCCTGTCTTCCAGGGTGCCTCTAGTTGGGCTCAAACCACCAACCTTTCAGCTAGTGCTGGAGTACTTATCCATTTGCATCACCCAGGGACAATCATGGCAATTAATAGACCCTGAAAAGGACAGTTGCTTGTGGTAGGAGAGATTTATTTTACCTTAGCTGGGAATATGCGTATTGGGTAACTCAAATTTTTTGTTGCTGTGCATGTATATATAAATGACTGAAAGTACCATGAGTATTGATGTAGGGGTTACAAATTTTAGTGAGATGGCAATCCACAAATAATGAGAATCTACTACACTGTGTAAAATTAATAAATCAAGAACTAGAGGCACAAACATTTAGAATTAATATAGATATATTTCAGAAATGACTAAAGCTTCCTTTGAGGAGTTGCACTTAAAGTAGACTGGTTTTTCATTATAAGTTCTTTCGTACTATTTGGTTTTAATAATACATGAATAATTTGAATTAACAATAAGATACTTCCCTTCTCTGTCCCTAGCCCCAACAAAAACAACCCTGTTTTGAAACTGCCCTCTTTTTTTCTCATTACGTTCATTCAATTACTAAACCTTTCTGATTTTAGCTTCCGTTTCTTGGATCTTCCTGTTCATTTCATCTTAGTTATCACATTTTTATTTTAGTTCATCATCTCTTATTGGGACCACTCAAAACTCTCGGCTCCTTTCTATGCCTCTAGTTTAACCAAACCAAAAACCAAACCCTGTTGGATTGATTGCAATTCGTAGTAACCCTATAGGACAGAGTAGAACTGCCCCATATGGCTTCCAAGGCTGTAATCGTTATGTAGGGAGCTTTGGTGGTGAAGTGCCTAAGGCATTTGACTGCTAACCAGAAGGCTGGTGGTTCAAACCCACCAGCCACTCCTCGGAAGGAAGGGTGGGCAGTCTACTTCTGTAGTGATACTGTCTTGGAAACCCAAGGAGGGGTCACTATGAGTTGGATCTGACTTGAAGGCAAACACAACAACAAAAACAATCTTTATGGAAGCAGACTGCCACATCTTTCTGCCATGGTAGGTTTGAATTGCCAACCTTTTGGTTAGCATCCGAACCAAAATGATACTGCCTTGGAGTCTGTTCCAATTCATAGCAACCCCCATTGAGTTTCCAACGCTGTATATCTTTACAGAAGCAGATCACCTCATCTTTCTTCCACAGAGCAGCTGATTGGTTTGAACCGCCAACCTTTTGGTTAGTAACCAACTGTCTTAACCACTATACCACCAGAGATCACCCCTTAAATTTACCCCTCCCAAACCACATCCACAAACCCAATCTTTTAACTCCCCTGTTAAACCCTTCAGTGGCTCTCTTTTTCTACAGAATAGAGTCCAAGCTCATTAGTATGTTACTATAAGGTTTCTGTGGGTGCATTATTCTCTGCCTCTGGTGACTCTTCAGTTTACCTTTCAGTAATATTGAAATACTCCATAGCTCACTATAGACACTTGAAGGTCCCTGGGTAATGCAAACAGTTTATGCTTGATTGCTAAACTAAAGATTGGCAGTTCATACTCACTCTATGGCATGGCAGAAGAAAGGCCTGGCAATCTGTGTCCATAAAGATTACAGCCAAGAAAACCCTGTGGGGCAATTCTGTTCTGTAACACATGGAACACCATGAGTAGGAATTGACTTAACTGCAGTGGGTTTGATTTTATTTATAGACACCTTGCTGTTTTACACGTCTGTGCTTTTGCTCATGCTGTGTCTTCCACATGAGCAGGAACCTTCCCATCTTTTTTGAAGCTTTCTGGAATCTCCAGGTTGGGTTAAGAACTCTTCCTTTGTGGTCCCAGAGCACTCTGTCAGTACTTCTGGCTTAGTCTTAACGTGTTACTGGAGTTATCTACATAACTTTTTCTCCCTGATTAGACTATATATTTTTCAAGACAAAAAATGTGCCTTATTTTTTATGTTCTCAGTGGCTAAGTGGATACTCAATAAATGTCTGTGGAGTTGTGCCAAATAGAAATGTTACACCGTGTAATTGCTTTGATGCTTTACGATACTCTGGTTAGTACTATCCAATATAAGTATGTTTAGATTATTATATCATATTCTAAATATTCTCTAAAATAGAAAAAATGTATCTTTTTAAATTTTATAATTGGTATGTAACTTAAAATTCATACCCTACATACTCTTCACGTAATATTTTATTAAGGGTTAGAAAATTTGGACAAAAATAGGTAAAAAGGAAGCCACGTAATTTATAATCCCACCATGCCAGCTATAACTCCTTTTAGAATTTTTGGTGTATCATTTTGTGCTATTTAGTCTGTATATATGGCTTAAATAAATAAATGAAAAAAAGGCAAAAGCCCAAATTCCCAATAAAATATGTTGATAAGTGTCTAAAATATGCTAATGTTATATCAAAAGATGGTTAATCTCTCTCTTTTTTTTTAAAATCTATTTAGAGAAGAGAAAACACAGAAGAATCAGTGTTGGAAATCTCTCTTCATAGATACTTACTCTGATGTAGGAAGATACATTGACCATTATGCTGCTATTAAAAAGGCCTGGGATGATCTCAAGAAATACTTGGAACCCAGGTGTCCTCGGATGGTTTTATCTCTGAAAGGTACTGGTAATACAGGGTCTCCCTATCTTATTTTAGTTGCTATTATTGTAAATAGGTTACTTTAAATACTTTGGATATCTGTGCATATGTGCTAATCCAGCATTGTCTGTAATTCACCATTCATTCACATTTGGCCAAGGAAGTAGAAAACTGATACTGCTCTAAGGACTATGTGTCCTTACTGTAGTAAGGACAAGGCAGTTACCCTATTTCTGCCTACCTTGGAACCCACTTGGTTATTTATTTGAAGAACAAGCTGAATTCTTTTGTTTACATTTGTTTTAAATAAAGAAACTAGTAATACTGAGATTGTTTGATGATAACTATTGTGATTTCTTTAAAAAAACTTTTTTTTTTTTAATTGAAAAAACTTTGCCTTCTGTATCACCCTCTCCTACTTTTAGTACAAGTAGGAGGGAAATACACTTGTTTGACAGTCTAATATTTGGAAAAAACGTGGGTCCTTAAGAGTGTAACAGCAACATATAAGAGTTTGGGAATTTTTATTCATATTTTGACATTTATGAAACAGTGAAACTGGGATTTAGAGTGTAGTCTATTTGACCCCAGAATCTGTGCTCTTTCCCTAGACTATTATTATCCAGTTTTGGCAAGAAATAGCAAGCTATTTCCCGTTAACTTTACTTGTAAATTTATGTCTACGATAGTGCAGTTAGAAGGCAGATATATTGCTACTTAATCCTTCATTACCCACCCACTGTCATCAAGTCAGATCTGACTCATAGAGACCCCTCCTTGGGTTGCCGAAGTAGTATCACTACGGAAGTAGATTGCCCAACCTTCCTTCCGACGAGTGGCTGGTGGGTTTGAACCGCCAGCCTTCTGGTTAGCAGTCAAATGCCTTAGGCACTACACCACCAGAACTCCAAGTTATTTCACATGTCTCTACTGAAAGGAATTGTACACATATTTTTGTTTTGCTAAGCTAAAATTGGGACCAGTTCCTGTCAAAAGTTTTCATTCCTTTAGAACTAAGGTCTCTTTGGAAATGGCATTCCTTTTTTCTTTTGTTTTAATTTGGAAATGGTATTCCTTTTGCATTCCATATTTCCACTGTAACTTCCCATGCACATATTCCTTTCGTACAATTATGACTGCATGACCAGGTGCTGAAAATGAAATTGCCTGAAGGTAGAAGAAAGAATGACTTGGCAGAGAGAGTAATACTTTGAAGGAAAGTACCCTTGACTAATGTTTTTAATAGCTTCTTATAAGAAATGAAAAATATTAGTCACCTGGTATGAGGTTAAAAAATTCACACGTGAAAAATAATTCTGAAGATAATTATTTGATGATGATCAGTAAAATAGATAAGAGCTTAAAATAGCTATCATTTATTAAACACAGCTAGGCACTAAGCCAAGTATTTTGTGAATGTTACTGCATTTAATTTGCAAAAAATCCTATTAGGTAGATAATTACCATTCTAATTTTATAGGCATACTACCAAGGCATGAAAAACTAAGTAAGTTGCTTACCATCACAAAGCAAAAGGCAAAGCCAGGTTTTGAATGTAGGGCTGACTCCAGAGCTGTGGTCTCAATCATTGAAGGGAGAGCTAAGCAACTATTCTATTTTGTTTAGAATGTCTTTTTTTTTAAAAAAGAAAAAAAAAAAAAAGAACAAACTCTGAAAAACTCATTCCTAATGAGTTGATTCCATCTCATGGTGACCCTGTAGAACAGCATAGAACTGCCCTATAGGATTTCCAAGGCTGTAATCTTTATGGAAGCGGATTGTCACATCTTTCTACTGGTAGGTTTGAACCACCAACCACTCAGTTAGCAGCAAACTCTTAACCACTGTGCCACCAAGGCTTGTTTAGAATGTCTTAGGTCTGTTAAAGAGCTAAAGAAACATTAGATATTTGGAATATGAGAATATAGGTATGATTCTCCTTTTAGGCACAGAGCTACTGAGAAAAGGAGAAATTAAGGATATATGGCAACTTTTTCTTTCTTTTTGTCCTTGTACTCAATTTGGTATTCCTAGGCTCTCTACTCACTGTTCTGTACCTGGAAGTTGGGGGTAAAGTTGTCAGAAAATTCCTTGACAGCCTTTTTTTTATTCCCCTGGGTTGGAATATAATAAAGGCTCTTTAGAATCTAGAATGCTGGGGATTCTAGGAATTTTGTTGTTGTTGTGTGCTGTCAAGTCAATTCTGACTCATAGTGGCCCTATATGACATTATAGAACTGTCCCATAGAGTTTCCCAGGCTGTAATTTTTACAGGAGCAGATTACCAGGTCTTTTCTCCCATGATGTGACTAGTGAGTTTGAACCAGCAACATATCTATTAACAGATGAACGCTTATCCATTGTGCCACAACTTTAGACCTATAAATTTTAGGATTGAATCAGGAGCCTAGCTACTCAGGTGCCATAGTACCTGTTTCAGTTTTAGGGATATAGTTGTTGTTGTTGTTGTTGTTATGTGCCATCGAGTCGGCCCCGACTCATAGCGACCCCTCCTTGGGTTTCCGAGGCAGTATCACTACGGAAGTAGGATTGCCCAACCTTCCTTCCGAATTATTAGGGATATAGAGGTGGTAGATAAAAAAGAAAGTTGGAAAGCAAATAGTAATTAAACATGGGGAAATTTTTGTTAAGCATATTGAAATTGTCGTATATTGATGTTCTTACATTGTATCTTTGAAATTTGTATTTAACATAAGTGTGGCTTAAAATTACACAGTTGGAAGGAACCTTTAGAGGTTATTTAGACCAAGGGTTGGCAATCTTTTCAGTAAAAGACTAGATGTTAAATATTTTAGGCTTTGTGAGCCTGATGGTCTCTGTCACAACTATTCAACTCTGCTGTTATAGTGGAAAAGCAGCCATAGATAATATATAAATTAATAGACATGGCTGTGTTCCAATAAAATTTTATTTACAAAAACAGATAGCAGCTACTCAAAATGATCTATAGAGTCAATGCAATCCCAGTCAAAATTCCAATAGCCTTCTTTACAGAAACAGAAAAACTAATACTCAACTTTTATGGAAATACAAGATGCCCCAAATAGCTAAAACAATGCTGAAAGAGAGAAACAAAGTAGGGAGACTCATACTTCCTGATTTTAAAACATACTATTAAGCTGCAGTGATCAGAGCAGCCTAATACTGGTATAACAATAGACACATAGACCAATGGAACAGAACTGAGAATCCAGAAATAAACTCACACATCTGTGGTCAACGGATTTCTTAGAAGGATGCTAAGTCCATTCAATGGGGAAAGAAGAGTCTCTTCAATAAATGTCCTGGGAAAATGAGATTTCTATACCAGAAAAATGAAATAGGATCTTTGCCTCACATTATACAAAAAACAAATACAAAATGAATTAAGGACCTAAAAGTAAACTATAAAACTGTATAATTCTTAGAAGAACAAGCAGGGGCAATGAGATCATACCTAGCTTTCATCAATGCATTATCTAAATATAATAACGGAAGCACAAACAACAAAAGACAGATAAATGAGACCTCATAAAAGTTTAAAAGTGTTCATCAGAAAAAAAAAGTGAAAAGACGGCCTACCAACTGGGAGAATATCATTGGAAACCATATATCCAATAAGAATCTAATAACCAAAACATATATAAAACTTTGACAACATCAAAAAGGCACATAATCTAGTCATAAATAGGGCAAAGGGAAATAGGCATTTCACCAAAGAGAACATTCGAATGGCCACCAAACACATGAAAAGGTACTCCGCATCATTAGTCATCAGAGAGATGCAAATCAAAACCACAGTGAGATAACATTATACTCCCACTAATGTGGCTAAGATTTGAAGAAAAAAAAGAAATGTTGGTGAGGATGTGGGAAAATTGGAACCCTTATGCAGTTCCTCAAAAAACTAAAAATAGAACTACCATATGATCCAGCAGTTCCACTCCTAGGTATATGCCCGAAAGTCTTGAAAGCAGAGACTCAAAAAGAGGCTTGTGCACCAGTATTCATTGTAGCACTATTCACAGTAATCAAAAGGTGGAAACAGCTTAAATGACCATCAACAAATAAAAAGATAAACAAAATGTGAAACATAGGTACAATGTAATACTACTCAGCCAGTAGTAGAAATTAAGTCTTGATAGATGCTACAGTATGGATGGGGCTTGAAGACATTGTGCTGAGTGAAATAAGTCAATCATAAAAGCATAAATATTGTATGACCTCACATATAAAAAGACAAGAAAAAGCAAATGTGTAGAGACCAAAGTTTATTTGTGGTTACCAGGGGGTGGGAGGGATAAGGGAGGTTAATAGTGATGGAAAAATCAAATTGATGAAGGGAAGAGTTGCACAGCTGATTATTGTAATTGCTGTCAATAAGTTGTATACCTATAAAAAGGTGAATTGGCAAAAGTGTGATTTATTTACAGCTACAACAATAACAAAAAGAGTAGCTGCTGAAGTACAGCCAAACACCTCATGGGATTTGGTTCCTTGGTTTGGAGATTTAGGGTCATGGTTTCATGGAACATCCCAGGTAATTGGCCTAATAATGTGTTTAGTACTTCTGTTCTACCTCCTAGTTCATTGTATAGTGCCTGGGATCTTAAAAGCTTGCAAGAGGTGATCCAAGGCACAATTGGTTTCTATTCACCTGGAACAACAGAGGAAAAGGAGAGGCAAGAATAGGAGGAGGATACGGAATGTGTGACTAATTGCCTCCATGAACAAGTACCTCTTTTGCCATGAGACCAGAACTGGATGGTGCCTGGCTACCATTACTGGACATTTTGATCAAAGATTCCATAGAAGAATCCTGATCAAAGGGGGAAAATGAAGAACAGAGTTCCAAATTTTCATAGACTCTAAACTTTCAGGAGCCACAGAGGGTAGATAAACTCCTCGAACTATTGCCCTGAGATAATCTTTAAACTTTAAACCAAAAATAGCCCCTGAAGTCTTCTTGAAACCAGTTAACTAGTATAAAAGGTCTGCCTCAAGCTTTACGCTCTTTAAGAACTATTTATATGGGATCAAATTGACAATAGCACCTTGAAAGATTACATAGGAACCTTAGGGGGAAGTGAGTTCATGTTAATGAAGGAGGAATAGCTCAGGAAAGGAGGGATCTTGAAAGATTACGTAGGAACCTTAGGGGCAGTGAGTTCATGTTAATGAAGGAGGAACAGCTCAGGAAAGGAGGGTGAGGTGGCTGCACAACTTGAGGAATGCCATCGGTGCCACTGAGCTGTACAGGTAGAAATTGTTGAGTCGGTGTATGTTTTCTGTGCATATTTTTAACAACAACAAAATAAAATTTAAAGGAAAAAAACCCAGCAGGACCTTCCATAAATTAAATTTCTGTGTGCTTCCAAAGACTTCTCCAAAAGAGTAAAAAGAAAACCTACAGATTGGGAAAAAATATTTGGCAATGACATATCTAAAATTTATAGAAAACTGCAACACCTCAACAACAAAAGGACAATCCAGTTAAAAAATGGGCAGGAGACATGAATGGACACTTCACCAAAGAGGATATTCAGGCGGCCAACAAACACATGAAGAAATGTTCATGATCATTAGCCATTAGAGAGATGCAAATCAAACAGCATGAGATACTGTCTTGCCCCAGCACTAGTAGCAAAGTTCAACAAGACAGAAAATAACAAACGCTGGTAAGGATGCAGAGAGATTGGAACTCTCATACGCTGCTCGTGGGACTGTAAAATGATACAGCCATTTGTGGAAAGCAGTATGGCAATTCCTTAAAAAGTTGGAATTAGAAATACCATTTGACCCAGCTATTCCATTACTAGGTATATATCCTAAAGAAGTGAGAGCCAGGACAAGAACAGATATATGCACACACATGTTCATCACAGCACTATTTACAATAGCAAAAAGATGGAAACAACCTAGGTGACCGTCAACAGAAGAATGGATAACCAAACTATGGTACATACAATGGAATACTGTGCAACCCTAAAGAATAATGTAGAATCTGCAAAACGTGGATGAACTTGGAGGACATTATGCTGAGTGAATAAGTCAATCACAGAAGGACAAATATTAGTCCGTTATTGTAAAAAGTCAAGGAAAGGTTTATATATGGAAGGAAATTTTCTTTGTTGGTTACCAGGGGTGGGAGGGGAGGGAAGGGAACATTGCTAGATAGGTAGAACCAAGTATTGATTTGGGTGAAGGGAACAGCAATGTACCAAATGTGAGTGATCAACACGTAGCATTGAGGAAGAGGAAGACAGAGAGGTACATGGAAGGTACAGGTAACAAAGATGAACCCTTTTGTACATACAGTACTGTGTTGTCAGCGATGGCAAACATTGATATATACAGGTACATAGATGCGTGGACAGGCTGAACTATTAGGTATGTCTGTGCAGGGGGGAGTGTGCCCAAGACTATGTATAGGGTTGGCAGACAATGTTTCTACAAGTGTATTGGTATATTCTGTAAGAATTCCCAGCAGGTATATAGTAGAGCTGACAAGGGACAAGGTTATAGTTACTTTTTGGACACAGCCAGCTACCCAGAGGGAGTAAATTGTTGGACCTGTGGGCCAGGACCATGGTCACAGGGGACAACAAGCTCAATTGGCATAACATACCACACAAAAACATTGTTCCAATCCTATTTTGGCGAGTAGTGACTGGGATCTTAAAAGCTTGCAAGTGGCCATCTAGATGCAACAATGGGTCTTTCCTTGTCCAGAGGAAAAAAAAAATTAAGAACCAAAGACGCATGGAAATAATTAATCCAAGGGACTGGTTGACTATGTGATCCTCAGCCTATATGACTATGAGACCAGAACTAGATAGTGCCTGGCTACCACTGTCAACCACTTTCAGGGGGGATCTATGTAGGAGATCCTGGATAGAGTTGGGAGAACAGTGTGGAACAAAACTTAAAATCATTTTTTTTAAAAAAAGGACTAGGTTTGCTGGTCTCATAGAGCCTCATGGAACCACTGAGGCTATGGCCCCCAGGTGCCCTTCAGGTCTGGAATTGAACCCACTCGTGTGGCTTCCAGCGAAACAAAAGACAGACATATGAGCTGAACGTTTACACTAACTAGGTACACTCCTTGGCGAGATCAATCATGGGAGACCAGAAGGGCTATGTATGCACAGGGAGACAGCTTGGGGGGGCAGCAGTACGTGGGAGGGAAGGACACAGGGATGAAGGTAACTATGGGTAGGAAGTGGGAAGAGAGCTGTTGCATTGTGGGAAATTGCAGTAAATGTTATGAGACAAAATTTATGTGAACTGCTGTATGGAAAATGAATTTGCTGTGTAAACTTTCACCCAAATCACAATAAAAATTTAAAACAAAAAAACAAAAAAACCCAGCAGGCTGAATTTGGCCTTCAGGCTAGAGTTTGAGGATCCATAATTTATGTCAGTACCCTTATTTTACAGGTGAAGGAGCAGAACCCAGAGAGGTTAGATGACTTGTGCTAGGTCCCATAACTAGTGACAGAGATAGGACTCTAACCTATGTTTCTAGGTTCCTAGTAACTTTTCCATACAAGTACATAACCGAAAAAACCCAAACTCACCACCATGGAGTCAATTCTGACTCACAGTGACCCCCTTTGGGCAGTCTTTACAGAAGTAGATTGCCCATCCCTCCTTCTGCAGAGTGGTTGGTAGGTTTGAATTGCCAGCCTTCTGGTTAGCAATCACATCCCTTAGGCACCATCCTACCAGAGCTCCTTAGAAGTACATAAGGGGGAAGGAAAGGGAGTGAACATTTGTCAAGTGTCAGTAAGCCACTCTTCAGAAGGAAGATTGGGCAATCTACTTCTGTAGAGATACTGCTTTGGAAACCCAGGGAGGTGTCACTATGAGTAGAATCGACTCAATGGCAACGAGTTTTAAAGCACTTTATTAAGCATATGATAAGATTTTGTATTTGATATTGAATCCATCAACCACTCCTTGGAAGGAAGGTTGGGCAATCTACTTCTGTAGTGATACTGCCTTGGAAACCCAAGGACAGGCCACCATGAGTCCGGTTCCACATAACAACAATTGAATTTTTAATATTTAATTCTCTCAGATAGATAGTATTTAGCCTTCATTTTACAGATGAGGAAACAGAATTAAAGAGGTGAAATAACTTGCTAAAGAACACACCATCATGAGGTGATGAAATTGAGATTTGAACCCTGATGTAAGATTATTAGGGAGCTCTGATGGCATAATGCCTAAGGCACTTGACTGCTAACCAGAAGGCTGGTGGTTCAAACTCACCAGCCACTCCTCGGAAGGAAGGTTGGGCAATCTAATTCCGTAGTGATACTGCCTCGGAAACCCAAGGAGGGGTCGCTGTAAGTCAGATCCAACTCGACGGCACATAACAACAACATGAGATTATTACTCAAATTCTGTTGTGTAAAGATTCCTCTTTAAACCTTGATTTTATTGTATTCTATACAAACATTTCCTTCTACGTCTATCTTTGGCATGTTCGTTATTTTTATTACTTTTTTCCTGTCTAGTTATCTTTTTTCTTCAAGAAATTATTGGTGTTCTGTATTAAATGTTATTTGTTAGATGTCCAACCTGTAGCACACACCACAAAAATTTTAGTTTCTTTCCTCATCCAACATATGGATTCAGACAGCTGTTCAGCTTGATTCTCTGTAAACTAAACTATCTTTTTTTAAAATAAGTGATATTTTGAAATAATTTTAGGCTTGTTGGAAAGTTGTAAAGTAGTACAAAGAGTTTCTGTACACCCTTACCCACTTTCAATTTCCCCTGACTTATCATCTTACGTTACCATGGAAACTTGTCAAAACTAAAATGCCATCTTTAATACATTACTGTTAACTAATCTCTAGATTCATTTGGTTTCTAGCAGCTTTTCATTAATGGCCTTTTTTCTGCCCAGGATCCAATCCAGAATACCACATTGCATTTGGTAGTATACTGTGGTCTGTGACAGTTTCTCAGCCTTTCTTGCTTTGCAGGATCTGGGAAGTTTTGAGAAGTGTTTGTCAGGAATTTTGTACAACATCCATCAAATTGATTTTGTGTAATGTTTTTCCTGTTACGATTATTAGATTGGGGTCGTGGGTTTCTAGAAAGATTACCATGGAAGTGAAATGCTCTTCTCATCACATATGTGGGGGCACATGATATCCATTGACATCACTGATGATGTTAGCTATTGTACAGAAATGTGCACAGATTATAAGCGTATGAGTCAGTGAATTATCACAAAGTGAACACTCCATGTAGCACCCTCTGGATCAAAAAGTAGAACATTATCTGCACCTAGGAGCTCCTTCATGTCACTTCCTTCTTCTACACTCATGCCACAGAGTAGTTTTATGTTTTTGAACTTTATATAAATTACATGATTAAGTATATATTGAATTATTATGCATGTATGTAGTATGTGTAAATTGTTTCTGCTGTTTGTGAGATTCATCCATGATGTGTGTTGACAGTAGTTTGTTCGTTCTTGTTGCAGTGTAGCTCCATTATGTGAGTAGACCACAGTGTACACGTTCATTCTGCTATTGATGGATATTTAGCTTATTTTGTCCTTGTTACTACAAATAATTCTCTAGATCATTTTTGACATACATATAGATGTTTCTATTGGGTAAATATCTAGAACTGTATTTAATAAGTTGTAGAATATCCTTATAATTAAACTTTAAAAGATACTATCAAATTTTCACAATGATTTTACCCATTTATATTCCTACCGTTATTTTATGTTGCCTTTCTGTTTTGTTTTAGCCTTTCTTGTAGGTGTGTAGCGGTGGTTTTAATTTGCATTTCCTTGAGAATGTAGAATAATGACAGCTTTATTTCTAGCTTTTCAACTCCTAGGTCATTTATTTCTTTTACTTGCTTTATTGTAGTGGCTAGGTCCTTCAATATAATGTTGACTAGAAATGATAGTGGGCATCCTTACCTTTCTGATCACAGAGGGAAAGGTTTCATCATTTCACCTTTAAATAGGATGTTTGCTGTAGGGTTATTATAGAGACTCTATTAGATTGAAGGAATTTCATTTGATTCCTAGTTTGGAAAGAGGGTTTTTTTTTGTTGTTTTCTAATAGATAATTGAATTTTTCGAAGCCTTTTCTGCCTTGTGACATAGGGTTTTCCTTTTTCACTGTTAATGTGGTGAATTACACTGATTTTCTGAATGT
>NW_006921690.1:4714970-4717004 GCF_000298275.1 Orycteropus afer afer
AATCCTACTTCCGTAGTGATACTGCCTTGGAAACCCAAGGAGGGGTCGCTATGAGTCAGGTATGACTCGACGGCACATAACAACAACAACAAATGATTTAATTTGCTAGTATTTAATTGGGATTTTTACATCTATGTTCATGAGAGAGTTTGGCCTGTAATTTTCCTTTCTTGCAATGTTCTTGTCAGGTTATGGTATCGAGATGATGCTGGCCTTGTAAAGCAAGTTGGGAAGTGTTGCCTCTTTTTCTGTTCCCTGGAAGAGTTTATGTAAGCTTGGTCTTATTTCTTCCTTAAATGATTAGAAAATAAGCCAGTGAAGCCATTCAGTTCTGGAGTTTTCATTGTGGGAAGATTTTAAATTAAGGATTCGATTTATTTATTAGATATAGGACTATTACATTGTCCTATTTATTCTTAAGTAAATTTGATAAGTTGTGTTTTTCTGGGAAATTACTCATTTTGTCTACATTTTCAAGTTTATTGCCATAAAGTTTTTCATGGAATCCTTTTCTCTTTCTCATGCTTGTTGGGTTTATAGTGAAACTCCCTTTTCCATTTCTGGTATTAGTTGTTTGTGCCTTTGCTCTGTTACTCTTAATCAGTCTTTCTATGTAGCAGCTAATCAATTTTATTAGTCTTTTCAAAGAACTGGCTTTTGCCTTTCTGTATGGTACATTTATTAATTTCGTTAACTTTTTTTATTTCCTTTCTTCTGTTCTCTGTGAGTTTATTTTACTATTTTTCTTGTTTTGTTTTGTTTTCTTGGCTTGAGATTGCTACTTAGATCACACACTTTCAGCCTTTCTTGTTTACTTCAAATGCATTTAGGGGTATAAATTTCCCTCTAAGCGTAACTTTAGTTTAATCCCATAAATTTGAATATGTTGTATTTTCATTGCCATTCAGTTCAAAATATTTTCATTTGATAACGTCTTTGACTCATGGATGATGTAGAACTCTATTGTTTAATTTGCAAACATTTGGAACTTTTCTAGTAATCTTTATATTAATTTGTAATTTATTTCCACTGTGACCACAGAACATACTCTATATGAATTTAGTCATTTGAAATGTGTTGAGATTTGCTCCTAGGTCCAGCATATGATCTGTTTTGGTAAATATTCCATCTACACTTGAAAATAATGTATGTTCTCATTTGTTGGATTTAGTACAATATATATATAATTAAGTAAAGATTTTTATTTTCTTATTCTATTAGTTACTGAGAGAAATATGTTAAAATCTCTCACTGTAGTAGGCAGAATTCTAAGATAGCCCCAAGGTTCCCGTTCTCTGGTATATGTGCCCTTATAATCACCTCCTCTTGACTGTAAGCAGTATTTTGAATATTTGAATATAATTTTCACTCCCATGATTAGGTTGTATTATTATATGACAAAGGTTAAGGGATATTGCAGATGTAATTAAGGTTCCAAATTAATTGAGTTTGAATTCATCAAAAGGGAAATTATTCTGAGTGGGCCTGACTTAAAATCAAAACTGAACTCACTGCCATTGAGTCAATTCCAACTTATAGCGACCCCCTTTGGGTTTCTGAGATGGTAAATCTTTACAGAAGTAGATTGCTTCACGGAGTGGCTGGTGAGTTTGAACCACCAACCTTCTGGTTAGCAGTCAAATGCCTTAGACACTACACCACCAGAGCTCCTTGACTTAATCAGGTGAACTCATAAAAGGGACTGAGATTTAAAGCATGAGCAGCTCCCCTGTTGGTTTTTTTTGTTGTTGTTGTTGTTTTTTTTTTTTAAGCATCACCTTGTTTATTAATGGGAACACAGAACATTTCTAGAAACTGGAATGTTCCCTGGTTAGAAATCTACCTAATCCCAAGAATTGGAATTTTAAGTGACTATTCTATACTTTAAAATTTATTTTCATTATTTATTTATTTATTTGTTTTTATTTGGGTGAAGATTTACAGGGCAAATTCACTTTCCATACAGCAGTTCACATATACTTTGTCTCATGTCATTGACCACAGTTTACCACAATGCAACAGCTCCCCTTCCAC
>NW_006921690.1:4720974-4742767 GCF_000298275.1 Orycteropus afer afer
CAAATTCTTCTGCTAGTTGGGGTTTAGTCCACTTATGTATCCTTCCCTTCAAGGCTCAGGGGTCCAAGATTATCTTCTGTGTCTGTGTTAATTGGTTTCCCTCTTCTTTGTTGAAGAGCGTCTGTGCAGTCCTTGTGCCTAGTCCGCCATCTTGCGGGAACTCTCCCCTGTTGGTTTTGAAGAAGCAAACTGCTGTGTTGTGGACAGGACACATGGGAGGGACTGGCAGGTGGCCTCTAGACACTGAGGACTTCAGTCCTACAATGGCAAGGTACTGAATTCTGCTGATAGCCAGTGAGCTTGAGGAGGATCCCATGCATGAGATGAGGTAGCAGCCCCAGTGTATGCCGTGGTTTCAGCCTGTGAGGCCTGAGCAGAGGACTTAGTCGTCATACCCGACTTACCGGTTTCAGACACTGAAATAATAAATGCGTGTTGTTTTAAGCCACTAAGATCATGCTGGTGTAGTAGTTAAGACATTTGGCTGCTAACCAAAAGGTCAGTGGTTCAAACCCACCAGTTGCTCCACAGAAGAAAGATGAGACAATACGCTTCTGTAAATATTTAATCTTGGAAACCCAATGAGGGTCTCTATGAGTCAGATTTGACTCGATGGCTGTAAGTTTTTTGTTGTTGTTGTTTTGTTGTTGTTTGCCGTCGAGTCGGCCCCGACTCATAGCGACCCCTCCTTGGGTTTCCGAGACAGTATCACTACGGAAGTAGGATTGCCCAACCTTCCTTCCGAGGAGTGGCTGGTGGGTTTGAACCGCCAGCCTTCTGGTGAGCAGTCAAGTGTTGTTGTTGTTAAGATCATAGTAATTGTTATGCAGCAATAGAAAACTAATATACCCATTATGATTGTTGCTTTATCTTTCTCCATTTTAGTTTTGTAAATTTTGAAAAATATATCTTGATGCTATGTTATTAGGTGTATTTAGTTATTAGGATATTTAGTATCAGCCTACTGAATTTAACCTTTTCATCATTATGAAAAATTTCACATTAGCTCTAATAATGTTTGCCTTAAAGACTGTTTTGTCAAATTTTAGAGCTATTCTAGCTTTCTATTCTATATCTGTATCTTTTAAGATGTATGTCTTACAAGCAGTATATGATTTTTTTTTTATACAGTCTGTCAATCTTTTAATTAGTTTGTTTAGTCTATTTATAAGGAACTGTGGTGGTGTGGTGGTTAAAGCATTTGGCTGCTAACCTGAAGGTCGGTGGTTCAAACCCACCAGCTGCTCCATGGAAGAAAGATAGGGCAGTCTGCTTCTGTAAAAAATTATAGCCTTGCAAACCCAATGGGGCAGTGAGTTTAGATTTTGGTTTGAGTCTATAGTTAATGTAATTACCAACATAGTTGAGTTTAAATGCACTGTGCGTCTTTTTTTTTTTTTTTTCCAATTTGTCATATTTGTTGTTCCATTTTTGTATTCTTCTTAATTATTTTTTATTTGATTCTCCCCCTTTTTTTTTTTTTATCTTTTTTTAGATTGCCCTAGGGATTAAGGGAGCTCTGATGGTCTAGTGCCTAAGCACTTGACTGCTAACCAGAAGGCTGGCGGTTCAAACCCACCAGCCACTCCTTAGAAGGCAGATTGGGCAATCGACTTCCGTAGTGATACTGCCTCGGAAACCCAAGGAGGGGTCACTATGAGTCAGATCCGACTCAACGGCAGTGAGTTTTTGAGCTAGGGATTAAACATGCATCTTTGATTTATTAAAATCTAATGTCTAAGGCACTTGACTGCTAACCAGAAGGCTGGTGGTTCAAACCCACCAGCCACTCCTCGGAAGGAAGATAGGGCAATCTACTTCCATAGTGATACTGCCTTGGAAACCCAAGGAGGGGTCGCTCTGAGTCGGGGCCAACTGGACGGCACATAACAACAACAACAACAACAACAATGTAAATTGGTATAAAAATACTAGTTTATGGACAATGGAAGAACCTTAGTATACTTTATAACTCCAGTTACCTCCTTCCTGCCCTTTGTATTATAATTTTTGTGATTTTAATTTTCAGTGTTCTTTCAATCCCTGAAAACGTTACCATTCAATATTACCTCAAATTGCCTGTCTTCCTTTTCTGTTGCTCTTCGTTCCCTCCTGCGTCTTTATGCTTCCATCTGAGATCACTCCTTCTACCTGAACAATTCCTTTTAGTATTTCTTTCAGTGAGGGATTACTGTTGAGTAAGTTTTTTCAGATTTTACTTATTTTGAAAGTATTTCATCTTCATTTCTGAAAGATATATTCACTGGATATTCTAGTTAGTAATTATTTTTTCTAGGGTTTCAAAGATAACATTTTTCTGACTTTCATTATTCTATTGCGAATTTAGCTGTCAGTCTTATATTCCTTAGAAGATAAGTAAGGAGCTCTGATGGTGCAGTGCAGAAGGCATTTTACTGCTAACCAGAAGATTGGTGGTTCAAATCCATCAGCTGCTCCATGGAAGGAAGATGAGGCAATCTACTTCTATAAAGAGTTACAGCCTTAGAAACCAATGGGATTGCTATCAGTCAGAATCAGCTCAATGGCAGTGGGTTTGGTTTTGGCTTTTTAGAAGGTAGGTAGGTGTCTTTTCCTCTCCTCTGGCTGCTTTTAAGATTTCTCTTTGTCTTTGATTTTCAGCAGTTTTCTCAATAATAGGTCTAAATATAATTTTCTTTATAATTGTTTTATGTGGGGTTTATAGTGATTCTTCAATATGTGGTTTGATGTTTTCATCAATTTTTGGAAATTCTCTATTATTATTTCTTCAAATACTGCTGCTGACCCATTCTATGTTCCCTTTCTTTCTAATCCAGTACATGTATCTAAGACTTTTGCACTGTATCCTAGATGTGTCTTACACTCTTTTTTTTGTATTTTTTCATCATTTTTGTCTCCTGACCTAGCATCCAGTTCATAATTCCCTTTTCAATTTTAAACCTCTTATTTACTGTTAAACTCCTCTGACATATTCTTAATTTTATTCATTGTATTCCTCAGTTTAGAGTCCCTGGGTAGCACAGACAGCTAAGGGCTTAACTAAAAACTGTAAGGTTGGTGCTTTGAACCTACCCAGCGGCGCCTCGGAAGAAAGGTCTGGTGTTCTACTTTTGAAGGGTCACAGCCTTGAAAACTCTTTGGAGCACAGTTCTACTCTGCAATACATGAGGTAGAATCGCCTCAACAGCAACTGGTTTTACAGGTTATTCCTCAGCTCTAAGATTTTCATTTATTAGTGTAGTTTCTATTTCTCTGTTGAACTCTTCACCTTGTCGTTTAATTTGTGGAGTATATCAGTCATGGTTATTTTAAAGTCCATATTTGCTTAATCCAATATTTAGCTGTATTATAGTTTTGCTCTCCTTCTATTATTCGTTAGTCAGATCTTTTGAGTCAAAAATTTGAGTTTCCGGATAGTATTATTTTCTTCTAGAGATTTGTTTTTGGCTGGCAGCTTGTTAATGGGTGGGGACTATGGTGGCATAGTGCCTAAGGCATTTGACTGCTATCTAGAAGGCTGGTGGTTCAAACCCACCCAGTCACTTTTTGGAAGGAAAGTTGGGCAATCTATTTCTGTAGTGATACCACCTCGGAAACCCAAGGAGGGGTTGCTGTGAGTCGGATCCGACTCCACAGCAGTGGGTTTGGTTTGAGTTTTTTTTGTTAATGGGCAGATTACCTTTATCTAATCAGGGTTTGATATGATTGGAAGTTGAGCTTTAACTTGTAAGGGCTAGTCCGGACTAGTCCATTTTCAGTTCACCCTTAATTTTAGGGGTATCCTGTCAGAATCCCAGCTGAAAAGCCTTACGTTTTATTAGGTCCCTTTCTCCTTTGTGGACCCTGTACTCTAAGCTTTTACCCTCTGTTGTTGTTGTTGTTGTGTGCCATCAAGTCGGACCTGACTTATAGTGACCCCTCCTTGGGTTTCCGAGGCAGCATCACTACAGAAATAGATAGCCCCATCTTCCTTCCGAGAAGTGACTGGTGGGTTTGAACCGCCAGCCTTCTGGTTAGCAGTCAAGGGCCTTAGGCACTACGCTACCAGAGCTCCTGCTCTAGCCTGTGGTGTTGCTGAGAGCTCAGCTTTTCAGCTCCTCAGTCTCACAGTTGCTTTCTGAGTTTGTAGTTGCCTCAAGGACCAGGATGCTCCGGATGCTGGGCTTCCCTTTTTCAGTTTCCCTTTTCTGGATCCTTCCCAGTTCTCACTGCTTTGGTAGTTCTACAGACAGTTCAAACCAGTTTTTTGTTGTTGTTCAGCTTTTCTAGTTGTTTTCACCAGGAGGATTGGTGGCTGTCAGGCCTGGTAGGCAATTGCTGGAAGTGGGTCTCGTCTCTCGGTATTTTTAATTGCTTCCTGCTTTTTAAAGCAAACTGTATGGCAAGCTTATAAACATGCAAAATAGAATCCAGGTCAACAGCCTTCTCACAGCAGGAACTTACACTCTATGTCCTATAGTTCACATTAAGATTCTCGAGCAACATCAGGGCAGAGAACTGGAAGTCATCAGGTTGTTTTAATAAACAATGAAGTATGAGTATATTAAATTTAATAAAATTAGACCTAATGTAAAGTTTGCCTTATAATGTGAAAAAAATAATAATCATGGAACTCATTGATGCCATCTTTTCATACTTAGTGCCAGCGTTTTACTTGTTGAGAGGAAACTGGGGAATTTGCTTGCTTAGGACTTCAATTAGCAAAGCCAATCTAAAGAGATACAATGTTCCTCTGAATTTTCAATTCATTTCTCTTTTTCAGCAGTATGTCTTGGACAGAATTCACTTGCTCTAAGATTGTTTCATTGGTTAGTAGGTAGATAGTATTTCTTCTTAGATTTAATGCTTATTTTTTCCTCACAGTTGGGTTTTTGTGTGTGTTTGCAGAAGGGGCTCGAGAGGAAGACCTGGATGCTGTGGAAGCTCAGATCGGTTGCAAGCTTCCTGATGATTATCGATGCTCGTATCGCATCCATAACGGGCAGAAGCTAGTGGTTCCTGGGTAAGATGGTTCTAGCTTTGGTTATTTTAACAATGCAAGTTAATTTCTAGAATGAAAGTAAACAATTCTACTTATAGTTACCCTAAACAAATTGAAGGAATATAGGAATTCCCTCTTCCTTTTTATAGTAGTCCATAAGACAGAATATATAACTCTATTCTCTCTATAAAATTCTATACATAGAATTTGATTTTACAAAAATTAATATCTCATGAAAATATCATTTCTACCAACACATTCTTATACAAGCAGTCCAGGGTTATAAATGTCCTACTTTTGGACAACTCCTACTTGCCCTTTAATTTTATGTAAAATTGCCCTTACTTTGAAATGATTGAACACAATTACCTGGTTTAAACCCACCAGTCACTCCTCAGAAGGAAGGTTGGGCAATCTACTTCCATAGAGATACTGCCTCAGAAACCCGGGGGTCAGATCTGACTCGAGGGCAGTGAGTTTGGTGGTTTTTTGGTTTTTTTTTTATTGGTTGCAGTACATGCAGCTTTGCATCTCTAAACCAGGCTTTGAGCCTTTTCTTGCATGAAGCAAACCCACTGCCATTGAGTTGATTCTAACTCATAGCGATAGGACAGAATAGAACTGCCCCATAGAGTTTCAAGCTGTAAATCTTTATGGAAGCAGACCACCTCATCTTTCTCCTGATGAGTGGCTGATGGGTTTGAATACCAACCTTTTAGTTAGTAGCTGATTGCTTTAAGTACTATACCACTAGAGCTCCTTCTTGCATTGAAGTAAGGCTAAGTAAGAACCATATATGCTAGGTCCTACTTACCTACAAATTCCACTTAAAGGCACACTTAGGAATAGGACTTGTTCTTAACCCAGGGACTTTCTGTAGTCAAAATGAAGTCTGGTTGGAAATGGAGGCTGTGGACATAGGGTAGATGTGTGTGTGAGTATATGCTAACTAAAATCATTGAGAATCCTTGAAATGTTATTATAGGTGATGTAAATTGTTTTGGGGAGCTTGATGGAAATTCTGTGTATCATACACACTAAAAGCAATAATTTGATCAGAACTATGTACAATAAACAAAAGAAAGTTAAATTTTATTTTATTCTCGTATAGCCTATAATTGAGTGGTCCCTTTTAACTACTTCTTAAAGATCAAGTATTTATTGTGGAACATGTTGGTAAAAACAGATCATGCAATTACTGTCAGATTTGCTCAGTTAAGACTGGATAAGCCTAAGTTACTTTTTTCCCCGTTTTCATGACTGAATCATGACAAAGTTGAAAAATTGTCATATTTCAAGAATAAATAGGAGAGAACTTTGTTTTTTTTTAAAAAAAAAAGTTGCTCAAAACTGACCTAGAAAATAGTTCATGAATTTTAACACAAGGATTTTTATGTATACGCAGCTCAGGCAATGAGACTTAGGATGGGTATCTCATCAAGGGACAGGAAGAGCTGGAGGCCTCTGTTGTTATCATGTATATGCAGTGAGATTAGGTTAAACTCCAGGCATTCAGAATTTATGAAAATTTGGACACTACTACCCAGTTGGGAGAGAGTAAGCCAAAGGTTGTGTCAAAATCAAAGTTAAATTTATTTGGTAAATTTCACCCAAATTTATGTATTTTCACCCAAATTTGTATATTTTCACCCAAATCACAATTTTTTTACAAAAAAAGTCATAGCTGTTTGTTTGGTACTACAATTTATTAAATGTTTGTGTTTGTATTTTCAGGTTGTTGGGAAGTATGGCACTGTCTAATCACTATCGTTCTGAGGATTTGTTAGACGTCGACACAGCTGCTGGAGGATTCCAGCAGAGACAGGGATTGAAATATTGTCTCCCTTTAACTTTTTGCATACACACTGGTTTGAGTCAGTACATAGCAGTGGAAGCTGCAGAAGGCCGAAACAAAAATGAAGTTTTCTACCAGTGTCCAGTAAGTAAAAAGTGTGTTCAAGCGTGGCTTTAAGATATATTACAATGATTGTATAAGTGTGTGTGCATTAGATATTTCATGTTCTAGAATGAGCATAGGGCCTTATGCAGTTTATCACAGACCTATAATAATTAGAAGGCTGACATAGTATAAAATGCCAAAAGAAAATTTTACCAGTGGATAAATAATACAAACTATAGTAGCTCTCGGAAGGAAGGTTGGGCAATCCTACTTCCGTAGTGATACTGCCTCGGAAACCCAAGGAGGGGTCGCTATGAGTCGGGGCCGACTCGACGGCACATAACAACAACAACAACAACATAGTAGCTCTGGTAGCATAGTGGCTAAAAGCACTTGACTGCTAACCAGAAGGCTGGCGGTTCAAACCCACCAGCCACTCCTCGGAAGGAAGGTTGAGCAATCCTACTTCCGTAGTGATACTGCCTCGGAAACCCAAGGAGGGGTCGCTATGAGTTGGGGCCGACTCGACGGCAAACAACAACAACAACAACAATAGGATATACAGAGGGAAAGCAGTGGTTTCTATTAAACATGTTTAAGGAAAAACCAATGAGCCTTTTGTTGAAGTAATTTACTATATTATACTTTTCTAATTTTTTTTTTAATTTAGATTTTGAACATCCTTTGATTCAAGTTCAGAGTATACTAAAAACTTTTTAAACTCTCTTTTTAGTAGGTATTTGAGTTGTCTAAAAAAATGTAGTTCTTTTACAGAAGTATTTGTTATGTTTAATGTAACAACAGAAAATATTCCAGTACTTGGTTTCATTTTTTTTTTCTTCAGCTATCCTCAGTAATGCTTAAGTCATAGAGCCTCTGCCTTCATTTTTGCCTAGATGTGAATTTTGACTCAAAACAAGATTTTTTAGGATAGAAAATGGTTTTCTTAGTTATCTGAGACATGTGACTCCATGTAACAGTTGAAGTATTTAAAGCAACTATGTAACTTTTTAAGTTTTTTCCTAAGCATTTTCACATCTTCTAACTCATTTTTGACTTGACACATCTTTAAGGATGGCAGGGTAGTGGCTGGTCGGTTCATTTACTGAGAGAAGTGACTAACCTGGCATTTTCTAGAAAGCCTTTTCTTCTAGGATAACAAGCCATGTATCTTCTCACCATAACTTTCTAATTGTTTTCATGAAGGATAATTTCTTAGTTCATTATAACAGTTAATAACTCTATTTTAGCATTTTAACTATCATTCCAAAGGATTTATAGTGAGAGCCCAAATAAAGAATTCATAAGAGCAGGGACTGAAAAGTGTGAGGAATGTCCTGGTATTGGTTGGAGCACTAAGGTATTTTTATTTTTGTCTGTTTTGCTTTGTCTAGTTTTTGAAGGATACAGATAAGGAGCATTGAGAAATTAAGTAAACTGCTTTTATCAATTATAACGTTCTTTTTCCCACTTAGGACCAAATAGCTCGGAATCCAGCTGCTATTGACATGTTTATCATAGGTAAGAGAAGGAAACATCTTTTCCTTTTTTCTCCTAGTCAGAAAAATTAAGTTGGTGAAAAAAAAAATCTTTACCAGTTACTTGAGCAGCTGGCAATTTTATTCTTGTACTTCTGAAGACTCATTGTTGATGAAGTAATACGTCTGGGTCTCATTGTAACAGCACTTGTACTTTATTTGAATTTTGTTTCTATTTGGAAAAAGCCATGTCCTGTGCAATCGTAGACTCTTAGGACACTGATGTAGAACAGTGAAATGTATGGATCGCCGTGCATAGGTATATGTTCCCTTCACATGCACTTGGATTTTCTATCAGATTAATGTATAATCTAGAGATAAAGATATATAGAAAACAACTCTATTCTTTCTCTTTTGAGGCCAATGCCATATAGTAAGATACTGACATGTCATGTAAGGGACCTCACATGAAGCAGCAGTCTTCAGAGACCAGTATAAGCTGTGTGCTTCATAAACTCTGACACACTTCATTTTTCTTAGCTTTAAAAGGGTATGTCTTACAGGTTTTTGAGAACCCTTCAGTTAGTATGCAGGTGCAGCTCACCCCTTTGCTATTCGTTCAGTGTTGTTTTGCTTGGATTTTGCTCACTTGAGAGAAGCTTCCTGACACTGCATTCTGCTTTTTAAAGGTATTTCAGGCACATATTAAACATGCCTATATATTGATAATTACGGTGCCTTGCAGGCTAAGGGATCTGTTCAATTCTACCTCCTAATTGGAATCTTGAACAGAACTCATTCTCCACTTGTTCCCTGCTATGGCTTATTCCAGGTTGCGGTATCCTACAAGACGACCTCACCCTACCAAGTTATCAAAAGCTTTTAAACTGAGACCTAATCACCCTGACTGATCTCTTCCTCTGCATTTTCTGTTGAGTTAGTTCTGATTCATGGTGATGCCATGTATGCATCAGGGTGGAACTGTGCTCCATAGGATTGTCACTGGCTGAATTTTCAAAAGTAGATTGCCATGCTTTCTTCCAAGGCACCTTGGGGTGGATTCCAACCTCCAGCCTTTTGTTTAGCAACTGAATACCAAGGGAATAAATGTAGATAGAATTGGAATAGAAATTGACCTGATAAAGGACTGGTAGAATTATGTATCTTTAAATATTTCCAGGTTTAGTCCCACATTTTAAGTAGAGAGAAATTATAAATTGTTTGCTGTATTTTACAAAAATGATTTTTCTTTTTCTTTTACTTTTTTCCTTCCTGGTTTTTAGGTGCTACTTTTACTGACTGGTTTACCTCTTATGTCAACAATGTTGTATCAGGTGGTTTCCCAATCATCAGAGACCAAATTTTCAGGTATTTCATTTGGGGCTTTTTAGGTTGAGACCATTATAAATCAGAAAAAAGTCTCAGATCTTGAGATGAAGTTTCTCAAGAAGCGTGATAATAATACAACCTGTCTGTGATTATCTTCAATCTCACTATTTTATCCATATTTTAAAGCAGAAATACCCAAACACTTAAACAACCAATATTTTTCTTAAAAAATCAAGAAAAAAATAACAGATTTTGATTTAGAAACTGTGGCTTTATTGTAGCTACATTGTTTACTTGAGTGGAATATGAGGGGATGGGGGACTTTGTCAATTAGTAGATTTACTATGAATAGCCACTTAGTAACTATTCACTCCTAGTAACAATTAGTTACTATCTCCAAAGAGAACATTCTGGTATTATAGATAATGTTAGAGGTAAAATTGATTCACAGCACCTGGATTTGTAAGAACAATAGATTAATTACACATTTTAGTTCTCTAGGAGCAAAATACTAACATAACTTTCTCTTGTCAGAACCGCAATTTATAGTGTATTTGGGTTTTTGGATGTCACAAAAGTTTCCCTTGCTCTAAAAACCTACTATTTTACTTTCCACACTAATTTGAACTATTGATCATTGAACCTTCAACTATTATCATTACTGATCCAGAGTCACCAAAGTTTACTACTTAGTTTATAATTTCTGATTTTTTTCCTAAACTCAATAGGACTTATACCTTTAAGTTCTAAACCATAATTTAATGTGATTTAAATTTTTGATCTTATAGCATAAGCTATTTTGCATTGTATCTTTAAAACTTTTATATAATTGAAATTAATTAATTAAAAATATTTTAATTGTTTAATTACCTAGATATGTTCACGATCCAGAATGTGTAGCAACAACTGGGGATATTACAGTTTCAGTTTCCACATCGTTTCTGCCAGAACTTAGCTCTGTACATCCTCCCCATTATTTCTTCACATACCGAATCAGGTGAGAATTTTAAATGGGATCACCTTTCATTTAAAAATGTGATACAGCCTCTGGGTGTATTTCTCTATTATTGGGAAGTAGAGTCAAGGTATAAATCCAGTAACTAAATGGTGGCATTTTGCTGTGAACTTTCTATCAGTTAATGGAAAAAAAGGAAATGGGTTGCACAGCCTTGTAATGAAAGAAAGAGTCCTTTCGAAGTGTTTCATGGCATAATAGTCTAAAAGGACTTTGTCAGATTGATCTTTATTTGAACAGCAAAAGATTATTGTCACCATTGTGTTTGTGAGTTTTTATGTTCTCCTTTATGTTGTTGAGCCTCACTGAAAGTTGAGTGTACAAAATTAAGTGAAAGCAGTTCTTTGGGGGATCAGGCTGATTAGGAATTTTTTTTTGCAGAATTTAAGAATTTATAGGAATAAATGGTTAACATAGACTTTGGCTTTGGGTTTCTTAATTTCCTTTAGAAATTCTTCCCATAGTTTAAGCCTGGATACTGTAACTCTTAAAACAACAATGCCAGATTTATGTTTTCATCACCCCATTCTTCTCACCAGGATTGAAATGTCAAAGGATGCACTTCCTGAGAAGGCTTGTCAGTTGGACAGTCGCTATTGGAGAATAACAAATGCTAAAGGTGATGTAGAAGAAGTTCAAGGACCTGGAGTTGTGGGTATGTAACTTAGATTTAGGCTTATATATCAGTTGTTTCTAAGAAATTTTGAAGAGTACATATGTGACACTCAGCATGGAGAATGCATGATGCAGTTAATGGATAAGACTGTGTTTTTAGTAGCTAGATTCTACATATGAAAGATATCACAGACTCTGGGTGTTTCCTAATTACAATGAATGTTGTTGTTGTTGTTATGTGCCATCCAGTCAGACCCCTCCTTGGGTTTCCGAGGCAGTATCACTATGGAAGTAGATTGCCTCGTCTTCCTTCCGAGGAGTGGCTGGTGGGTTTGAACTGCCAGCCTTCTGGTTAGCAGTCAAGTGCCTTAGGCACTATGCTACCAGAGCTCCCAATTACAATGAATATTGTTTAATAAATATAATGTATAAAAGTCATTATTCTATCAATTTACTCCCTTAAACATTAATTTTTCTAAAATGAGGGCAAACTCAATTATTCAAGGGTTGATTTTACATTCTGTAGATTACCTAGTTACCTTGCTTTTCTCCTTATCTCCTTAGGTTCTTTATTTTCTTTATCTGTGTTTTGTTCTGTTGTACATAGTGTAGCTATATGTTGGAGGTGACTGAAAGGAACCCAGCAACAACAGCAACATCTGGTTAAATACTCATTATCATAGTCTATAAAATTAGTAGGCATAGGGCAGAAAGAAAAAATAAATTTTACACTGATCCATTTTATGAAGTCTGGAGATAAATGTTAACGTTAATAGCGTAGACTTTTATTGCTTGCAGATTTTAGTCAGCTTCAGCTGTGATTACCATTAACATCCAGCTTTTTAAATTTATGATTAAGTTTATGATTAATTCATTGACATGAATACATTCATGTTCTACATGTTTGTGTAATAATTTGAGGCCTAGTGCTAAGGAATTTTTTTAAAGCTTATTCTTTTCCTGTCATTTGGTCTTTTGGACTCCTCCCTGTGACTGCTGGGCTGGATGTTTAAGATAAATATTCAGAACTTCATGTTTGAGTCTCTTGCTACTGTTAAACACTTAGATAACCCTTATCTCTGTTTGAACTAGTGCCTGACTGTGACACTTTTTATTATTCATGTTTTAAAGATGGTATCTTCATTGCCTCAAAGCGTTTTGAAAAAGACAATGTGCCCTTTTTTGTTTTTACTAGATCCCCCTCCTATATTGTTGAAACTATGGGGGAAAAAAATATATATGTGTGTGTGTGTGTATCTTATATATATATATGTGTGTGTGTGTATATATATATATATATATATATATATATATATATATATATCTCAAGAGGAATATATTACAATCCCAACAGTGTTGACATTTTATTAAATTTACTTTCTAATAGGGCATATGCTTTTGCGTAGTTTACATAATCCTATAAAGGACATAGAAAACCCCTTATTTATGGTAAATAAAAACTGAATTTTAGACTTTGGTTAATTGTTACCATTGTTTCTACAGGTGAATTTCCGATCATCAGCCCTGGTCGGGTATATGAATACACAAGTTGTACCACATTCTCTACAACATCAGGATATATGGAAGGTTATTATACCTTCCATTTTCTTTACTTTAAAGACAAGATCTTTAATGTCGCTATTCCCCGATTCCATATGGCATGTCCTACATTTAGGGTATCTATAGCCCGATTGGTAAGTTAAGTTTTCCTCTGGAAGCTGATTTACCTGACTTTTCAGGATTAACTCTACAGAGGGTCTTTGTCGACTGAGCAGACAAGTGGTTTATAAATCATGTTCTAGAAAATACTAGAGATTCTGAGGATGTGTCTTGTGGGCCCCTGTAAATATGCTGGGGAGGTGGACACATAGGCTGGGCTCCATACGCTTCAACCAGAGCAGCTGTACTATGATTTTTTATAAAGCATCAACTTCTTTTTCACTGCTTCAAAAACTGTTCTATAGTATAAGAAGCACTACACTAGACCAGTTAGAATCACATCTATTTTATTTCATTAAGAAACCAATTTCTTCGAGTGTCTTCATTTTAAAACTCCCAATTAGTAAAATAATACAAATATCCTGTGGAGATCATTACAAAGATGATTTAATGGATGGACTTGTACTTTTATCAGTCTGTCTCTGGGTTCATTTCTTAAGTAGGTATGTTTTCAAATCCTTGTTTTTAGGGTCACCTTGTGACAGGTTTAATAGTAAACCTCAATCTGTTTTTGGTTTTTTATATAGTTTATTTTATTTTTTTGTTGTTGAAAAGTAAACCCCAATCTTACGAGCTAGAAAATTATTGAAATTATGAATCTCTAGTTATACAATAGGAATAAAATATGACTTTTATACTTAGAATGTAATTAAGAAGTAATTGTAGTATGTTCAGAAAATGCCCTCTGGCTCCTGGGATGACCCTGTTGAGTAGTCTAAACTAAGTCTGGGAACATGAACATGATATTAATCTGACGTAGAGCTGACACATTCCCAACTCCAGTATGAAATGAGAAGGATGATGATGAATCTTTAGGCCATTATACTTGTGGCATGTCTGGGTTTGGGAAGTGAAGTTTAGCTTCCCTCCCAGTGGAGGAATGCTTTCTACTGTATACAACTAGTACTGGAAATTATCTATTTTCTATAACAGCTCTCCATTTTTGACTAACCCTAACTATTAAAAGATTGTTTCTTATAGTGAACCAAAATTTACCTCTCTCTGTGTGTTGGTTTAAACGAGTGGTCAACAAATTATGGCCCACTGGCCAAATCCAGCCTGCTGGCTGCTTTTGTAAATAAAGTTTTATTGGAATATACAATGCCCATTAGTTTTCATATATTCCCTGGCTGCTTTTGTACTGCAACAGCAGAATTGAGTAGTTGGAACAGAGACTGTAATTGCTCACAAAGGCAAAAGTATTTACTATCTGGACCTTTATAGAAAAGTTTTGCCAAAAAAAGGTATGCTATCTGTGCAAAATAAGCATAATCCTTCTTTCATTTGAAACCCTTTCATTTTTTGAAGATCAGTTGAAGTTTCTCTCCTCTTCCTCACCGTTACTTTCTCAGCTATACCTAAATACTTATTCAGTTGTTCCTGTGTTGTAGACCCTGGCCACTCTCTTTAGACATGTTTCAGTTTATCATTGTTCTCTAAAATTCTGTTGCTCAGACATGAACATAATGGTATAGAGGAGGTCTGAATAGTACAGAATTCAGAGCAGTGTTCTTCCTTGATGTGTCTATGTTAATGTGACTTGTATACAATTTGCTTTTTTTTTTTTTTTTTTGGTAGTCAGGACATTATTTTGGTTTATGTTGACTTTGTGATCTGATAAGCCCAAGGTGATGTTTTTCCCTACAGAGATTGCTATTTTGTCAGATTTTCTCTCTCCTGACCTTGTAAACTCTTGAACTCAGATATAAAAAATACTCAACTGAACTTTTTTCCATTCATTTAATACGTGCTTATTGACCATTCCATTATCTTCTATGAAGTGTCTCCTCAAATTTTTTTGTCCATTCAAAAAATGAGTTGCTTGCATTTTAAGTGATTTATACAGTCTAGATACAAATCCTCTATCAAATACATGTATTGTGAATGTGAATATTTTCTCCCAGTCTGTACCTTGGCTTTTCATTTTCTTAATGGTGTCTTTTGAAGAACATAAGTGTTTTTGATGAGTCCATTACATCAATTTTTGCCCTAATAGTATTTTGTTTTGTTTTTTTTATGTCCTATATAAGAAATAGATCACAAAATTTTGCTGTAGATAATTAAAAAATGGTTGCAGCAGTGTATTGACAGGGAACTTCCAGAAATTCAAGCTGGATTCAGAGCAGGACATGGAATGAGGGATAGATATCATTGCTGATGTTAGATGGATCTTGGCTGAAGCAAAGAATACCAAAAAGATGTTCACCTGTGTTTTACTGACTGTGCAGAGGTATTCAACTGTGCAGATCATAATAAATTATGGATAATACTGAGAAGAATGGGAGTTCCAGAACACTTAATTGTGTTCATGAGGAACCGGTGCATACCAAGAGGCTATCCTTTGAACAAAACAAGGGGATAATGCATGATTTAAAATCAGGAAGGGTATTAACAGTAGAAAGACTTACATACAAAACACCCAACCCAGGGGATGCACCCACCTACTCTATGGAGATATACCCCTTGGAACAATCAGGCATGGGGTACCATAGGGGCAGCATTCACATGGAGGGAAAGCTGAACAGACAGGAGTGCATAACTAAGAAGGGAACAGAAATGGGGATGTCACAAGGAAGGGTGAGGAGGAGAGTGGGTTAGGATTGGGGATGGTAATTGGAGAGTGAAACCAAATGTACATGAACTGTTGAATGTAAAACAAATTCTGCTCTGTAAATTTGCACCCAAAGCACAATAAAAAATAAAAATTAAAAAACCAGGAAGGGTGTGTCAGGGTTGTATCCTTTCACCATTGTGGTATAGTAAACTACATGGTATGGCTTTTCTAGCAATACTCTGTAACTTCCACTTTTCCATAAGGAACTGAGTAGCTGATTGTTAAAGTGATCTACCTGGCGTATTTCTGTTGGAGCAGCATGAAGCAATCTTCTGGGAAGTTCGCTGTCTCCCAGGTGTGTAGAATTCTGATGTTGGGATTAGGTTAGTTTTGCTACTTTGCCAGGCTCAAAATGAGCCCTTCTAGAGGCAGAAGGAATGTCTCTCTGCCAGCTGAGGGAGACGTGCTGCTGAGAGACACACTACTGAAAGATGCACTGCAGAGCCAGAGTCGTGCTACTGAGAGAGATGGCCAGCTGAGAGAGACGGCTGGCTGAGAGGAACTGAGCATGTGTCTCTGCTTGAATTGTAGCCTGTTGCTTCTCTAATAAATCCCATAATCTGTGAGTCCTGTGTAGCAACTGCAGCGAATTATCGAGCCCAGCAGAGAGGAGGTGGGTGCCATGGGAGGGATGGTTTGTGTCAAGGTTAGTAAGAGGGCTGGAGGCTGGCAACATGTCTGGCCTCGTAGGAGCAGGCTATGGGCTGCTGATGGTGAATATGTCTTCCTTTTGTGGAGTTAGAGGAGGTCAGAAGATGCTGCCTCCTTGCCTCTTTAGCAGCCATACTTATTCAATCTGTATGCCAAGCAAATAATCTGAGAAGCTAGATTATATTAAGAACACAGCATCTCATTGACAACCTGTGATAAGCAGATGACACAACCTTGCTTGTTGAAAATGAAGATGACTTGAAGCACTTACACATGAAAATCAAAAAGTACTGTCTTTGGTATGGATTACATCTCAACGTAAAGAAAACAAAAATCCTCACAAGTGGACCATTAAACAACATGATAAATGGAAAAAAGATTTCATTTCTTCATTGATGATTTCATTTTACCTGGTCCACAATCAACACTCATGGAAGCAGTAGTCAAGATATCAGATACCATATTTCATTGGGCAAATCTGCTGCAAAAGACCTCTTTAAAGTGTTAAAGAGGAAAGATGTCACTTTGAAGACATTAATTGCCTCATATGCATGTGAAAGCTGGACAGTGAATAAGGAAGACTGAAGAAGAATTGATGCCTTTGAATTGTGGTATTGCTGAAGAATACTGAAGATGGCATGAACTGCCAGAAGAATGAACAATCTGTCCTGGGAGAAGTGCAGCCAGAATGCTCCTTAGAAGTGAGAATGGCCAGGCTTGTCTCAACTATTTTGGTCATGTTGTCAGAAGGGACCAGTCCCTGGAGAAGGATATCATGTTTGGTAAAGAGGAGAGCCTTCAACGAAATGGACTGAAATAGTGGCTGCAATGATAGGCTTGTTGTTGTTGTTGTTGTGTGCTGTCGAGTCAGACCCGACTCACAATGACCCCTCCTTGGGTTTCTGAGGCAGTATCACTACGGGAGTAGATTGCCCCATCTTCCTTCCGAGAAGTGGCTGGTGGGTTTGAACCACCAGCCTTCTGGTTAGCAGGCAAGTGCCTTTAGGCACTATGCTACCAGAGGTCCTAATGATAGGCTTAAGCTTAGCGAATATTGTAAAGATGACACAGGACCAGGCAGTGTTTTGTTTTGTTGTACTTAGGGTCACTATTAGTCTTGGGTGACTCAGCACCCAACAGCAGAAAATCTTTACCTACCCTAAGGTCACAAGACATTGTCCTATATTTTCTTGAGAGCAGTTGTATGGTTTTCGTTATTTTATTTACATACATGAGCCCTTACATGTTCAAATTTTTTTTTTGCATGTGTTGAAAAGACTGCCCTTTCCCCTATTCAACTACTGTAGTATCTTTGTTATAAGTCAGTTGACCATGTATGTGTGGGACTACTGTTGAACTCTATATTGTTACATTTATCTATATGTTTGTCCTTAGATGAATACCACCCTGTTTTGTTTACTATAACTTTATATAGTAAGCCTTGAAATTGGTTAGTACAAGACCTACTTTTTTCTTTTTTGAAATTTCTTTGACTATTTTAGATCTTTTGCTTTTCCATATAAACTTATAATTAGCTGGTCATTGTCTACCCCACAAAAAGCCTACCCAGATTTATTTATTATTTTTTGAGCATACAGCCTTGTGTATTTTATAGCCCTGAAATAGTAAAAATAATCTGGAGTTGTCACCCAGGAATTTTATTTTCTAAACATATTTTATTCAAATATTGAACTTCATTTTTTCCCTCTTTTTCCACAAGTTCCTTTGCTAGAAATAATCTTACTCATCTCTTGAAAAACTTTTACTTTATTCTTTTTTGTTTCCTCTCACAGTCAGTTCCCCCTTTTTTCCCTCACTTTTTCTTTTCTTTCTTTCTTTTTTTTTTTTAAAGCATTAACTTCCCATTCCTCTCTCCCCTTATCCCCTGGCAGCCAAAAATCTACTCTTGTCTCTGTGCCTTTCTTAAAGAAAGAATCCTCAGCTGAAAAATAATGGCACCAGTTTTCTTATGGCAGATAACACAGATATCCAGATCTGTGCTATTAGGAAGCAGGAATTAAAAGTGTTGCCACTACTATTCTACTCTGAGAGGCTGCCAATAGTAGTTAAATTGAAATGAGATTTCTTTACGGTCAAACCAAAACCAAACTCAACGCTGTCCGAGTCAGATCCGATTCATAGCAACCCCTCCTTGGGTTTCTGAGTCAGTATCACTATGGAAGTAGATTGCCTAATCTTCCTTCTGAGGAGTGGCTGGTAGGTTTGAACCGCCAGCCCTCTGGTTAGCAGTCAAATGCTTTAGGCACTATGCCCCTAGAGCTTCCTTCTTTACAGTAGGAGCACAATAAAAATCTTTTTAACCTCTTGCTGACACTACATAAAAGTTACTAGTAAAGGTCATACCTGATCAATATTTTCACATTCTCTTTTCCTGAAGCATATGGATTGTTAGAGTTATTATTTAAACATTAATATAATAAGTTCAGTAAAACTTTATGTTGGGTGGTTAGGAGTAGTCTGTTTGCTACTTCACAAAAATTATCAACTACTGTAGGGAAAAAAAACCCACTGTATTAATGAAATATAAACCATTACCAATATAAACCATTACCATTTAAACCATGCTGGGCATTAACATTTGATGCAGAATTTACTCTAGGATCTTGCATCAGCATGTGCATTACGAAAACATTGTTCAAGTTTATGAAACTGTGTATTTGGTATGTCTGGCTATTTGGATTCAAAATAAATGAAATTTATGTTAAATACTAAGTATAAAAAACTAAGATGGAAATTCCTTTTATCAAAAGATTACATTTTCTTTCAAGGAAATGGGTCCTGATGAATATGAAGAGATGGAAGAGGAAGAGGAAGAGGAGGAGGAAGAAGACGATGATTCGGCAGATATGGATGAATCAGATGAGGAAGATGAGGAGGAGAGGCGGAGGAGAGTCTTCGATGTTCCCATTCGCCGACGTCGCTGCTCACGCCTTTTTTAGCAAGGCTTATGGAAGCACTGGGATAACTCCAGTCTGTCAAATCAGTCGCCCAATAATGTAAATAACTAAATCATCCTCAGCATATAGCAGGAAAACTAGCATGAAATATTGTTCCAGGCCCTGAGTTCTATGCGACAGTACATTAGGAATTGGATTGTTTTCGTTTGCCTTGTGTTTTCGAGGTATAGGAGCAAATGGAAATCTTTTTTTCTCATCCAGAATTTAATGGCGGAATAGTTCTCTAGCTAAGGAACAGGCAGTTCTTTGTTTTAAAATATTTTATACTTATGAAAATACAGAAATGGGGAGGGAATTGTTTTGAATAAGGATTTAAAATATAGCAGAAATACTATACATGGATAGAGAAAAACTATGTAACTGAATAATTCTATGAAAAGACTTCTTGCAGTTGTGAGTTATTTAGAAATGAATACAATTTGTAATTAGGCCAATCCATGTAGTGATTCCTATATATTTTGTACTCACAGGAAACTATTGACTAAATAACTTGAATGCTAGTGGTCTGCCCTTTCTTAGACAATCTGTTCTTGAATTTAAAGTCTTTATCATTAAGACCTTGAATTTAAAGTCTTTATCACTGCAATCTTGAATTTAAAGTCTTCATGACTACAACCTTGACCTTGAAATTAAAGTCTTCAGTACTACCAACTTGTATCATTTCCATATGCATCGTTTTTGAAATGTAGTGTGTAAAAGTATGTAGTGTATTGTTTACTAACACAAAATTCTTCACAATGTCTCATGTAGTCTAAATTTGTAAATACTGTCTCTGTTTTGTTTCTCCTTTATAAATTTTACTGTCTAAGTTTGTGATAAGTGACATGAATTTTATGTTAAAATAAGTATGTTTTCCTGAAACTTTTTTTTTTTTTTTTTTGTAATTATATAATTGAGAATTTGGAATGAAATCCTTTAAATGTCAAAAGCTCACATTTTAAAAGCAATTTTGGTTCTGACATTATTTTATGTAATTGCCCATTTCCCATAAACTGATACTACTCAGTCTTTGCTTTTAATATGGAAGATGGGGTGGGCATACTTTGGCCTACTGCCCAAGTATAACAGGCTTATCCAAAGGCATTTCCTGGCTTTGGTTATATCCTGTTGAGTGCTCTTCTGTTTTCAAAAATATTTCTATTCAAACTATTCAAAAATAGTTCTTTTGTAGGAGAATTACAATGACTTCTAAAACCAGCTGCCTGGAGTTAATCCAGACTTCACAAGATAGGGGCACAGGTCCTCTGCAAGACTCCCCTCACTTCAGAGACCATTTACAAGCTTAGGGTCTTCAGGCCATCCTCACCAGCTGGCTACAAAATCAGAGATTTTCGCACTCCCTTAGGTTTGATAATTCATTAGAACAACTCACAGGATTCTCTGAAAGCATTAAACTTACAGTTTTATGATAGCAAAGGGACACAAATTAGAACCAGCCAAAGGAAAAGATGCATAAGGGAGGTCTGGGAGAGTCCCAAACATGAAGCTTCTGTTGTCCTCTGCCTGTGGAGTCAAGACACATCACCCTTTCAGGACATTCATGGGTGACAATATGCAAAATGTTATAAATCAGAGAAGTTCCCTAGAGCCTTAGTGTCTGGGGTTTTAATTGAGGCTTCAACACATAGGTATGGCCTCATGGTTGAACTCAATCTCCAGCCTCTTTCCCAGGGTTTGGACTGATAACACCTAGCTCAAAGCTCCAAGCCTGTAATTGCATGGTTAGGTCAGCCCATCTCCTTGCATATTGATCAAATGTGGTCCATCATGAATGTGGCTTTGATCCTTCAGGAAGTTCCAAGGGTTTAGAGGCTATCTCCCCAAAACTGGGAACAAATGCTTTCCAATTTCTTTTATTATTGACAAGTACGCATTGGTTCTGTCATTTTGTTATGTGTTTTTTCATGGTGTCTCTGGTTTCTTTGTTGCATATTATTTTCTGTGCTGAGCTCATTATGTTTATGAATCGTGTTATCATTTCCCTTGTTGCTATTGTTTTAGTATTTGCTGAATATTTGTGCTTGTCCTCTTTTTTATTGTGATATGCAGGTTTATCATTTTTCTTTGAGGTTACTCTGTGATTTATAATTTTCTCCCTGAGATTTAGAACAGTCCATCCTATCTTGCAACTGTCTTGACTTCACCATTTAGAAGTTCTGTAACTACACAGTATTTTCCTTCTTTTTGGTTTGTAGTTGTCCTCACTTGCCAATTCATGTCTCTGGTTCCCTGTTTACAGTCTTGTAAGCTTATTTTACTTTGGATATGTCCATAGCTGTGGTTTCTGTGTTATGTCATCTTGTGTATTAATTGTCTGTTGTTGTTTGCTATTTTTGGTTCTCTGTTCAAAGGGTTCCCTTAGTATCTCTTGTAAGGTTGGTCTGGTTTTAACAAATTCCCTTAGTTTCTGCTTATCTAGAAATCTCCTAATTTCACCATCATATTTGAGGGACAGTTTTGCCAGGTATATAATTCTCAGTTGAAAATTTTTCTCTTTCAGGGTTTTATATATA
>NW_006921690.1:4743137-4745113 GCF_000298275.1 Orycteropus afer afer
CGATCTCATTAATTCTGTCTTCTATTGCATCCATTCTACTTCTTTGCCCTTTCAATGTGTTATCTATTTCTGACAATTTAGTATCAATCTTCTGGATTTCTGTCTGTAGATTTAGAATCATTTCTAAATTTTCATTTATTTTGTCATTTTGTTCTTGTATTTTCTTCCAAAATTCTTCTAGGGTTTTGTCTTGAGTTTTCCTTGGTCTGTCTCTCAATCCTTTGAAGATACCTAAATATAATTCTTTTGAATTCATCATCAAGGAGTTCCAATGCTGTGTCTTCCTTAGGGATGTGTTTTTGGGTCTGTATCCTGGTCCCTTGTTTCTCCTGCTTTATCTTGCTTCTTTGTGTGGACTGTGGTGCTCTGTTTTCTCTGAGGCATTGTGATGTTTTTGTGTTTCTGTTTAATTGGTGATTATATGTTGGTGTGATTTGCCCACAATTTTTGTTTTCTTTGTATGTTATTTATACAGGCAGGGTACTGTGCTGTGCTCCTCTATTCACTAGTTGACAGCACTTATACAGTCACCACCTGTCTCCTTTCCTTTGTCAGCCTCTTGTATTTCCTTGCTGACCCTGGCAAACAGAGCCTGTTCTTAGGTCCCTGGAATCCGAATGAGAATGCTATCACTTTAAAATCCAAAATGGTTGCACCCTCAGTCACTTTAAATATCCAAAATGGCCACCACTTGTAAACATTCAAAATGGCTGCACCCTCGGTCACTTTAAATATCTAAAATGGCTGCTGCTTGTAAACATTCAAAATGGCTGCACCCTCGGTCACTTTAAATATCTAAAATGGCCGCTGCTTGTAAACATTCAAAATGGCTGCCACCTTGGTCACTTTAAATATCCACAATGGCTGCCACTTGTAACCATTCAAAATGGCTGCACTTCGGTCACTTTAAATGGCTGCCACATGTAAACAATCAAAATGGCTGTGCCCTTCGGACAGCAGAAAGTCCACAGCTCAGGTTGTCTCCCTCACTGTTTCCCTTCCTAGTCATAGGCCACCACAGCAGTTGTCCCTGCAGCCCTTGGTGACCAGGACTGATCTTTAGGTCAGTTCTCAGGTCCCAACACCACCTGGAAATATTCAGGCTGTTGGTCTCGTCAGAGTATTTGACAGTCTGCAGCTCTGATCGTCTCCATACTCACTGTTTTCCTTCAGGTTTTTCCACTAGTTGGTGCCTAACCCACTTCAGTATAGTTCCTTTCAAAGCTCAGGGTTCCAGGATTATCTTCTATATCTCTGTCAATTGGTTTTTCTTTTCTTTGTTGGAGAGGGTCTGTGTCGCTTGTCTGCCTATTCCTCCATCTTACCAAAAGTCCCTCGGTAGGGATCTTGTAAGATAAGATAATGGGGGTGAGAGAGCTTTGAAAACTATGTGGGAAAATAGTCACTGTTTTAAGCAGATACTTCAAATGTGAAAGCAAGTCCTTTTATCCTTCAGAGGTAAGAGACTCCCATTGGTACAGAAGAAAATCAAGGTTTAGGCACCACCAAATGAAACTTGGAGGAGTCAGCCACAGGGATCAAGGTGAGGGGAGGGAACCCAGGCCATGCCCCACACCAAGGCGGGAAAGTGGGAGAAAGTAGAGAAAAAGGCCAGAGGGACCAGGACAGGGTGAGGAGTCAGCCCCTCAGGGATCCAGGTGAGGGGAGGGAATCCAAGCCATGCCCCACAAGTGGCAAGGTGGGTAGTATGGGAAAAGACAAAAAAGGCCAGAGGGACCAGGACAGAGTGAGGAGGTAGCAGTAGTGATCCAGGTAAGGGGAGGTTGGAGAGGTTTCAAACAACTAAGGGAGACAGACCTGTCTGTCGGTTTATCCTACTGTTGTTGTTGTTATGTGCCGTCGAGTCGGCCCCGACTTGTAGCGACCCCTCCTTGGGTTTCCGAGGCAGTATCACTACAGAAGTAGGATTGCCCAACCTTCCTTCCGAGGAGTGGCTGGTGGGTTTGAACCGCCAG
>NW_006921690.1:4745442-4747289 GCF_000298275.1 Orycteropus afer afer
GAAACCCAAGGAGGGGTCGCTATGAGTGGGGTCCGGCTTGATGGCAAATAACAACAACAACAACAAGGAAGAAGGAAGAGGCCATGCACTTCTCAAAGAATTGGCCAGGGAAAACCTTGTGAATAGCAGAGAAACACTCTCTGATACATTACTGTGCAACTTTATGAGTAGTCTGGAAACACTGTCCAATACAGAGGAGGAGGATGAGTCACTTAGGTTAGAAGGCTCTCAAAATAGCACTGGGAAAGAGCTGCGTCATCAGAGTAAAACCAGCCTTACTTATATGGATAAGATAAAGCTTTCAAGCCCTCCATTTGCTGATGTGGCACCACTTAAATTGAGGAGAAACAGCTGCAAACATCCATTAATAATCAGAACATGGAATGTACGAAGTCTGAATCTAGGAAAATTGGAAGTTGTCAAAAATGAAATGGAATGCATAATGATTGATATCCTAGGCATTAGTGAGCTGAAATAGACTGGTTTTGGTCATTTTTAAATCACAACCATATGATCTTCTATCCTGGGAATGACAATTTGAAGTGGAATGGCGTGGCATTCATCATCACAAAGGATGTTTCAAGATCTGTCCTGAAGTACAGTGCTGTCAGTGATAGGATAATATACATAGGCCTACAAGGAAGACCAGTTAATACGACTATTATTCAAATTTATGCCCCAACAACCAAAGCCAAAGATGAGGAAATTGATTTTTTTTATCAACTTCTACAGTCTGAAATTGACCAAACATACAATCAGGATGTGTTAATTATCACTGGTGACTGGAATGCAAAAGTTGGAAACAAAGAAGAATCACTGGTAGCTGGAAAATTTGGCATTGGTGACAGAAATAATGCTGGAAATCACATGGTAGAATTTTGCAAGACCAATAACTTATTCATTACAAAAACCTTTTTTCAACAACACAAATGGTGGCTGTACACATGGACTTCGCCAGATGGAACACAGAGGAATCAGATTGTGGCAGAGGGTGATGGAAAAGCTCAATATCTTCAGCCAAAACCAGGCCAGGCACTGATTGTGGAACAGACCATCAAGTGCTCATATGCAAATTCAACTTGAAGTTAAAGACAATTAAAACAAGTCCATGAGAGCCAAAGTCTAATCTTGAATATATCCCTTCTGAATTTAGAGACCATCTAAAGAATAGATTTGATGCATTGAACACCAGTGACCAAAAGCCAGAAGAATTGTGGGATGACATCAAGAGCATCATCCATGAAGAAAGCAAGAGGTCACTAAAAAGACGAGAAAAGAAGACCAAAATGGATGACTTCTAGAAGAGACTCTGAAACTTGCCCTTGGGTGGAGAATAGCTAAAGCAAATGGAAGAAATGATAAGATAAAAGAGCTGAACAGAAAATTTCAAAGAGCAGCTCAAGAAGACAAAGCCAATTACTATAATAAAATGTGCAAAGACCTGGAGTTAGAAAACCAAAAGGGAAGAACACGTTTGGCATTTCTCAAGCTGCAAGAATTGAGGAAAAAAATTAAGCCTTGAGTTGCAATATTGAAAGATTCTATGGGCAGGAAACATCAAAAGATGATGGAAAGAATACACAGAGTCACTGCACCAAAAAGAACTGGTTGATCTTCATCTATTTCAGGAGGTGGCATATGATCTAGAACCAATGATATTGAAGGAGGAAGTCGAAGCTGCAATGAAAGAATTGGTGAAGAAGAAGGCTCCAGAAATTGACAGAATACCCACTGAGATATTTCAACAGATGAATGCCCCACTGGAGGCACTCACTCGGTTATGGCAAGAGATTTGGAAGACAGCTACTTGGCCAACTGACTGGAAGAGATCCATATTTGTACCCATT
>NW_006921690.1:4748460-4751010 GCF_000298275.1 Orycteropus afer afer
GTAGTGATACTGCCTGGGAAACCCAAGGAGGGGTCGCTATGAGTCGGGGCCGACTCGACGGCACATAACAACAACAACAACATATGCATGTGAGAGCTGGACAATGAATAAGGACGACTGAAGAAGAGTTGATGCTTTTGAGTTGTGGTGCTGGCGAAGAATGCTGAAAGTACTATGGACTGCTAAACTAACAGATCTGTCCTGGAGGAAGTGCAGCCGAAATGCTCCCTGGAAGCGAGAATGACCAGACTTCATCTCACCTACTTTGGTCATGTTGTCAGAGGGGACCATTACCTGGAGAAGGATGTCATGCTTGGTAAGGTGGAGGGTTGACAAAAGAGGGGAAGGCCTTCAACAAGATGGATTGACACGCTGGCTGCGAGGATAGGCTCAAGTATACCAAGGATCATGGAGCTGGCGTGGGATTAGGTGGTGTTTCATTCTGCTGTGCATAGGGTCGCTATGAGTCAGAAATCACTAGACAGCACCTAACAACAAATGGAACTTTACCCTTCACATCACAAAGCCATCAGAAGACCTTGGTAGAAGGCAGGTATCATTATCAGTAATCATGATTTCCCAGGCTTGAATTTTATCTCATGCAGCCTTCCCCTCCCATTTTTTGCCTAACCTATCCTGAGATGCAATGCCTTTTTTCTTACCTTGATCCTCAAAGGCTGTCTCACATTCTCCCACTGAGATCAGTTGGAAAAAGATTTGCACCTTTGGCCTGTTGTGTCTCATGATGCTGAAAGCCAGCAGTGCAGTGGATGGGACATTTTCCAAGTGACAAATGGAAACTTCAAATTACATTTTTTCTCATAAAAATAATTGTCTAAATAGTGGTTATGGTACCAGAGCAGCCCAATAAGCTTTTTAAATCCATAACAGAATCTTGTCTTGGTTCCAAATAAGTCATAAAGCGTAGGAGTTGAGGGGATTCTATCCCTGCTGGTTGTGCCTGAAGGCTATTTGGGGGCTGTCAGAGTTTGGGAGCGTATGAGCAGAGGCCTCAGGGTTCTGGATAACCCAGCAGCCAGGTGGTTCACAGAACTAGCAAAGCATGTGCACACAAAAACATTGAAAAAATTTTACATATATTTTTAAGCATAGAAGGGACAATCATAAGATTTTTGGATTTCCTCAAACTTTATAATTTCGTCCCCCACCCCATAAAGGATTGGAAGAGACTAGCATAGAACTTTCAGTTCCTTGAACTCGCGAAGTGTTAATCTAATCATGGCTGCAGGGTTTTTTTTATGAACCTGAGCCAGAGACCTAAATTTCCTTATGGTCAGTGACTGCTTGGCTTCCTGACCAGGCCTAATGAGCACAGCTGGCGCCGGTATGCTGTCAGCGCTCTTGCCGAATAGCAGTACAGTCTGGAGCCTCGACGCGCCACTGGGTGTCACCTTGGCTTCAGCGCGGTGCAGGGGCGTGGCTCCTAGTTTGGCCAGAGTGGGGTTGTGGGAAGGGCGGAGCCTGTGGACAGGCGGGGCGGGAGGCAGGGCTCCACGTCGCTTTAAAGCCGGCCAGGCAGATTGCGCAGCATACGCCGACTGGAAACCCGGAGAGAACGCTTGTCAGGTAAAGGCCCGGGGCCCAGGGCCTAGGTCATGAGCCTAGCCGTACTTCCGAGGCGACGGCGCTCGCGAGCGACTGAGGCCGGAGCAGCGAGCCTCAGTGCCGGGATGTGGACCGAGGGGTGGCCAGAAGGCAGTGGCCCCAGTGTCCCCGCCGGCCTTTCCGCGCGTGTTACCTTGTCCTGGGTTACGTCGGGCTGTGGGGCGCCCCTGGCTAGAAGCCAGGGGCCGGGGGCTGTTTACTCCCACCTCGGCCAAGTAGCGGGCCGGCTGCCAAGCGGCTCGCAGTGCCGTTGCTTTTAGGATTTTATAGCTCTCCAAAGAGCCGGGTGTTTTTATTTATAATAAAGAAAAACATCCCCAAATTCCACGGACGATGTGCTCCATTTCCTCGGGAATATTTTCCTCAAATTTTGACCGCTTGCGCTGCTCCTACTCTGAGGGAAATGCTTGCAATTGAGGGAAAAGAAAGCCAACCTTTCTGTGGTCACGGCTGTTCTTTCTCCTTGATGATAATTGCCTTCCGTTGGATTCCAACTCTTGGCGCCCCGGTGTGCGGAGTAGAACTCCTTAGGGTTTTCAGTGGTTGTGACCTTTCGGAAGCAGGTGTTAGGCCTGTTTTCCTGCGAGGAGCCTCTGGTGGGTTCAAACCTTTCAGCTTGTTGTTGTTATGTGCCGTGCAGTCGGACCCGATTCATAGCGACCCCTCCTTAGGTTCCCGAGGCAGTATCACTGCGGAAGTAGATTGCATCTTCCTTCCGAGGAGTGGTTGGTGGGTTTGAACCCCCAGCCTTCTGGTTAGCAGTCAAGTGCCTTAGCCACTATGCTACCAGAGCTCCCAGTCCAGTACTTGATAGTTTGGAACCTTAAGCTACTTGTTGTTGTTGTTGTTGTTATGTGCCGTCGAGTCGGCCCCGACTCATAGCGACCCCTCCTTGGGTTTCCGAGGCAGTATCACTACGGAAGT
>NW_006921690.1:4756336-4757601 GCF_000298275.1 Orycteropus afer afer
TCAGCCCACCCTTCTCTTCACCTTCTCCGCTTGTTCCCCAGCCACCGCGCACAGTCCTGCGTGCAGTCCCTGGCTAGCAGGGTGATTTTTAGGTTAATTCTTAGGTCCTACCAACACTCAGGAATCTCCAAGCTGTCTGTGCCATCAGGATCACTCCCAGACCGCAGCTCCATATTTCTCCTTTTTTTGGTATTTTCACACAAATTCTTCTGCTAGTTGGGGTTTAGTCCACTTGTATACCCTTCCCTTCAAGGCTTACAGGTCCAAGATTATCTTCTGTGTCTGTATTGATTGGTTTCCCTTTTCTTTGTTGAAGAGGGTCTGTGCAGTCTTTCTGCCTAGTCTGCCATTTTGCCAGAACTCCCTACTTATTTTTTTATTTGTATTGTAATTTGCGTGAAAGTTTACAGAGCAAATTGGTTTTCCATTCAACAATCCATACGCATTGTTTTGTGACATTGACTACAGTCCCCACATTTTAACAGCATTCTTCCCACTTCTTTCCTGCACCCACTTCTTCCCTTTGTCCTTCCTTCACATACCCTCCTGTCTTCCTAGCTCTATCCTTGGGCAAATGTTGTCCTCGTGGTTTCATATGCTTGACTGTTCTAATGAGTGCATACCCTTCTGATATTATTGTTCACCTTATAGGCCTGTCTATTGTTTGGCTGAGAGTTGAGTCACGGGGGTTAAGTTCAGTTCCTAGCATGAAGAGTGCCATAGTCTCATGGGTTCCACCAGACTTCATCAGACCAGTAAACCTGATTTTTTTCATGATTTTGGGTTTTGTTCCACATTTTCCCCCACTCAATCTGGGAACTCTTATTGTGATTCCTTTCAGAATGGTCAGTAGTGATAGCTGGGCACCATCTAGTTATTCTGGTCTCAGGATCATGGAGGCTGGGGTTCCCATGTTCCTTAGTCCTTTGGACTCGTAGGTTCCTTGCGTCTTTGATTTTCTTCATTCTTTGCTCCTGATGGGAAGAGACCAATAGTTTCATTTTAGATGACCACTCACAAGCCTTTAAGACTCTACTTGCTACTCACCAAAGTATGATGTAGAACATTGTCTTTATGGATTGTGTTATGCCAATTGACCTTAGTGTTCCCTGAATCTCTATACTTAGTGACTCATTTCCTCAAGGTGTTTGGTTATGACAGATGTTTTCATAAGTTTGTCCCTGTATATTCTACTACATTCATGGATACATTTGAAGTACATATAAATACATAGGTAAAGATAGCTTCTGTCAAAACTGTATATA
>NW_006921690.1:4757701-4761485 GCF_000298275.1 Orycteropus afer afer
ACCTTCCTTCCGAGGAGTGGCTGGTGGGTTTGAACCGCCAGCCTTCTGGTTAGCAGTCAAGTGCTTTAGCCACTATGCTACCAGAGCTCCTTTAAGCTACTTAATAGTAGCTTTCTCTACCCTAAACCGCTGCCTTCCAGATTCTGAATTATAGCGACGCCCATACAGTTTCCAAGGCCTTAAGGAAAAGTCTGTACTCCCTATTTTTCTCCCTCAGAGCCGCTGTTGTGTGCCAACTACTGACCTTTCTGGCTAGCAGCTCAGTGGCTTAACCGTTCAGCAGAGCCACCAGAGCACCGTTCTCCACCCCAGTAGCCCAAAAATTAAATGTAGAAAATACAAACAGAAGCTTAGACATTTTAAGTTCATGTGAAGAGTGTTTTCTTTGTCTGGCCTGGGCCACACCCTTCCAGAATCTGACAACGACTTCTTTAAAAGTGTTGAACTAGTGTTTTTTTCTTGTTTAATGATGAAAAAGCACTCCACAGATCTGGAAATGTGCCCCTCTGTTGTAGTGAAGGGAGCTCTGGTAGCTTAGTGCCTAAGGCACTTGACTGCTAACCAGAAGGCTGGCAGTTCAAACCCACCCTGGTAGCTTAGTGCCTAAGGCACTTGACTGCTAACCAGAAGGCTGGCAGTTCAAACCCACCAGCCACTCCTCAGAAGGTTGGGCAATCTACTTGCGTAGTGATATCGCCTCAGAAACCCAAGGGGTCACTATGAGTCGGATCGGCAGTGAATGTGGTTGGTTGTAGTGAAAAAACTACAAGTCTCTTTAAACTTAAAAACAAATAATGGTGAAAGAGCATTTTGCAAAACCGGGAAACATGGTCAAGCTTTTGACAAAGCCTCTAAGAAGCTACAAAGTTACCAAGGTTAATAAAGATAAGAACTGCAAATAAGGGGTACATTTGAGGTATTTCTGATTGGATAACATTTACAAAGCTGCAGGTGGCAGGATCTTGATTGACCACGGTTTGCAGAAATTGGCTTCTTTTATAAGGGTGGCTTTAGGTGACAGGATTTTGGTTGACTGTAAGTTTTCTAGAAAGATTTTTAGATGTAGATACAGGGTATTGTAAAGGGGTCAGAGGGGCTCTAGGGGCATATTCTGAGAATTGCCAACCGCCAAAATAATTTTTCCTGGCACATTAGATGATCTGTGAACCTGTAGCCAAATTTCTGAGGTTAGTCAATCTAGAACAGTTTCTCAGAGGTGGTCAAGAGAGGAGAATAATAGAGTTAGATCAATATTATGCTGGTGGATTCTGTTAAAATATAAAAGCAAAGAGTTTTTTGAAAGAATAAAATGATCATAAGAGACAATGCTAAGCATTTTTATGCTTAAGGGGAGGAAGAGGGTTTTCATACAGAAAAGCTATAAGCATGTCTCTATTTAACATTACTTTATTCTAATAATAAGTACATCTCTGTTTAACTGCAACTTGTTCTCTTTAACAGCGATGGGAGTAAGGTAAATAAAACTGTGTTTTTCTGTAGAACTATTCATATCTAGGTCAAAAGTGCTGTAGAAATTTTTACAAAGGTGCCAAGCTGTACTTTATGACAGGCTATTTTTAAAAACACAAAATGGAGTTACTTAGGAGAAGGAGATATTTAGCGTAGACCTTAGCCAGAAGTCTTAGTCATGTTAAGAGTCTTAGTTTTTAGAATGCTCTTGCTCACTCCTAACTTATATTAGATTTCTCTTCTCTCTAACCAATATGAATAGTGGCCTATGAAATTGCTTCTTCTCCTTAATCTTGAATCCACAGTAAGAAGACCTGAAGTCTGTGGCTAATCCTGAAAGTATCTAGCTGTGTGACTTCTGAAACTCATGTCCATTCTCTGCCCTGTGATTCCGACATGGTGGCCACTCTGTGAGCCCCCTCCAGCTTAGGAAGGTCCCTCTAGTTTTCCTGTTGACCTGAATTTCCCTATAATTCCCTATGTCTTTTGTAAAAATATCTTCTGCTGTGAACCAGCTGACTCTTCTAAAAATCATGTCCTTACTTGGTTGTAGATTTCCTAAGGATGTCTACACCCCAGTTGAGAGGTGGCTCTCTAACCTTTTCAACTGAAATAATTCTATCTCATTTTAAAATCAGTCCATAAATTTTACAAATTAAGTCATATAAGCCCACACTGTATCAAGTTAGCTTGTGAATGGTGAACATTTTTGAAAAGAAGGGAAAATTCACGAACATGAGAAGGTAACCCAAAGAGTACTTTTTACTTACTCTGAGAATCCCAAATCAGCGAAACACCTTTTTTCCCTACTACTCTGCCTTCATTTTTCAGCGTAATCTGTCTGTTAGTGGCTGTAGCTCTGGAAAGCAGCTTGAATCAGTACAAACTATCAAATAAAGTTCAGTGTGCTTGAACAGAACTGGTGAACTCATTTTCTCGTCAGTTTCATGTATTGCAGTGTGGTGGTCAAGAGACTTGGCTTTGGCATCAGACCTAGGTTTAAACCTTGGCTATGCAATTTGCAAGGAGCCCTGGTGTTATAGTGGTTAAGCGCTTGGCTGCTAACCCAAACGTTGGCAGTTTGAACCCCCAAGCAACTCTATAGGAGAAAGATGCGGTAGTCCGCTTCTATAAAGATTATAGCCTTGGAAACGTTATGGACAGTTCTACTGTGTCCTATATGGTCACTATGAGGTAGAATTGACTCCATGGCAGTGAGTTTGGTTTGGTTTTTTGGATGCTATTCACTGCCTGAGTAATCTTGAGCAAACAAGTTTCTCAGTGATAGGCCTTACTTACTTCATACGGGGGGTGTAAAGATTAAATGAGATAATGTATAGAAAGTGCTCAGACTGGCACCTGATATGTGGAGTAAAAATGGTGGCTCTTAATATTTTGGATCGGAAGGAAGATGGATCTACTTCCATAGTGACACTGCCTCGGAAACCCAAGGAGGGGTCGCTATGAGTCGGGTCCAACTTGATGGCACATAACAAAAACAACAGCATTTTGGATAGCATTGTGACCCCATAGCAGTTGTTCACTTTCCCCACTGGGGTGATTTACTTCCAGTTCTCCAAGGAAGGACACAGAACCCAGAATGTTAATTAAGGGAGAGGGACAATATTTGTGAAAATGTATTTCTACCCAGGTGACCAGCACATATCATTTCCATAATTTGACTGGAAGCAGATAGGGAGTTAACTCTGGACAAGTACAGTGCAGTGAATTGCTTGGTATGACCCTTCTAGCCATGGTCTTTGTGACTCCTACCAGATGACTGGTGAGACTATGCAAATGTGAGGTCCTGTGGCCCACCAGGGAGCTCTGGTAGCAAAGTGCCTAAGGCATTTGACTACTAACCAGAAGGCTGGTGGTTCAAACCTACGAGCCACTCCTCGGAAGGAACATTGGGTGATCTACTTCTGCAGTGATACTGCCTTGGAAACCCAAGGAGGGGTCACTATGAGTCGGATCCCACTCAATGGCAGTGAGTTTGAGTTTAGATGGCCCACCACGGGGATTAGATAGCTTACTAATAATGTAAATTAGGTACATAGCACCCCTGTGTGGGTGGGACCATGCAAATAAGATGTATTGAACCCTAACATGGAAATTGGTCAGTTTTGCCATCCCACTAGGCTTAAAATGGCAAAACTGACCAATTTCCATGTTAGGGTTCAATACATCTTATTTGCATGGTCCCACCCACACTAGGCTTAAAATAGGAGCTCTGGTAGCATAGTGCCTAAGGCACTTGACTGCTCACCAGAAGGCTGGCGGTTCAAACCCACCAGCCACTCCTCGGAAGGAA
>NW_006921690.1:4761585-4764051 GCF_000298275.1 Orycteropus afer afer
TAGTGATACTGCCTTGGAAACCCAAGGAGGGGTCGCTGTGAGTCGGGGCCGACTCGATGGCACATAACAACAACAACATATATATGTATGTATATTCATGCATGTAGTCCCTATCTATGTATCCACTTGTAAATTATTGTTAATTACTGTATAAGGCCAATTTTGTAGAATATTTTGAAAGCGTTTTTAAGATATCTACCTATGCAGTTAATATTTTATTATACTGTTCTTGTTTTATAATATTTTATGATTCATTTTGTTTATTATAGAAAAAATGTGTGTGTGTGTGTGTATACACACACACACACACATACATTTAAGCACTCAACTGATAACCAAAAGGTCAGCAGTTTGAATCCACCAGCTACTCTGCAGGAGAAAGATGTTGCAGTCTGCTTCCATAAAGATTTAAAGCTTTGGAAACCCTATGGGACAGTTCTGCTCTGTCCTAAAGAGTTGCTGTGAGTTGGAATCTACTCAATGGCGATGGAAAATAATTTGTACATATATATATATAATATAATAGGAGCTCTGGTAGCATAGTGCCTAAGGCACTTGACTGCTAACCAGAAGGCTGGCAGTTCAAACCCACCAGCCACTCCTCGGAAGAAAGGTTGGGCATTCCTACTTCCGTAGTGATACTGCGTCGGAAACCCAAGGAGGGGTCGCTATGAGTCGGGGCCGACTCGATGGCAAATAACAACAACAACAACATATAATATAATAATATACACACTATATTATATATTAATGATACATTAATATAATATATAATGATAATATATATTATTTGTACAATTTATATATATATTATATATAATACATGAAGTAGAAATCTACTCAATCTTTTATAAAGTTCACTTTCTGAATTTTATGTTAATTTTTCAGTTCCATGCTTTGCTCTCACTTCCTTAGTTTTTCTAGGATTGGGTTTTAGGGGAGAGTGCCAGGAGCCCACAGTAGTTCACCAACTTGATATGAATTTCTCTTAACATGAAAAGTATGAGAAATCCCTGGAGGAGACAGAAGTAGATATTATCTGATGTGTCTGAGTTTTGGAGGGGAATGAGGGTGGGTTACGGAAACCTGGATAGAGCTCAGAGACAGGCATGTGGGTGTGTGCAGGGGAAAGAGATCCATCACCTCCATGGCTACCAGATTACACTCTAATAAGGACATTATTCTTATACAGGGCTGCATCTCTCAGAGTTTATGAGAAATTTCCTGAGGAATAGCATTGCCTGTTCAATTGGCAGCAAACTGTAGTGGTCAACATTGGTGCTTGGTGCACTTCACCTTAGATCATACCTACACTTAACTTATGGGCATCAGTGTTTCTTTTTTATTTAAAAGACTGGGAGAGGAGCTTCAAGCCATAAGTTGGGTGTTTTATTTTTAAATTATGAAACAGATTTACCAGAAGATTAGATGATATATTGCTAGAAAAAAACAAACCTCACTGCCATCCAGTCAGATCCAACTGATAGTGACCCCTCCTTGGGTTTCCGAGGTGGTATCACTACGGAAGTAGATTGCCCAACCTCCCTTATGAGGAGTGGCTGGTGGGTTTGAACCACGATCCTTCTGGTTAGCAGTCAGATGCCACCAGAGCTTCCGATATATTACTAATAAAAATAAACTATTTTTCAGTGTATGGATTTTCTTGATAGTTCTGATTATGCAAGTAATGCTCAATTTATTATAGACTTCTTTCTAGCACCTCACCCATCCCATGAATCAGGAGGTTCCTTTCCTCCTCCTATGGGAATAGTTGAAGCAAAGGCTATTTTTAACTTTTAGGAAATGTCTGAGGCTCCTTGCCTTATTGTTTGGGAATCTCAGCTCAGTAGCATTCTGTCCTTGCTCACTTGTGGCAGGTAGGAAGTATTTTTTCATGTACCCAAACCCTGTCTAACTTGAGTCTATGAATCATCCTTTTTACCTAGAAACCCCTGAGTGTGGGGAACTGAGCAGGAGGTTGAGTGTGCATGGGGTCCAAGGGATCCTGGATTATAGGATTAGGGAAGAACAGTTGTGGTTGTTCCACATCTCTCATCTGGCTCCAGGCAGAGGTCATTGCAGGGTAGTCAGGGTGCCAGAAGGAGAGGTCTGCGCCTCTTCCTGATCTGTTAGGGTACAGAGACTTCAGTGCTTCCATCTCTTAGGGTCAGGGAATAAAAAGAAAGATCCCTGGAGAATAGATACCCAGGCCAGAAAGAGTGGAAATGCCTGTCTCATTTAGGACAGCAACCCTGTATGTATGCTGTTGATTGATGGTGGTAGTAGGGATGTTAGGGGTAAGGTTGTTGTTGTTGTTGTTATGTGCCGTCGAGTCGGCCCCGACTCATAGCGACCCCTCTTTGGGTTTCCCAGGCAGTATCACTACGGAAGTAGGATTGCCCAACCTTCCTTCTGAGGAGTGGCTGGTGGGTTTGAACCGCCAGCCTTCTGGTTAGCAGTCAAGTG
>NW_006921690.1:4764151-4765855 GCF_000298275.1 Orycteropus afer afer
TACTGCCTCGGAAACCCAAGGAGGGGTCGCTATGAGTCGGGGCCGACTTAATGGCAAACAACAACAACAACAACAACAGGCTTAAAATGAGCCATCCCAGAGGCAGGAAGGGGAGATTCTCAGCACCATCAAGAAAGAAGAACCAGGAATGGAGCACATCTTTTGGACCTGAGATCCCTATGCTGAACCTCCTAGATCCAAAAGAGGGACTTGTGATATTGGAGACAGTGAGAGATGATGAGAAGCAGCAGCAGAGTCAGCAGAATGAAGAGACTGGTATGAGACAGAGCAATGGGCTTCCTGGCCCATGGAGCAAGAAAGCTGAGTGCCTTTGGGCAGGAACTTGGCAGGCAGAATGGGATGCCTCTCTGGGCACCTATTTGCACAGCTAAAAGAGTTTTGTAACACTTGCCCGAGCAGCATAGAGGCCAAGGGGCTGTGGGGCCAAGGCCAGAGAGAAGTGGGACTGTGCCACAAGTAAGAAAAGGCTGTCCTGATTGAAGAACTGTATCCTGGATCACTTCTGATCCTGAATTGGAACCTGTTATGTTCCTAATAAACCCCATAATTGTGGGTTCTATGTGACCATTGCAATGAATTATCAAACTCAGTAGAGAAGTAGAGTGCTGTGGGAGAGAAAGTTAGTGTCAGAATTGGTCAAAAGATTGCAGGGTGGCAGCATGTCTGACTCCACCTCATAGGAATCAGCCATTGATTTTGATCTTGGTGTTGATCTTGATCCTCATCCCCCCTTGTGAAGTTAGAAGAGGTCAGATACCATGGTCCCCATGCCAGTTTTGCAACAGGCCAAGCATGCACTGTAACTTACAGCTTCCATATTTGCAAAAGTAGAAGCTGGAAAATTATTGCTGAGCTTTGTTGTAAGGAAAACACCCCACAAACCTTAGTGATCTGCAAAATAAAAGTCCAGATAAAATTGATTTTAGGATGAGGAGCATGGGTATCTAATGGAATTCAGTTTTGACAGCTGCAGGTACAAGCTCTTGAAAAGGAGAGCACTGAAAATTCTAGGCCAGTTCCTTCCTTTGAGAACCTAATCCTGACCACCACAAACATAAGTAAGCCCAGAGCTACTTGAGCTTTTCTATAAGGGAAGATGTTTTTCTACCCATGCTTCATATTCTTGTGAAATATCTTCCATTAAACCCTTAGTTTTGCATGTATAATCCTAAAGAACCAGGTAATGAGAATGGGGTGAGAAAGTTTCCTTCCTTTTGGGTGCTGAGGCTAGGGATTTGGGGCCCTGGAACAAAATGCAGAAAAGCTGTTGCAGATCTTTGTAGTGAAGGGCTTTGAGGTGGTAGTCTCTGGCAGCAGGACCTCCAGATGGCTGGGAGGGGCTTTTCCCTTGTTAGGTGGCTTCTCCTTTGTCTGTACTTACTGATGGAATCTCTGGAAGTAATTACTTCTTTGACTCAAGTAATTGATCTTTGATTGGATACCTCAGTTTTCTTTGCTACAACAGGCAGTTATGTCTCCAACGTGATAGTACACAAAACTTCAGCCTCCTGACAATCTGCCAGCACCAGGTTTAGCCACTTGTAAGTCACCAGCCCCTGGTGAATAGAAGCAAGGTGGCACTGCAACTAACCTGTTTGCTTGAGACACGCAACTTCATCTCCTGGGGCCTCCATTCATATCCTGTAAAATAAGATCAGTTTCCCTTTTTTTCTTTTTTTTTTT
>NW_006921690.1:4775180-4780706 GCF_000298275.1 Orycteropus afer afer
CTTCCTTCTGAGGAGTGGCTGGTGGGTTTGAACCGCCAGCCTTCTGGTTAGCAGTCAAGTGCTTTAGCCACTATGCTACCAGAGCTCCTACTTATCCATGACCGACTATACCAAGCACATACTGTTATTTGTTCGATTTGTTTTATCTCCCATAATTCTCACTCACTGCCGTGAAGTCGAATCTGATTCATAGTGACCCTTCTTTGGGTTTCTGAGGTGGTATCTCTATAGAAGTAGATTGCCCAGTCTTCCTTCCAAGGAGTGGCTGGTGGGTTTGAACCAACAGCCTTCTGGTTAGCTTCTGGTTAGCGGTTAAATGCCTTAGGCAGTATACCACCAGAGCACCCTTAATTCTCACAGTGCTGGGAAATGTCAGTGCATACATCTCTTGTTACAGATAAGGGAATTGATACTAGGTTGCTATGGCAGAGCCAGGCCTTTATCAATCTAAGCCTGAACTCTTAACCACTGCCCTTTGGGCAATCTCAGATCCTCCAGATCCTCACTAGGGTAGAGTTGATGTAAGCACCTAAACCTGGGAGGGTCAGCATGGGGGATGGTGACCAGTAGTTGGCTACAGATTTTGAAGAGGCTAGGAGGAAGTAGCAGATCCTCAATTTGAGAAGAAATGTGAGGCCCAGTTTTATTTCCTTCCTGATTCCCCAAACATGAGCAAGTGTCCTATTCCTGTCACCAGGAGAGACTCACTTAGTGTTTTCTTCTTTGGACATTGCCTAGATGACCCCCCAAAGATGTCAGAGATGATAAGCAGATAGTCACAAGCCACTCTGCATTTCCTAATTAGAGGAGTGTGAGTGGCTCACCCAACTGAGAGCCCAGTCTATCTGCTAGGCTTAAGTCTGGCCTGTGGGGCTCAGTACAAAAGAATGTTCAGCACCCTGGCTTAGAGGAGTTGTCTCCTTATTCCAGGATAAGTTGAAGGAAGAGTATGCCCTGCAAAGAGCACGGAAGTAGGAGTAGGGCTGGACACTTCTTAGATCTGCAATTAATGTTTAGACTTAAACAAAACAAAACAAAACAAAACAAAAAACACCTCACTGCCATCAAGTCGACTCTGACTCATAGCGACCCCTCTGACCCCTCCTTGGGTATCTGAGATGGTGTCTCTACAGAAGTTGATTCCCAGTCTTCCTTCTGAGGAGTGGCTGGTGGGTTTGAACCACCAGCCTTCTGGTTAGCAGTCAAATGCCTTCAGCACTACACCACCAGACTAAGGCAGGTTAAAAACTTCCCCCTACCTTAGCCTCCTTTTCTGGTGAAAAAAGGGTTTGAGCTCTTTCAACCTTCCCATCTTGTCACCTGATGGCTTATTGCTACACATCTAGACATCAATATAATGGGAACTAGCTCTCAAGATTACCCCAGAAACCTTCTTTACTTCCTCAGAATGAACAAAGAGGTGTCCCTACCTCAAAGTTACCTCTTTGGCCTAATAGCCAAAGAGCTAGGCTCTGGCTGGGTTGAGACCAACAGATAACTAACTACAGTTGATGTAGTAAACACTTTAGTTGTATTTTCATTTGATAGAACAACCCTAGGAGGAAGATGGTCCTATTCCCAATGTATAGTAGTGAACCTTGAAGCTTGGAAGAGCTGAGTTTATTCAGGGGTATGTGATTAGTGTGAGTTATCAGTGGGGCAAGGTCTAGGTATTCCCGACTTTGTGACCAGTGTACTTTGACTCCCCTATAGTTAGCCCCTCTCACCAAGACCAGTAGGGTTTTCTTCAGTAAGCTGTGATCTTGGAGCAGGAGAAGGGATCAAGTGCTATCTCACCTGAGAACTTGATCCAAGATACTCCACCCTGGTAGATTTGTATGCTTTCATGATCTGCTAGACCCTTGCCCATCCCACCCCTCTGGGTCTTTCTACTTTTGGTTTCTGAAATAACTAGTAGTCATTTGTTGGTTCATGACAACCCTGTGTCTCTTCCTTCTAGGTTCTGTAGACAGTCACAATGGGAAGCAAAGGAATTCACCTGCTTGGACCCCTGCTCATCCTTGCTGTGCTCTGTCATTCAGGTGAGTGATCTGGAGTCCTGGGACACAAATCTGAACCATCCAGCATACTTTTGCCATTAGCTTCCTTTTTCTTAGGCCTCAGACAACTGAGCTGATACAATTGGCTTTCGTTTCAGCCCCAGTTCCTGTTCCACACCTAGCTTTGTTTCTTTTGTCTTCCATTGTTACAGGTCTGGGATTGTTATGGATTGAATTGTGTCCCCAGAAAATATGTTGTAAATCTTAATCTCTGTGCCTGTGGTTTATGGTTTAATCCCTTTTGGGAATGGGTTGTCTTTGTTATCTTAATGAAACAGGATTACTGTAGGGTGTATCTTGAATCACTCTCTTCCGAGATATAAAAGAGATTAAACAAGCAAGGAGAGAAGTGGAAATGGGGGAAGATTGATACCAAGATAAAATTATAAATCATAGGGTAACCTCAAAGAAAAATAATAAACCTTTACATCAGAATAAAAAAGGACAAGCACAAATACTTAGAAAATACTAAAACAATAGCAATGAAGAAGATAACATGATTCTTAAACAAAATGAGCTCAGCACAGAAAAATATATGAAACAAAGAAATCTGTAACACTACACACAAATGGCATCAATAAATTTATACTTGTCTATAATTACACTGAATATGAATGGGTTTAATGCACCATGCAAGAGATAGTTGCAGACTGGATAAAAAACATGACCCATAAATATGGTGTCTACAAGAGACTTACCTTAGACTCAGACCAAGATAGACAGAAAAACCCATGGTTGGAAAAGGATATATCAACAAAATGGCAATCAGAAAATGGCAGGAGTGGCAATATTAATTTCTGATGAAATGGACTTTAAGACAAAAATGACCATAAAAACCAAGGAAGGACATTATGTAATGATTAAAGAATCAGTTGAACAAGGGGACATAACCATAACCATAATAGATATCTACACACCCAATGAAAGAGCACTAAAATACACAAATCAGACTTTAACAGAATTTAAAAGACAAAGAGATGATTCCACAGTAAGTAGGAAACTTTAATACCCCACTTTCAATAAAAGATGGAACAGCTGGAAAGAAACTCAACAAAGATGCAGAAGAGCTAAACAATATGATTCACCAACTTGAACTTACATCTACAGAGCACTTCACCCAACAACAACACAATATACATTCTTTTCCAGCACACATGGAACATTCTCCAGGATAAACCATACATTAGGCCACAAAGCAACCCTCAGTAAATTTAAAAACATTGAAATACTGCAAAGCATTTTCTCAGATCACAATGCTATAAAATTAGAAATCAGCACTAGGAAGACAAATGGAAAAAAGAGCAAACACAAGGAAACTGAATTACACCCTCCTCAAAAATGACTGAGTAATAGAAGAAATAAAAAATGAAATTAAAACATTCCTTGAATGAAATGAGAATGAAAACACAACATACGGAAATCTTTGGGACACAACAAAAGTAGCGATCAGAGAGGGTAATTTATAGCAGTAGATACACACATCAAAAAAGAAGAAAGAGCCAAAATCAGCACCTTAACCCAACATCTCCAACAATTAGAAAAAGAGCAGCAAAAGGATCCTACAGTCACCAGAAGGAAAGAAATAATAACGATTTAAGCAGAAATAAATGAAACAGAAAATAGAAAAACAGTAGAGAAAACTAACAAGACTAGAAGTTGGTTCTTTGAAAAGATTAATCAACAAACCACTGGCAAACTTAACAAAGGAAAAGAAGGAGAAGAGGCAAATAACACAAATAAATGAAATAGTTGATATCACAATAGAACCAACAGAAATAAAATGAGTAATATCAGGATACTGTGAAGAAGTATACTCCAGCAAATTTGAAAACCTAGAAAAAATGGACAGATTTCTAGAAACACACCACTTACCTAAACTATCACTGAAAATTTGAACAAACCCATAACAAAAGAAGAAATTGAACCAGGTCATAAACAAAATTACCAACAAAATATGTCCTGGCCCAGATGGTTTCACTGGAGAATTCTACCATTCAGAGAAGAGCTGACACCAATCCTACTCAAACCATTACAGAACATAGAAAAGGATAAAATCCTCTTAAATTCATTTTATGAAGCAAGCATAACCCTGATACTAAAACCAGGCAAAGACACCACTAGAAAGGAAAACTACAGACCAATATCCCTCATCCATATAGATGCAAAAATCTTCAACAAAATCATAGCCAATAGACTCCAACAGTGTATCAAAAAAATACATCATGGCCAAGTGGGATTCTTACCAGATGTGCAGGGATGGTTCAACATTAGAAAAACAGTCAACATAATCCATCATATAAGTAAAATAAAGGAAACAAATCACATGATCATATCAATAGATGCAGAAAAGACATTTGAAAGAATCCAACTCTCATTCCTGATTAAAAAAAAAAAAAAAAAAAACTCTTAGAAAAATAGGAATAGAAGGAAATTTCCTCAACATAATAAAAGGTATATATGCAAAACCAACAACCAATATTATTCTCAATGAAGAGAGACTGAACAGGAACCAGACAAGGATGCCCTCTGTCTCCACTTCCATTCAACATAGTATTGGAAGTCCTAGCCAGGGCAGTAACACAAGAAAGGGAAATCAAAGGCATCCAAATTGGTAAGGAAGAAGTAAAACTCTCCCTATTTGTTGATGATATGATCTCAGCAAGAAAACTATAGGAACTTACTGAAAGATTTAGCATAGTGGCAGGATACAAAATCGACATCTAAAATCAGTTGGATTCCTCTACACCAGCAAAGAGGTCTCTCAAAAGGAAATAAGGAAGTCAGTGCCTAAGGCATTTGACTGCTAACCCGAAGGTTGGCGGTTCAAACCCATCAGCCACTCCTCAGAAGGAAGAATGGGCAATCTACTTCCGCAGAGATACCACCTCAGAAACCCAAGGAGAGAGTTGCTATGAGTTGGACACGACTCAACGGCATATAACAATAACAAGAACAACAACAACAACTTGGGATCTAATCTTATCAGGAACACAAAAAACCTATGCAAAGAAAACTACAAAACACTAATTCAGGAAACTATAAGAGATCCACGTAAATGGAAGAACATACCATGCTCGCGAATAGAAGATTGAACATTGTGAAAATGTCAATACCATCCAAAGCAATCTGTACATTCAGTGCAATCCTGATCCAGATTACATCAACCTTCTTTAAAAGACATGGAAAAAGCAATCACTAATTTTATATGGAAAGGAAAGAGACCTCGGATAAGCAAACCACTGCTGAAGAAGAAGAACCAAGTAGGAGGTTGTGATAGTTGAAGATGTGTCAACTTGGCTGGACTCCAGTTGTGAGTGGTGGTTCCCATGATGGATCACATGACTGCGTTCTAAGCGGCCGGTCAGCCTAGGGGGAGTTTCCCCAGGGGTGTGGCCTACCTGCAATACTATCCCAGGGACAAACTGGAAGAACGGCATTCCGGACTATATACTTCCTGGAGCGAGCA
>NW_006921690.1:4780956-4782617 GCF_000298275.1 Orycteropus afer afer
TTTTCAGCTTGAACTTGTCGGCTTCTACACACTTGTGAGCCATTTATCTAAGATAAATTTCTCTCTCTCTCTCTTTCTCTCTCTATAAATATATATATATATATATATACTTTGCTGGTTTTTGTGTTTCTCTAGAGAACCCAATCCAACACAGAGGTCTCACACTCAAAGATCTCAAAATCTACTATTATAGCCACAGTAGTCAAACCAGCCTGAGATAGACCAGTGGAACAGAATTGAGAATCCAGAAATAGATCCATCCACCTGTGGTCAGCTGATCTTTGACAAAGGGCTGAAATCCACTAAATGCAAAGAGATAGTTTCTTTCATAAATTGTTATTGTTATGTGCTATGGAGTCTCTCCGACTCATAGCAACCTTTTGTACAATGGAATGAAACACTGCCCAGTCCTATGCAAACTCCACGATTCCTAGTATATTTGAGTCCATTGCTGCAGCCACTGTGTCAAAATATCTTGTTGAAGGCCTTCCCCTCCTTCCTTGACCCTCCACTTTACCAAGCATAACCAAAGTAGGTGTGATGAAGTCTTGCCATTCTCACTTCCAAGGAGCATTCTGGCTGCACTTCTTCCGGCACAGATTTGTTAGTTCTTTTAGCAGTCTATGGTACTTTCAGCATTCTTTGGTAACACCACATCTCAAAAGCGTCAACTCTTCTTTGGTCTTCCTTATTCATTGTCCAGCTCTCATATGCATATGAAATGACTGAAAATACCATGGCTTGGGTTCGGTGCATCTTAGTCTTCAAGAAGATGTCTTTGCTCCTCAGCACTCAAAAGAGGTCTTTTGCAACAGAATTGCCCAATGTGATACATCTTTTGATATCTTGACTACTGTTTCCATTGACATTGATTGTATAACCAAGTAATATGAAGTCTCCAACAACTTCAGTCTTTTCTCCATTTATTGTGATGCTGCTTATTGGTTCAATTATGAGGATTTTTTTTTTTTTTTATATTGAGGTGTAGTCCATACTGCAGACTGTGATCTTTAGTCTTCATCAGTAAGTGCACCACGTCACCCTCACTTTCAGCAAGCAGAGTTGTGTCATCTGAGTATCTCAGTTTGTTAATGAGCCTTCCTCTAGTCCTGATGCTGCGTTCTTCGTATAGTCCAGGTTCTCGGATTATTTGCTCAGCATACAGATTGAATAAGTATGGTGAAAGGACACAACCCTGATGCACTCCCTTCCTGATTTTAAACCATTCAGTATCCCCTTGTTCTGTTCAAACAACAGCCTTCTGGTCTATGTATAGGAGTCTCTCTGTACATGAGTACAGTTAAGTGTTCTGGAATTCCCATTCTTCTCAATGTTATCCATATTTTGTTATGATCCACACAATCAAATGCCTTTGTATAGTCAATAAATCAAAAGTAAATATCTTTCTGGTATTTGCTTTCAGCCAAGATCCATCTGACATCAGCTATGATATCCCTTGCTCCATGTCCCCTTCTGAATCCAGCTTGCATTTCTGGTAGTTCTTTGTCAATATACTGCAGCAACTGTTTTTTGAATTATCTTCAGTAAGATTTTACTTGCGTGCGGTTTTAATGATATTGTTCAATAATTTCCACATTCTGTGGGATCACCTTTCTTTGGAATGGGTACAAATATGGATCTCTTCCAGTCAGTTGGCCAGG
>NW_006921690.1:4782861-4783330 GCF_000298275.1 Orycteropus afer afer
TTGCTTTCTTCATGGATGATGTTCTTGCTGTCATCCCACAATTCCTCTGGTTTTCACTTTTGGTGTTCAATGCATAAAATCTATTTTTTAGATGGTCTCTAAATTCAGGGAGAGATATCATCAAGCTTATATTTTGTCTTTCATGGACTTCTTTTACTTGTCTTCAGCTTCAACTTGAACCTGCAGTTGATGGTCTGATCCACAGTCAGCTCCTGGACTTGTTTTGGCTGAAGATATTGAGCTTCTCCATTGCCTCTTGCCACAGATGTAGTCAGTCTGATTCCTGTGTGCTCTGTCTAATGAAGTCCACATGTATAACTGCCGTTTGTGTTGTTGAAAAAGATATTTGCAATGAATAAGTCGTTGGTCTTCTAAAATTCTACATGCAATTTCCAGCCTCATTTCTATCACCAAGGCCATATTTTCCAACTTCTGGTGATTCTTCTTTCTTTGCAGCTTTTGAATTCCA
>NW_006921690.1:4783700-4794943 GCF_000298275.1 Orycteropus afer afer
CAAACCCACCAGCCACTCCTCGGAAGGAAGGTTGGGCAATCCTACTTCCGTAGTGATACTGCCTCGGAAACCCAAGGAGGGGTTGCTATGAGTCGGGTTTGACTCGACGGCACATAACAACAACAACAACAACAACAATGCCTAGGATATTGATCTTTATGCATTCCATTTCATTTTTGACAACTTCCAATTTTCTTAGATTCATACTTCGTACATTACATGTTCTGATTATTAGCGGATGTTTGCTGCTGTTTCTTCTCACCTTGAGACATGGCACATCAGCAAATGGGGGTCCCGAAAGCTTTACTGTATCCACACCATTAAGGTTGGCTCTACTCTGAGGAGGCAGCTCTTCTCCAGTCATATTCTGAGTGCCTTCCAACCTGAGGGGCTCATCTTCAGTCACTATATCACACAACATTTCAGGGCTATTCATAGTTTTTGAGTAATGTATCAGACAGTATTCCACTGCTATTCATAAGGTTTTCACTGGCCAGTTCTTTGAGAAGTGGATGGCTTCTTCCTTCTTCTGAGTCTGTCTTAGTCTGGAAGCTCCACTGAAACCTGTCCACCATGGGTAACCCTGCTGGCATTTAAAACACTGGTGGCATAGCCTCCAGCCTCATGGCAACACTCAAGCCAGCACGGTATGACAAACTGATGGACAAGTTTGTCTCCCTTAGCTGTTCCAAACTTTTCTGCTAATTTCCTGGTCTCCCTCACCCTGATCACCTGGCCTAGCCCCAGGTGGAAAACACTCATCTTCCACTGGTCCCAGGGCAGGCTTACTGCAGCCTGGCCCCCAGGGAGGCTCCACGCACACACACACCCATCTCCCACGGGTCCTGGGGCCAGCTTCCTGCGACCTTGCCCCCAGCATGGCTCCATGCATGCAAACACCCTCCTTCTGCTGGTCCCAGGGCTGGCTTCTTTCATAAATGGTAGTGGCAAAATTGGATATCCATTTACAGAAAAACTATACAAGATCCATACCTCACACCATATACAATAACTAACTCCAAAAGGATCAAGGATTTAAATGTGAAGCCTAAAACTATAAAGTTAATAAAAAAAGGGCAAACTTAAGGCCCTAATTTATAGCATAAATAGATTATCCAGCATATCCAAGATGCATAGACAGCAGAGGATAAACTAGATGATTGAGACCTTCTAAAAATTAAATTCTTATGTGCATCAAAAGGCTTCTCAAAACAGCAAAAAGGAGAACCTACAGAATGGGAACAAATATCTGGCAATGGCTTATTGGACAAAGGACTTACCTGTGAAATTTATAGAAAGCTCCAACACCTCAACATCAAAAAGGCAAATGATCACTTAAAAAATGGGCAGAAGACATAAATAGACACTTCACTAAAGATGATACTCAGGCAGCTGACTAACACATGAAGAAATGATTGTGATTCTTAGCCATTAGAGAGATGCAGATAAAAACAACCATAAGATACCATCTCACCCCAGCATTAATAACAAAGTTCAGTAAGATAGAAAATAACAAATGCTTGTGAGGATGTGGGGAGATTTGGACTCTCATACACTGCTGATGGGACTGTAAAATGATTTTACACAATTTACTGTAAATGACTTCCACAGCCACTGTGGAAATAGGTATGGCAATTCCTTAAAAAGTTGGAGATAGAAATACCACTTGATCTAACAATCCCATTACTATGTATATATCTGAAAGAAACGAGAGGCAGGACACGGATAGCTGTATACACACCCATATTCATCACAGCACTATTCACAATAGCAAAGAGATGAAAGGAACCTAAATGCCCATCAACCAAGGAATTGATAACCAAACTGTGGTGCATACACACAAAGGAATACTGTGCAACCCTAAAGAATAATGTAGAATCTGCCAAACACTGCATAATGTGGATGAACTTGGAGGACATTATGCTGAGTGAAATAAGTCAGTCACTGAAGGACAAATATTATATTAGTTCACTATCATAAAAAGTCAAGGAAAGGAATAAACATGGAAAGAAATTTTCTTTGTTGGTTACCAGGGAGGGGAGGGGAGGGGAGGAAAAATTCCTAGATAGGTTGAAAAAAAAATTATATGTAGGTACCAAAGATTATTGGTGGTTATCAGGGGTAGGAGAGAGGGGGAAAAGGGAACCTTTTGTTTGTAAGGCATTGAGTTTATGGTAATGGTGTTAGAATATTTTGGAAAAGGATAGCAATAATGGTGGCACAACATGAAAAATGTCATCACTGTCCCTGAGCTGTAAATGTGGAAGCTGTTATGCTGGTATGTTTTCATCACAATAAAAGTTAAAACAATAATAATAATAATAAAATCTGTATGTTGAGCAAATAATCTGAGAAGCTGGACTATATGAAGAAGAATGTGGAATCAGGATTGGGGGAAGACTCATTAACAACCTATGATATGCAGATGACACAACTTGCTTGTTGGAAGTAAAGATGAGTTGAAGCACTTATGATGAAGATCAAAGACTGCACTCTTCAATATGGATTACACCTCAATATAAAGAAAAGGAAAATCCTTACAAATGGACCAATAACCAGCATCACAATAAACGGAGGAAAGATTGAAGTTGTCAAAGATTTCACATTACTTAGTTCCACAATCAACACCAATGGAAGCAAAAGTGAGGAACTCAAACATATTGCACTGGGCAAATCTGCTGCCAAAGATCTCTATAAAGTGCTGAAGAGCAAAAATGTCTCTTTGAGGACTAAGGTGCACCTAACCCAAGCATGGTATTTTCAGTTACCTCATACGTGTGTGAAAGCTGGACAATGAATAAGGAAGACCAAAGAAGAGTTGATCCTTTTGAGTTGTGGTGTTGACAAAGAAATCTGAAAGTACCATAGACTGCCAGAAGAAAAAACAAATCTGTCCTGGGAGAAGTGCAGCCTGAATGCTCCTTGGAAGCGAGAACAGCTAGATTTTGTCTCACCTACTTTGGTCATGTTGTCAGAAGAGACTCCCTGAGAACGTTATCATGCATGGTGAAGTGTAGGGTCAATGAAAAAGGGGAAGATCCTCAATGAGATGGATTGACACAGTGACTGCAACGATTGGCTCAGGTATAGCAAGGATTGTGAGGCTGGTGCAGGACTGGGCAGTGTTTTGTTCTGTTGTACATAGTTTGGCTATGAGTTGGAGCTGACTCAATGACACCTAACAACAACAACAACAACCAATAGAATCATCAAATCTGTCTTGGAAGAAGTACAACCAATCATTTCTCTAAACCTTTTATATGTATTAGTTACTCCTCATATTCATCCTATGGCTTAGGTACTCTTTTTATCCCTGCTTTACATAGGACAAAATTCAGGCCCAAAGAGACTAAATTAACTTGCAAAATGTCTCACAAAAGTGGTCCAGCCCAAACTTGAACCCAAACAGTCTGGCAACAGAATACCTGCTCTTAACCTCTTCCCCAAGCCACCCTTTCCCTGAGCTCCTGGATGTAATAGCATGATTGTCTTGCCTTTTGCAGTAGAAACACCTGTGCTACTTGCTTTGTTTCATTGTAAGGATCAAAATGTTGTTTTCTGTCTGTGTCATGTTGGTACAACATTGTGGCCACTGCCTTTTCTGGGGAAGTGGATGGAGAGGAAGAAGACAATGAGCAAAAAAAAAATCTGCATTGTTGGCACATGTCTTATAAAATTGCTATTATCTATTGACTGCTTGTTATATACTAGGCACTGTGCCATGCCCTTTGCATAGCGTATCTCATTTAATCTTTCCAACCATCCAGAAGTGTATCTAAGGTATGGCAGATATGGCACATGCCCTGGGCGCTTCTTGAAGAGGGCACCACTGAGCAGTTTCTGTTAATCCAGTATGGCCCATCAGCCTTCCTCATGTATAGTAGACACTGAGGCATAGTGGAGTGGGGAATGTGCCGTGGGTGCAAGTCCAAGGGGGTACCAAATGGGGCACGGAATGACATTCCAAGGTGCCACAAATATAAAAGGCACCTGACTAAATAAAGCAGCTGGACAAGATGGGGGAAGGCATTTCTCCCAACTCATTGCAGCTATCAGTGTCTATTGAAATTGCCCCACATTTAGAAATTGCCTGGGACACTTGTTAACCCTCACTAGGCGTAATTTCAATGCTTGCCATAGGTGCTGTCTTCCATAGATATGCATCTATAACCATCTCATGAGAGATTAACACTATTAAACCTATTTTACAGCTGAGAAAAGGGATGTTGTTGTTGTTGTTGTTATGTGCCTTCGAGTCAGACCCAACTCATAGTGACCCCTCCTTTGGGTTTCCAAAGTGGTATCACTACAGAAGTAGATTGCCCAACCTTCCTTCCGAGGAGTGGCTGGTGGGTTTGAGCCGCTTGCTTTTTGGTTAGCAGTCAAGTGCCTTAGGCACAACGCTACCAGAGCTCCTGAGGAAAGGAAAGCAGGTTTCAAAATAAAAGCAATTTGCCCAAGGATGCAATCGAGTATGCTTTTTTCTGAGAAAAAAAGGAAGTCATGACTTCCTGCTCAGCCAGGCTAGGTGTGGCATTCACTTATGTTGTTGTGTCCCAGTGAGTCAATTGCAACTCACAGCGACCCCGTGTGACAGAGTAGAACTACCCCATATGGTTTCCAAGGCTGTAATCTTTCTGAGAACAGATCATTTGGTCTTTTCTCCCACCGAGCAGCTTTGAACCTGTTGACCTTTCCATTTGCAGCTGATTGATTAACTATTGCACCACCAGGGTTCCTTTTACCCATGTTATGGGACTACATTATTTTCTCAATTCTACCCAGTGTAATTCCTATTATTATAATAGCTTGATGTATCCTATTTCCTGCAGTCTGCATTTGTTGGTGGAGTAGGCTTGGGTTTTGGGCCATTGGCTTTTCTGTGACAGGTCTCGTTGCATTTAAGCCCTTCCAGAGAGTTGAAGTTTGGCACATGCAGACACACACACACACACACACACACGCAAGAGACCTTGTTGCTTCCAAAGACTCTAAAAACCTTGCTTTGGGAAATCTTGCTTGCACTCCAGTTTTGTTGGAAAGGGTCAAATTCTCTCTACTCTGACCTAGAGGCCAGAATATCAAGCAACAATCCAGCTGACTTCTTGGCTTGTCTTGACCTAGATTCCCCCCACAATTTGTTGTTTTTCCTTCTCTGTCCTACTCAGGACAATAGAAAAGCATCATGATTAAAGCATGCTTCAGTTTTGGAACTGACAGCCTGTGTGTGAGTCCCAGCTCTGTTGCTTAGTAGCTGTGTGACTTTGGACATGTCAGTTAACTTCTTGGTCTTAGTTTTCCCTTGCAAAATGAGGGTGGAGATAATTGAGCATACTTCTTATTAACAATGCTGTGAAGATTTAGACCTTACACATAGGTGCTCAGATATTTAACCATTGAATGGACCTGATAGCTATAAATATTTCTGCCCCACCAAAATTCTAATTATGGGATTTGGTTCTGCTCTTTAAAGGTTTGCCAATACAACAAACAAACCCTGACTCTAGCCAGGAGACCATTCACTCCTATGGGTGACCCTTTAAAATGGTCCTCACAAATAGCCAGACAAGAACAGTACCCTCCCTTTTACATCTGGAACAAAGGAAGGAATGGTATACAAATTGCATCTTTGTCCCTTCTCATTGTGACTCTCCTCTCACACAGGCATGACTAATGCTGACTTGGAAAGGAGGCCATTGGGTCTAATGGCGCCCTCTCCCCAGGATTGGGAGCTGTCTTCAGCTCTGCTGTTTTGTAGGTGGATGTCCTTGGGCAAGTCACTTCACCTTTCTAGGCATTTGCCTTATCTGCAAACAAATTGTGGAGAGGGAGGGTTTTTATTAATTGATATTTCAAGGGATTAATCTGGAACCTTCACAGATCAAAGGGTCCTCTGCTAGGTGGGATTTCATACCCATTGAATTGGTCATTTTAAGTTTCTGCAAGGAGCCAGCTTTCTTCTGGTCTTCCAGAAAATTCCTGTTCCCTAGTATTGAACCTGTCCACCATGAGTGACCCTGCTGATATTCAAAATACCAGTAGCATAACCTCCAGCCAAAAGCAACACACGAGCCACCACAGTACAACAAACTGACAGACAAGTGGTGACAAGTTTTCAACAGAGCTTCCAGGTGAAGATAGACAGGAAGAAGAACAGGGCCATCTGATTCTGAAAAATTGGCCACTGAAAAACGTGAATAGCAGTGAAGCACTATCTGATACATTACTGGAAAACTTTATGAAAAGCCATGAAACATTGTCTAGTGCCAGAATAAGAGCCCCTCAGGTTGAAAGGCATGCAGAATAAGACTGGGAAAGAGCTGCCTCCTCAAAGTAGAATTGACCTTAATTATGTGGATGGAGTAAAGCTTTCAGGAACTTCATTTGCTAATGGGGCATGACACAAAATGGGAAGAAATAGCTGCAAACATTCATTAATAATCGGAACATGGAATGTACAAAGTATGAATCTAGGGAAATTGGAAATTGTCAAAAACAAAATGGAATGCACAAATATAAATGTCATAGACATTAGTGAGCTGAAATAGGTATGGCCATTTTGAATCATATGGTGCACTATACTGGGCATGATAAAATGAAGAGGAATGGTGTTTCATCATCAAAAAGAATATTTCAAGGTCTATCCTGAAATACAATGCTGTCAGTGATAGGATAATATTCATATGCCTACAAGGAAGACCAGTTAATAGAATTATTATTCAAATTTACTCAACAACCACCAAAGTGAAAGATGAAGAAATTGAAGATTTTCACCAACTTCTGCAGTCTGATATTGACCAAGAATGCAATCAAGATTGATAATTACTGATGACTGGAATCACTAGTAGTTGGAAAATATCTCCTTAGTGATAGAAATGATGCCAGAGATAGCATGATAGAATTTTGCAAGACCAACGACTTATTCACTGCAAATACTTTTCCAACATGAAAGGTGTTTATACATATGGACCTCACCAGTTGGAATACACTACTTCTGTAGAAAGAGGCAATGGAGAAGCTCGTATCTTCAGTCAAAACAAGACCAACAGCTGACAGTGGAGCAGACCATCAATTGCCCATATGCATGCTCAAGTTGAAGCTGAAGAAAATTAAAATGAGTCCATGAGAGCCAAAATATAACCTCAAGTATATCCCACCTGAATTTAGAGACCATCTGAAGAATGGATTTGATGCATTGAACACCAGTGACTGAAGACCAGATGAGTTGTGGGATGACATGAACACCATACACGAAGAAAGCAAAAGGTCATTAAAAAGGCAGGAAAGGAAGAAAAGACCAAAATGGATGTCAGAAGAGACTCTCAAACTTGCTCTTGAGTGGAGAGTAGCTAAAATAAATGAAAGAAATGATAATAAAAGAGCTGAACGGAAGATTTCAAAGGGTGATTTGAGAAGACCAAGTAAAGTACGATAATGAAATGTGCAAAGACCTGGAATTAGAAAACTAAAAAGGAAGAATGTGCTGGGCATTTCTCAAGCTGAAAGAACTGAAGAAAAAACTCAAGCCTCAGATTTCACTATTGAAGGATTCTGAGCAACATGAAAAAGCATTGAACTGTCTGTTTCATAACAAATTATGGATAATATTGAGAAGAATGGGAATTCCAGAACTCTTAATTGTGCTCATGAGGAACCTGTACATAGACCAGGAGACTATTGTTTGCATAGAACAAGAGGATATTGCATGGTTTAAAATCAGGAAAGGGGTGCAACAGGGCTGTATAGTTTCACCATACTTAATTCAATCTGTATACTGTACAAATAATCCAAGAAGCTGGACTATATGAAGAAGAGCATGGCATCAGGATTGGAGGAAGACTCATTAACAACCTGCAACATGCAGAAGACACAACTTTGCTTGCTGAAAGTGAAAAAGACTTGACTTACTGAAGAAGATTAAAGACTGTCTAGTCAGTAGTATGGATTACACCTGAACACACACACACACAGAACCCCACAAAAATCCTCACCACTGGACCAATAAGAAGCATCATGATAAATGGAGAAAAGATTGAAGTTGTCTAAGATTTCATATTACTTGGTTCCAAAATCAACACCCATGGAGGCAGCAGTCAAGACATCAGACGATGTATTGCACTGGGCAGATCTGCTGCCAGAGAACTCTGTAAAGTGTTGAAGAGCAAAGATGTCACCTTGAAGACTAAAGTGTCCCTACCCCAAGCCATGGTATTTTAGATTGTCTCATTTGCATGTAAAAGCTGGACAATGTATAAGGAAGACCAAAGAAGAATTTGATGACTTTGAATTATGGTATTGTTGAAGAATAGTGAAAATACCATGGACTGCCAGAAGAATGAACAAATCTATCCTAGAAGAAGTGCAGCCAGAATGCTCTTTAGAAGTGAGAATGGCCAGACTTCATCCCACCTACCCTGGTTATGTGGTCTGAAGGGACCAGTGACTGGAGAAGGATACCATGTTTGGTAAAGTGGAGGATCAGAGAAAAACGAAGACCCTCGATGAGATGGATTGACACAGTGGCTAGAGTGATGGGCTCAAGCATAACAGAGATTGTGAGGATGGCACAGGACCAGGCAGTGTTTCGTTCTGTTGTACAGAGGATTGCTGTGATTCAAAATCGACTTGACCAGCACCTAACAAGAACGTCAGTGGTAGTGAGTGAACCTAGGCTTGGCCTTAATTCAGCCTCTACTTCTTGAGTTCTAAAGCCTGGTGTAACCTCACATACTTCTATGAGATTTTATGTCATTCATCTTTGAAAATGTCTTTTCACACAGATTGATACTGATGAATATTGATTACATGCAGAAGCCGTGTGACAGGAAAAAGTTCATCTCTGAGTATAGAAAAACCCATATGAATCAAGATTTCCTTCCAACTGTCTTTCCTTCCCTTTCTCTTACTCTGTTCTCCATCAGAGGTTGAATTTGACTCGTCTTTTTTGTCTTCTACCAGTGTAACAATTATACAACAGAGAAGGAGGGAAAACAAGAAAAAGAAAAAGAAAAAAAAAAAAAAAACCAACAAAACCTGATGTTTAGCTAGCAAAGATGAATCCTAAGAACTTGAGTGAAACTGAATTTTAAATCCCTCTCCATTTTTCAAATTAGGGAACTGGAAGCTATTTGCTGATCCTTTATCTTCCTGTTCAGTATTTCTGCTTATATATGGCTGCCCCAGCCACGTGGGTTTAAACTGTTTTGCTCTCGATGGCATGTATTTCTGGAGAGCCATCAGCCCCTTACCAGGTATGATAGTTAGGATTATGTGTCAATTTGGCTAGGCCATAATTCTCAGTCATTTAGCAGATATTGTATAATCATCCTCCATTTTGTATCTGATATGAACAGCCAATCACTTGAAAGGTAGGTGTTCTTGGGGGTGTGACCTGTATATAATATATATGGATGTTCCGGCAAAGCTTGTTCTCTAAATCCTGTGTCTTCGTTATCTATCGTCTGACCTCCAGTTCTTGGGATGTGAACCAGCAACCTGCCATCTGGGTTCATTAGCCCCTGCAGCCGCATGAGAAGCCTCCAGCCTAGTGTCTGACCCATGGCTCCACAACTGCATGATCCATTTTCTTGACATAAATCTGTCTCTGGTTTTGATACACTAGAGACCTCAGCCTAAGACGTCTTCAGTAATGGTACCTTAGCCCATGGGTCACATAGTAAATATTTTAAACTTTATAGGCCAAGAGATAAAATCAAGGATATTATGTAGCTACTTTGATAAATAACGAGATAAAACAGTTTTCCACAAATTAAAACAAAAATTATTATGGTAAAATATATATAACACAACATTTTCTAGTTCAAATTTTTTGTACATGTATAATTCAAGGGCATGATTACATTAGTCATGTTCCATGACCATCACCAGTATCCATTGCCTTATTTTGTATCACTATAAACAGATACTCTGTGCTTCCAAAACGGTGACTCCACCTTTCCCTTTCCTTCCCACTCTTGATAACCACTAATAAACAAACTTTGGTCTTTATGCGTTTGCCTATTCTAGATATTTCATAAAAGCATTTTCCACAAGTTTTTAATTGATGAAATTTAAATTTTAATAATCGAGTACAATTGTTTACAATACAGATCTACTAATGAGAAGAATGGAATTCTTTTTTGGGGGATAGGATTTTGCATAATATAGGTTCAAAGTTAGTGTTCTTGATCATCAAACTGATTGCAGATATTCATATGTTAATGCTAGTCTGTAATGATGTTTTACATATTCATCTTTGAAAATATCTTTTTGCACAGATAAGTATTGCCAAATACTGATTATCAGTCCTTGAGCATGTGATTTAAGGGAGCATATTCATCTCTTGGAAGTGATTTATAGTATTCTGTTAGCTCTCCTCTTGATATTTCCTTTTTATATGTCATTACACTGCAGATTAATCACTTCCAATTGAAGGTTGGGAGGAAGCTCCTCAGTTGCATAGTTAGATGCATTTTGAAATAAGAAAATTCTTTGCATTTGCATCAGGGTCCAGAAAATGTTGCTGAAATTGTAATTTGAGCTTGGAAAAATCTGTTTACTGCAATTTGTGTGGGAATGGAGGTGGACCAGACATTACCAGCCTCTGCCCTGTTGCCAAAGGGGCAAGGCGGCCACATCTTCTTACCTCCTCTACCCCACCAAGAAGAAGACAGAATCACCAACAGCAGCCCAAGGCCCATTCCTGTGAGGCCAGACATGGTGTCTCCCTCCAGTCCAGCCCTTTCACCAACCCTGGCACCAACCGTTCCTCCCACTGCACCCACCACCTCTCTGTTGGGTGTGATAATTCACTGCAGTGGCCACACACAACTCACAGATAATGGGGTTTATTACAGAAGCAACAGTCTACAATTCAAGTTCAGGAATGCACTCAGTCTCTCACAGCTGGCTGTCTCACTTAGCAGCTGGCAGTCTCTCAACAGCACGTGTCTCTCGTGTTTCTGTCTCAGCAGCACATTTCTCACATCTCCCTCTCAGCAAGTGTGTGTCTCTCAGGAGCATGTTTCTCTCAGCAGCACATCTTTCTCAGCCAGCAGTCAGAGAGACTCCTTATACCTCTAGAAGGGCTCTTTTGAGCCTGGCAGAGTGGGCAAACTAACCAATCCCAACATCAGAATTCTGTTCATCTGAGAGAGAGAGAGAATGTCCCAGGAGATTGCTTCATGCTACTCTCAACAGAAATACCCCAGGTGAATAACTTTTTTTTTTTTTTTAATTGAGAT
>NW_006921690.1:4800980-4802364 GCF_000298275.1 Orycteropus afer afer
CATGGTTTCTGCTGAGAAATCAGAGCTTATTCTTACTGGGTGTCCTTTATAGGTAACTTTTTGTTTTTCCCATGCTGCTTTCAAGATTCTGTCTCTGTCTTTGGTTTTGATGAGTGTGATGATGATGTGTCTTGGTAATTTTCTCTTGGGGTCTATCCTGTTTGGGGTTCGTTGGACTTCCTGAATAGATATATTCTCATCTTTCATCATTTCACAGAAGTTCTCCTCCAGCAAATTTGGACAATTTTCTCAGTGGTTTTGTTTTTCTCTTCATGTTCTGTAATTCCAATGACATGTAAGTTACTCCTTTTGATGATATCCCACATGAACCTTAGGCTTTCTTCATCTTGTTTTGTTTTGTTTTTCTGATTGATCTTTTCCAAAGAAGTATTCAGGTATTTGTCTTTAATCTCATTAATTCTGTCTTCCATCACATCAATTCTTCTCCTTTGCCCTTCCAATGTGTTATCTATTTCTGACAATTTAGTATTAATCTTCTGGATTTCTATCTGTAGATTTAGAATAATTTCTAATTTTTCATTTATTTTGTCATTTTGTTCTTGTATTTTCTTCCAAAATTCTTCTAAGGTTTTTTCTGTGTTTTCTTTGGTCTCTCTCTCAAGCCTTTGAAGATACCTAAAGATAATTCTTTTGAATTCCTTATCAGAGAGTTCCAGTGCTTCTTCTTCCTCAGGGATGTGTTCTGAGTCTGTATCCTGCTCCCTTGTTTCTAACACTTAATCCTCCTTCTTTGTGTGGACTGTGATGGTCTGTTGTCTCCGAGGCATCGTGGCATTGCTGTATTTAGATCTCTGTTAATTGTTTGTGAAGAGCAGCCAAGGGTGATTCAGGCTCTTCTTCGTGGTTTTTTATTGTTGGCCCATTGTTGGAGAAGGAGGTAGTGGCTCTGGCTCAGTAAGTGAAGTTGCAGGAAGTGTGGGTGTAGTTGTATCTTATGGGGACTGTTGTTGTCTCCCACTCAGTTAGACACAAATTACAGTTTAATAACCATCAAAAAACTAAAAGCACATGGACAAAAGACACACCATGTAATCACACAGGAACAGTAGCCCAGAAAAAGAAAAAAGAGAAAAAGAAAAAGAAAAAGCAAGAAAACCTGCAATATCTGGGGATAAGGCACTAAGAGAAAAAAAGTAGAGAAAGAGAATAATGAAGGGAAAAAAAATGGGGAAAATGCAAAAAGAAAAACAAGAAACGGGGTTAACCATGAGTAAAAAAAAAGGGGGGAACCTTAAATTAAAAAAAAAAAAATTTCACCCAGGAACAGGGAAAAGAAAATTGCTGAAAACTAAGACCTGGGAAGGGAAGATTAAGAATAAGAATAAAAAGGACAAAAGTATTCATAATAATAGTTGTTTTAAAA
>NW_006921690.1:4802867-4811288 GCF_000298275.1 Orycteropus afer afer
AGTCCCTGGTAGCAGGGCTGATTTTTAGGTTAATTCTTAGGTCCTACTACCACTCGGGAATCTCCAAGCTGTCCGTGCCATCGGGATCGCTCAGGATCACTGCCAGACCGCAGCTCCATATGTCTCCTTTTTTGGTATTTTCATGCAAATTCTTCTGCTAGTTGGGGTTTAGTCCACTTTTATATCCTTCTCTTCAAGGCTCAGGGGTCCAGGATTATCTTGTGTCTGTGTTAATTGGTTTGCCTTTTCTTTGTTGAAGAGGGTCTGTGCAGTCTTTCTTCCTAGTCCACCATCTTTCCCAAACCCCCAGGTGAATAACTTTAACAATCAGGAGCTACTCAGTTGCTCATGGCAAATTCCACCACAGAGTTTACAAGGACTTATGGCTAGAAAAGCTGCATTATGTAATTTACTACACCACAACTATACTAATGGGGATTGCAGCTTTCTGCTGCTGCCAAGAGGCAAATAAGTGCAAAACAAGTCCTGATGAGCTTTCTTCCTGGTTCTAGGTTATTGTCTACTGTGCTACAGCTGTCTTGTAGTAGGTACTCGCTGCAGCGCCACCACCAATTGCACATATCCTTTGGATTCGTGTCTTGCTGTCAAAGCCGGTAAGAACCTTCCCCCTCCCCACTTTCTTAAGTGTAATATAGGGTGATGAGAGCCTAGGAAAAAAAAATTGTACCACTTAATTCTCATTAAACTTATATTCATCAAGTGATAGCTATCATTTATTAGCACTGATTGTGTACTGGGCACTAAGCCCTCCCCATACATGTTTTATTTAATGCTTCCCACCTACCTCTAGGTATAACCTTTTATTCCCATTTGATAAGTCAGGAAACTGGCTCAGATTAAGCAACAGGCAAACATAAGTAATGAAGCCAGGATTTGAACTTTAGTAATCCATCTGATTGCAGAGTTTGTGCTCTTAACTGCTGCACTATGCTGCCTCCTAAACTATAGCCTCCTGTGTGCCAGAGTGTAAACTAGATGATAGAAATGCAAAGATGAAGAAAGGAAACAGACAATTACAATTTTGATAGAGGCATGTTCTGTGGTCCCGAATTACTTTAGAGTCCTGAGGCTGCTCAGGCTGAGGCTCAAAGGACAAGTAGGAGGTAAGAGGGCCAAGAGGAAAAAGGATGTTCCTAGAGTAGTATCAGCAGGTACCAAGGCTTGGGAGCCTAGACAGCCAGGCATTCATGAGTGGGAATGGGAGTAGGGAGAGTGCTAATATCAACAAGTCTTATCTAATTTTGTTTTCCAAATTGGTTAGATTATGGCTTCTCTACTTCCATAAATCCTATTAAAATAGAGGTTAGGAAATGGTGGACAAGGAAAGAAATGGCAAAGTTTCTTGCTGGGGTATGGTTCTAAATTGAATCTGTGTGTATAAATGTTACTGGTGAGATGTAGCAGTTTCAAAGTCTCCTTAGTGTCTGAAGTAAAACCTTCAGGCTTAACATTTCTAAAAGATAAAAATACCCTTCAAGGTTATTTTCACTCTTATATGCTCTGCTACAAACCCTTCCCGGTATCAGCATCAATGAATGATAAACATAGCAGGAAGACTTAGAGAAGGCTTGAGAGACTCACAGTTTCAGCCTAACTTGATAGAAGGGAAGTTAATTTCCCCAGAAAAAGGAAATCTCTCAATAAGTAAAGACAAATTAGAATTATACTGTCTAAACCCTGCAGGATCAGGAGCCCTGGTAGCATAGTGCCTAAGGCACTTTACTGCTAACCAGAAGACTGGCGATTCAAACCCACCAGTCACTCCTCAGAAGGAAGATGGGCAATCTACTTCTGTAGTGATACTGCCTCAGAAACCCAAGGAGGGGTCACTATGAGACGGGTCCAACTTGATGGCACATAACAACAACAACAAACCCTGCAGGAGAAAGACCTGACAATCTGCTCCCATAAAGATTATAGCTTAAAAAAACCCTAGGGGGTAGTTCTGCTCCATCACATGTGGTTCTATGAGTTGGAATCGACTCAGCAGTGCCTAATAACAACAAAACCCACCAGGAGTATTTTGATATAAGTATACTAACAACTTTGATATAAATTCCTGGATTGGAGCTGAAATTCCAAGTTCTCCATGTAAGGTCCTTGGTTCTGCTGGAGGAAAGTCTTCTGCTTCAGTTGGAAGACTGTTAATTTCTTATTAATGTAGAAAGCATAGTAAGGCCCTTAGAGAACATAGTCATTCATTCTACAAATGAACACCAATTATATATCGGCACAGATCATCTGGTTTTTGACCTTGATCATCTGTACCTCTTGTACCCTTACTACAAAAAGTGTTATTTCTAGATGAGAGAATAAAGGCAATATTATGTATTAAAGGAGTATTGAATTAGCAATTAGGAGATCTGGCCTCTGTCTTGCCACCAGCTAGTTCTCTCTGCCTCCATTTTTTAGTTATGAAATATGTGTGTTGGATGGTAGAGGTGGGGAGGAAAGTGAAGTAAACCAGAGCCCAAATCTTTTTTCTGGCTCTCAAATCCCATAGTTTTTTATCTTGAATTGTTAAGCTTTTAAAAATTGTACATGAATTTTAAATATTTTTCTTCTTCTCATGAGGTTTAGTCCCAGCATTTCAGCTAGACATGATACCAGCAGCTCCTGAAATAAAGGTATTCTGGCCTTACATTACTGGAGAAAGATGTGGCAGTCTTCTTCTGTAAAGTTTACAGACTTGGTAACTCTACGGGGCAATTCTCTCTGGCTGACAGGGTCGTTATGAGTCAGAATTGACTCAGCAGCAACAGGTTTCATTTGATTTGGGGGGCCTTACATAAAATCATCTAAATCCCCCTCCAGCTCTGGTTTATGTCAGCCTGGGAGAGGCAGAGCACACTGTTGTAAACATGCACTGAACTCTGAGTCTATCCTGAGTCAAAAGCCAGGCACTGTGTTGCAGACATCATTTAACTTCTCCAGCTACCTTCTTTTCCCCAAGCTGTAAAATGGAAATACTTATTTCTTTGGGCCAATAGGGGCAATTAGTAGAGAGTATAGATATGATAGTGCAGAGAAGGCTAGAAGGGAGACAGGTGTTGGATGCTAATTCAGCCAGTATTTACTGGCATCCTGGCCAGGCCCTACCAGCATAAACCAGGTGGAAACATCTGATGACAATGCCAAGTGATCATTGCTATAATGTCAGTATGAGTAAAGGGAACACTTAGGGTGATTGCTGTTTGGTGAAGATAGACCTGAGCAGAGACTTCAAAGAGATTGAGGAGGGTGTTCCAAGCAAAGAAAAAGCCTCTTAATACCCCAGCATCCCCCAAATCTATCTATCTCATACATCTTCCGCACGCTGGTATAATCTGCTTTTATTTGGGTGATTCTGTTATTGGCTTTGGTGAGCAAATACCATCATAAATTTCCCTCTTCTCACTTCCTCATAAGGTTGTTACGCATGATAATATAAGTAAAGTGCTTGGTACATTGCAGAACACAGAGTAAGTGATTATGATTGATACCAATTATTGATGAATTACTATCACCTTTCCCAAAGCTGTCAGACTTCCTTAATTAAAATTCTGGTAGCTGTAATGCTTTACAATTTCCAATACTTAATTACTTTTACACAAAGCAGTAACTTGTCATATTCAACAGCAGCCTCTAATACAGTATTAGTAGCATTCAGTGAAATACTTGTGACTCTCGCAAGTAGAGCCATTTCTGGAACAATCTATCTGTCCTCTGCCACTTGAACAAAGTTCATGAAAATATAATCCAAAAACTCATTCATTTGAGGAGGTTGGATGGGGCAGCTATGACTGCAGTTATAAACTTAGAACTATTTTGTTCTGAGCTATGACTGGAATTGGATAAATTTGTTATAATCTTTAAAGAATACCAAAAGAAAAAAAAAAAACCTCACTGCCATTGAATCCATGTTGACTCACAGCAACCCCTATTGGGTTTCTGAGTCTGTAAATCTTTACAGTAGATTGCCCCATCTTTCTTTCGTGGAGCAGCTGGTGGGTTTGAACCACAGACCTTCTGGTTAGCAGCCAATTGCCTTACCCACTATGTCACCAGACCAAAACCAAAAACCAAACTCACTATGCCACCAGAGCTCTTTCAGATAAAGAATTGGTATCTATATATTTTTCTTTCTAGCACAGAAGATAAGAAAATGATTGTAGGATAAGGACTATATCTTCTATATTTCTATATCCCAAGTATCTAGGACACATATCTTTTGGAGAAATGTCTATTCAAATACTCTATTTTTTAATTGGGTTGTCTTTTTTATTGTTGAGTTGTAAGAATTCTTTATATATTCTAGATTGAAGTCTATGCAGATACATGATGTGCAGATATTTTCTCCCATCTTGTGGATAAAGACTTTCTTGATAATGTCTTTTCAAGCACAAACATTTTTAATTTTAATTAAGTCCGGTGTATCTGTTAATTTCTGCATCATGCTTTTGGTGGTTTTTTTTTTTTTTTTTTTTAAGTGTTTTAAAGCTCTTTGCATTGCAGGCATGTGTCATTCCTTACTTACATGGAATCCCATGGTATGGAATTCTACCATAATTTTTTTAAACACTTAAAAAATAATGGACTGGTTTCCATTTCTTGCTGTTATAGATTGCACTGCAGTGACCATCCTTGAGCATATAAGTTGACCTCTCTTAACAAGTAACTTCATAGGGTAAATCCTGAGTGGAATTATTGAATCAAAGGGTATGTGTGTATTTAAAATCTTAATAAATAATTACCAAATTTCCCTCTAAAGCAACAGTATGAATGCCTCATTCCTGTCATACTTAACTATACTGGCTGTGATGAGACTTTCATTTTATAGAAGAATTATTTAGAGCTATATAATTTATTTATCTCTTTCCTTTTATAACCTAATACGGTTCAACATTCTTGTGGTATCTCTACTTCTATAGGATAAGTTCTGAAAAGGAGAACTCCAAGGATTCAAAAGCATGGACAGAACTTAACCCAGTTGCTTTCTTACTCTTGTTTGTGTGTCCCCCACAGCTTCAAGACAGTATTACCATTGTTGGAAGATGTCCGATTGCAATTTCCAGTATATTTCAAAAGCCTTAAATGAGCCGGAACTACAGTACACGTGCTGCCAGCAAGACCTGTGTAACAGTCATCCTGGGATGACCTCAGGAAAAATAGTTCCGCTAGTGGCCCTAGTGCTGACAGCAGCCTGGAATTTCTGTTTCTAAATCCACACCAGGAGGGCTTCTGAGTTCCTCGTTTTGTGTATTCCTCCTTTCCTTGCCACTGTGTTTCAAAAGCTCTGTTCTTCCAAACAGAGCCTATCGTGGAAGAATAAAATTAATTTGAGCAATTTGGCTAAAAGAGAGGACACTGAGAGACTTTGAAGACCAGTCCTGTTCCAAGAGGAGGCCCCATGTGGGGGAAGACGTTTAAGTGTGAAGCGTGTGTGACATGAGCAGCTTAGTTACATTTCTTTCTCTGCTCTTTGGAAGACCCGCTTTGTAATAGTAACAGCTTAGGTGGGTTCTCTGCAATCCTCAGTTATTTCTCCTCTGGTTCCTTGGGTGTAGTTTAATAGTATGATGGGTACTTTCAGGAGGAGGAGCTTTATTTATTTATTTTTTTAACATTCTCTTTCATGTGGAATGCTTTCATGCTTTCCCTTCATGGCCTGTGTTGCCATGTAAGTATAGTGAATGTTCCAGATGGTAGGCTGTCAGCCAGGGCAACAAGATTCTTAAAACAGAGTGATTTGAGTGATTGTATATTTCATCCAGAAGGTGTCTGGCAGGGAAGAGGGAGGGTAAGCTTTCCAGGTGACAGAGCATGGAAACACAAGGTTTGTCTTCATAGAGATACCAGAGGCTGAAATTGGAGTGGCTGAAAACTTTGTCCCTAAGTTTCGTATGGGCTTTGCTGCCTTTCACTAGAAAAGCTACAGTATAATTAATTCTGTGTTAAAGCTTTTTTTCTTCTCTTTTTTCCTACCAAAATGGTGGGCTGTCTTGGCTTTGCTACAGTTAAATAATAAACATTTTATGCTACACATGTTAAGAGTGCTTATGTTAAATGTCACCAGTAGGAAGACTGTATGTGTGTATGTGTACAGTATGAATGCAGTCTTTATAGGAGCTGCAGTGTGGGACTTCCAAATGTCATCATCAGCAGCATCAGATCTGCAGGGATGTCTTTTATCCGCACATCCAGCCTGTTGACTCTTAGCTGATTTAGCACAGATTGTAAGGGGTATTAGCATAATCACAAATGTTGAGGCTTTCTAGGAGTCTTTACCATTTCCTAAAAAATGATACACCCATTTCAGGAAGGTAAAGTTGGTCCTTTTCCATGTGGGTACTGTTGAATAATTCTCAAGATCTGGTAGACTTATAGTGATATTTGTATTCTTAAGTTGGCTGTATTTGACAGCATAGCCTAACTTTTGCAAATGAAAATAGAATTCTTAAGGAAATTAAGATTTTTTTTAACCCTTTCATTATGTAATCTGCAGAAAAACTGGAACAGCTAATGATGTCTTTCTGAAAATTAAATCTAATCAAATGGATATGAATGTGGTTATTGGCCTAAAAGGATAAAAGCATATAAAATATTCCCAGTGTTAACAACTGAAAAATGAGCTATACCAGTTCTCTTCTGTTGATGCCATTATTTGAACATCAACAACTGGAGATTGCCTCATCAAAACTTTGTGTTACCTTGGTGCTTTTGGTGTCTGTTGGCTCAGTATTTTTCCTTGCATCATCTTTAATTCTTTGTTCCAAGACATTAGGAGGTGTGACTCTTCCCTCAATCAGATTTTCTCTGCTTGGGTAAGTACTCCCTGTTCACAAACAGTAGCTGAGGAAAGCAGCTATTTCATATAGGACTTTTTGGTTCTAAGGAATGACAACCAACTTTGACTCACTTGTTGTTGTTGTTGTTATGTGCCCTCGAGTCAGACCCGACTCATAGCGACCCCTCCTTGGGTTTCTGAGGCAGTATCACTATGGAAGTAGATTGCCCCATCTTCCTTCCGAGGAGTGGCTGGTGGGTTTGAACCGCCAGCCTTCTGGTTAGCAGTTAAGTGCCTTGGGCAGTATGCTACCAGAGCTCCCTTGACTCACTTAAGAAATTTTTTGGAACTTTTTGCTGGAAAATTCAACCAGACTTCATTGTATGTTGTTGTTTGTTGTTATGTGCCATCGAGTCGGCCCCGACTCATAGCGACCCCTCCTTGGGTTTCCGAGGCAGTATCATTACAGAAGTAGATTGCCCCATCTTCCTTCCGAGGAGTGGCTGGTGGGTTTGAACTGCCGGCCTTCTGGTTAGCATTCAAGTGCCTTAGGCACTACGCTACCAGAGCTCCCATTTAAAATCAGAGGCACTTCGTATATATAAATAGAGTAATCCAAAAGCAGAGCCTTAACAACATTTTAAAGTCTTGATGTGATTCTAGAATCCATGTTGAATTTTAAGAGCTCTGGTGGCATAGTGCCTAAGGCATTTGACTGCTAACCAGCAGGCTGGCAGTTCAAACTCACCAGCTACTCCTCAGGAGGAAGGTTGGGCAGTCTACTTCCATAGTGATATGCCTCGGAAACCCAAGGAGGGGTTGCTATGAGTTGGATTGACTTGATGGCAATGAATTTTTTTTTTTTTTTTTTTTTTTTTCCCAACAGTAGCTCCTCTAACCTTGATGCTAACCATATACCCTAAAACGATCTATTGGCACAGTGCCTGAGGCATTTGCCTGCTAATCAGAAAGTTGGCAGCTCAAACCACTAGCTACTCCGCAGAAGGAAGACTGGACAATCTACTTGCCTATTTACTGCTTTGGAAACCCAATGGGAGTCACCATGAGTTGAAATCAATTTGATGGCAGTGGGTTATATACCCTAAAGGAAACATTCTTTTTCTCTGAGGTCTGGCAGGTGCAGAGAGTCTTCCCTCTATGGTCAAACAGTTGCAAGATATGATAGCTTATACCCAAAGGATCTTGATGCACAGCATTATTGACAAATCTTTACAATGGACCCCCAGAAACAGACATGATTGAGAAAACAATTTTTATAGCAGATCACCTGAAAAACCTGTTCCACCACTTTCCTTTGACCATCCTGTAATAAACAGAAGGAATGTGTGCTTACAATCACATACTTCAACCAATCATGTAATCCCACTTATGTGTTATCCACCTATCTCTGCTAAATTCCTGCTTTTAGATATCCTATCTTTGACTCCCCTGATTATCTTTCAGCCAATTATGATTTTGTAACTTGTAGTTACTGCTTCAACTGTACAAAAGTATTTTCTTCCTCAGAACTAGATGGTGCTCAGCTACCACTGTTAACCACTTGGTGGGGGATCTATGTAGGAGATCCTAGATAGAGAGGGAGAGCAATGTGGAACAAAACTGAAAATCATTTG
>NW_006921690.1:4811638-4817473 GCF_000298275.1 Orycteropus afer afer
AAAAAAAAAAAAAACTTTTTCTTTCTCATTGTTTGATGGAGCGGCCATTTTCACTTTGTGAATTTGGATGTTTTCCCCATCAGGACCATCTCTATCCCTCAGTAAACCTCTTTTGCTTTTACTTAAGCGGACTCTGTGATGTTGCTCTATGACACCATAAAACCAGGAGTTGAACACTTCCAAGGAGTCTCTCTTGAGATTAGATTCCAAGGATAGACTGTCAGACTGGCCTATCTTGCATCATATACCCCCTTTTTGGCCAGGGTACACCAGGGGAAGGATAATCTTCTAAAGCTGAGGTGCTACTAAGTGGGAGATGGGGAAAGAGCTGGTGAGCAGTCAAAATTAGCCAGGGTCATATAAATGAACTTAAGTCTAAGGGTTTTTGTCTACAGCAAGTTGCTGTAGTTTTTATAAACTTTAGTTTATAAAAATTTTACTTAACTCTGCAAGTACGTGGGAGCACATCTGCTAAGTAAAACAATAATAAGGTCTGAACTGCATTTTTTATTTTAATTTTTATTGTGATTTGGGTGAAAGTTTACAGAGCAAATTAATTTTCCATACAGCAGTTCATACACATTTTATTCCCTGACATTGATTGCAATTCCCCACTGAACCTCACTTTTAAGAAGCTTTGAGAGTGGGCATTGTGAAGGGAGATAGGAATGGCTTGACCTCTGGGTCCAAATCAGAACAGTAGCTAATTCAGACGACTAATAAAAGACTGTTCTGGTTTTCCCGGAATAGCTGGGCCCTTGAAATGTGACACAAACAACTTTTAGTTAAGAGTCCTGCCAGGAAGACCAGTGGGAGCTAAGGAGCTGTGGGGATGGTGGCCTTGCCCTGAGGGTGGGAACTGTTGGGCAGCTGTAGGGAGGAAGATGAGGAGGCTGGGTGCTGGAGCCAGCCTGCCTGATTGGATTGCCAGCTCTGACCAGACATGAACCTCATGCAAGTTACTTAACCTCTATGTGCTCCACTTTTCCTCAGTGGGAAAATGGGGATTATAGCACTATGCTTGGGGTTGGTGGAAAGATTAAATGTATTATTAAGGCAAGTGTCTGACAAACAGGAGTATCTCTTTATATGATTATTATCCTCAGCAGGACAACAGGTAATCCATCTTCTTAGGTATGTCCTTCGCTAAGTTATCTGAAGTGGTTTGGTATTCTAGGAGGGACATACCCTGCTCCTTCTTCCTCATCAGTTTACCAGGGCTTATAAGGAGCTCCCACCATTCATCTGTCAGTTTGTCTACTGTGGCGTCTTGTATATTGCTATGAGGCTGGAGGCTATGCCACTGGTATTTCAAATACTAGCAGTGTCACCCATGGTGGACAGGTTTCAGTGGAGCTTCCAGACAGACAAACTTGGAAGAAGGAAGGGACCATCCACTTCTCAAATAATAGGCCAGTGAAAACCTTATGAATAGCAGTGAAACACTGTCTGATATATTACTAGAAACTTTGTGAATAGCCGTGAAATATTGTCCGATATAGTGCCAGAAGATGAGCCCCACAGGTCGGAAGGCACCCAAAATATGACTAAGGAAGGGCTACCTCCTCAAAATAGAGTTGCCCTCAATGACATGGATAGAATAAAGCTTTTGGGACCTTCATTTGCTGATATAGCACAACTCAAAATGAGAAGAAACAGCTGCAAACATTCATTAATAATCAGAACATGGAATGTACAAAGTATGAATCTAGGAAAATTGGCAGCTGTCAAAAATGAAATGGAATGCATGAAGATAGATATCCTAGGCGTTAGTGAGCTGAAATGGACTGGTTTTGGCCATTTTGAATCAGACAATCGTATCATCTACTATGCTGGGAATGACAAATTGAGGAATGGTGTGGCAGTCGTCAAAAAGAATGTTGCAAGATCTATTCTCAAGTACAGTGCTGTCCGTGGTAAGATAATATCTATACACCTACAAGGAGGACCAGTTAATATTACTATTATTCAAATTTGTACACCAACCACCAAAGTCAAAGATGAGGAAATTGAGCATTTTTACCAACTTCAGCAGTCTGAAATTGACTAAACATGCAATTAAGATGTGTTATTACTGGTGCAAGTGTTGGAAACAAGAATCACCAGTAGTTGGAAAATATGGCCTTGGTGATAGAAATGATGCTGGTGATTACATGATAGAATTTTGCAAGACCAATGACTTATTCATTGCAAATACCTTTTTTCAACAACATGAATGAGAGCTATACACATGGAGTTCACCAGATGGAATACACAGGAATCAGATTGACTACATCTGTGGAAGGAGGTGATGGAGAAACTCATTATCTTGAGCCAAAACAAGCTTGCAAGTTCAAGTTGAAACAGAAGACAAAACGAGTCCAGGAGAGCCAAAATATGGCCTTGATTGTATCCGCACCTGAATTTAGAGACCATCTTAAGAATAGATTTGACACATTGAACACCAATGACCAAAAACCAGAGGAATTGTGATATGACATCAAGAACATCATCCATGAAGAAAGCAAAAGGTCATTAAAAAGACAGGAAAGGATGAAAAGACCAAAATGGATGTCAGAAAAGACTCTGAAACTTGCTCTTGAGCAGAGAGTAGCTAAAGCAAATGGAAGAAATGACAAGATAAAAGAGCTGAACAGAAGATTTCAAAGAGCAGCCCAAGAAGACAAAATCAGTTATTATATTGAAATGTGCAGAGACCTGGAGTTAGAAATCCAAAAGGGAAGAACATGTTCAGCATTTCTCAAGCTGAAAGAACTGAAGAAAAGCTTCAAGCCTTGAGTTGCAATATTGAAAGATTCTATGGGTAAAATACTGACTGATGCAGGAAACATCAAAAGAAGATGGAAGGAATACAGAGTCACTGTACCAAAAAGAATTGTTCGATGTTCATGCATTTCAGGAGGTGGCATATGATCAAGAACTAATGGTATTGAAGGAAGAAGTCAAGCTGCACTGAAGGAATTGGTGAAAAACAAGGCTCCAGGAATTGATGGAATACCATTGAGATGTTTCAACAAATGGATGCTGTGCTGGAGGAGCCTATTCATGTATGCCAAGAAATTTAGAAGACAGCTGCCTGGCCAACTGACTGGAAGAGATCCATATTTGTACTCATTTCAAGAAAAGGTGATCCCACAGAATGTGGAAATTATCATAGAACAATATCATTAATATCACATGCAAGTAAAATCTTGCTGAAGATAATTCAAAAATGGTTGCAGCAATATATTGACAGGGAACTTCCAGAAATACAAGCTGGGTTCAGAAGAGGACATGGAACAAGGCATATCATTCCTAATGTCAAATGGAACCTGGCTGAAAGCAAAGAATACCAGAAAGATGGTTACTTGTGTTCTACTGACTATACAAAAGCATTTGATTGTGTTGTTGTTAGGTGCCGTTAAGTTGCTTCTGACTCATGGCGACCCCATGCACAACAGAACAAAACACCGCCCGATCCTACGCCAGCTCCATGATCCTTGCTATACTTGAGCCCATTGTCGGAGCCACCATGTCAATCCATCTTGTCAAAGGCCTTCCCCTCTTTCATTGATCCTCCACCTTACCAAGCATGACATTCTTCTCCAGGGAATTGTCCCCTCTGACAACATGACCAAAGTAGGTGAGACGAAGTTTGGCCATCCTCGCTTCCAAGGAGCATCTCAGCTGCACTTCCTCCGGGACAGATCTGTTAGTTCTTTTGGCAGTACATGGTAGCTTCAGTATTCTTCACCGGCACCATAACTCAAAAGCATCAACTCTTCTTCGGTCTTCCTTATTCATTGTCCAGCTCTCACATGTATACGAGGCGATTGGAAATATCATGGCCTGTGTCAGTCGCACCTTAGTCCTCAAGGAGACATCTTTGCTCCTCAGCACTTGAAAGAGTTCTTTGCAGCTGACCTACCCAGTGCTACACGTTGTCTAATGTCCTGACTGTGGCTTCCATTGGCCTCGATTGTAGAACCAAGCAACGTGAATTCTTTGACAACCTCAATCTTTTCTCCATTTGTCCTGATGCTGCTTATTGGTCCAGATGTGAGGATTTTTGTCTTCTTTATATTGAGATGTAATCCATACTGCAGACTGTGTTCGTCTGTCTTCATCAGTAAGTGCCTCAAGTCATCTTCACTTTCAGTAAGCAAAGTTGTATCATCAGTGTATCTCAGGTTGTTAATGATTCTTCCTCCAATCCTGATGCCACATTTTTCTTCATATAGTACAGCTTCTTGGATTATTTGCTCAGCATATAGATTCAATAAGTATGGGAAAAGGATACAACCCTGATGCACTCCCTTCCTGATTTTAAACCATGTAGTGTCCCCTTGTTCAGTTCGAACAACAGCCTCCTGGTCAAGGTACAGGTTCCTCGTGAGTACAATCAAGTGTCCGGGAATTCCCATTCTTCTCAATGTTATCCATAATTTGTCATGATCCACACAATCAAATGCCTTTGCATAGTCAATAAAGCACTAGTAAACATCTTCCGGGTATTCTTTGCCTTGAGCCAAGATCCATCTGACAGCAGCAATGATATCCCTTGTTTCACATCCTCTTCTGAATCCAGCTTGCACCTCTGGAAGTTCTCAGGCAATATACTGATGCAACTGTTTTTGAATTATTTTCAGTAAGATCTTACTTGCATGCAATATTAATGATACTGTTCGATAATTTCCACATTCTGTGGGATCACCTTTCTTTGGAATGGGTACAAATATGGATCTCTTCCAGTCAGTTGGCTAGGTAGCTGTCTTCCAAATCTCTTGGCATAACCGAATGAGTGCCTCCAATGGGGCATCCGTTTGTTGAAATATCTCAGTAGGTATTCCATCAATTCCTGGAGCCTTGTTCTTTGCCAATTTCTTCATTGCAGCTTTGACTTCCTCCTTCAATACCATTGGTTCTAGATCATATGCCACCTCCTGAAATGGATGAAGACTGACCAGTTCTTTTTGGTACAGTGACTCTGTGTATTCCTGCCATCTCCTTTTGATGTTCCCTGCATCATTCAATGTTTTGCCCTTAGAATCTTTCAATATTGCAACTCAAGGCTTAAATTTTTTCCTCAATTCTTTCAGCTTGAGAAATGCCGAGTGTGTCCTTCCCTTTTGGTTTTCTAACTCCAGGTCTTTACACATTTCATTATAGTAATTGGCCTTGTCTTCTCAAGCTGCTCTTTGAAATCTTTGGTTCAATTCTTTTATTTTGTCATTTCTTCTATTTGCTTTAGCTACTCTCCACTCAAGAGCAAATTTCAGAGTCTCTTTTCTGTCATCCATTTTGGTCTTCTCTTCTTTTGTTATCTTTTTAGTGACCTCTTGCTTTCTTCATGGATGATGCTCTTGATGTCATCCCACAATTCATCTGGTTTCCTGTCATTGTTGTTCTGCATCAAATCTATTCTTTAGATGGTCTCTAAATTCAGGGGGGATATCGTATTTTGGCTCTCATGGACTTGTTTTAATTATCTTTGACTTCAAGTTGAACTTGCATATGAGCCGTTGATGGTCTCTTCCACGATCAGCTCCTGGCCTGGTTTTGGCTGAAGATATTGAGCTTTTCCATCACCACCTCTTGCCACAGATGTAGTCAGTCTGATTCCTGTGTGTTCCATCTGGTGAAGTCCCCATGTACAGCCACCATTTGTGTTGTTGAAAAAAGGTGTTTCCAATGAACAAGTTGTTGGTCTTGCAAAATCTACCATGCGAGTTCCAGCATTATTTCTGTCACCAAGGCCAAATTTTCTAACTACTGGTGATTCTTCTTTGTTTCCAACTTTTGCATTCCAGTCATCAGTGATAATTAACACATCCTGATTGCAAGTTTGGTCAATTT
>NW_006921690.1:4819448-4832220 GCF_000298275.1 Orycteropus afer afer
TTATACCTCAATATAAAGAAAATGAAAATCCTCACAACTGGACCAATAAGCAGCATCATGATAAATGGAGAAAAGATTGAAGTTGTCAAAGATTTTGTATTCCTTGGTTCCACAATCAACACCAATGGAAGTAGCAGTGAAGACATACTGCACTGGGCAAATCTGCTGCCAACAACCTCTTTAAACTGCTGAAGAGCAAAGGTTCGCCTAACCCAAGCCATGGTGTTTTCAATTGCCTCATATGCACGTGAAAGAAAGCTGGGCAGTGAATAAGGAAGACCAAAGAAGAGTTGATGCTTTTGAGTTATGGTGCTGGTGAAGAATGCTGAAAGTTCCATGGACTGCCAGAAGTACCAACAGATCTGCCCTGGAAGAAGTGCAGTCAGAATGCTCTTTGGAAGCAAGAATAGCCAGACTTTGTCTCACCTACTTTGGTCCATTCTCTGGAGAACAATATCATGCTTGATAAAGTTGAGGATCGGTGAAAAAGGGGAAGGCCCTCAACAAGATGGATTGACACAGTTGCTGCAACAATGGGCTCAGGTATAGCAAGGATGGTGAGGTGTTGTTTTTTTCTGTTGTACATAGGGTGGCTATGAATTGGAGCCAACTTGACAGACCTAACAACAACAAAAGGACCTTTGGCACAATGCCTAAGGCATTTGACTGCTAACCAGAATATCGGCAGTTCAAACCCACGAGCCACTTCACAGAAGGAAGATCGGGCAATCTACTTCTGTAAAGTTTTACCACCTGGGAAACCCTATGGGCATTGCTATGAGTTGGAATCGACTTGATGGCAGTTTGTTTTGGATTGGTGAATTAAGGAATCCATGTATAACTGCATAATAACCATAGCCCCTTTTTACTGAGCACCTACTATGTGTCCCAGGTACTGCTCTTCCCCAGTCTTTTTTTTTTTTAATTAATTATTTTTTTAAATTGTGATTTGGGTGAAAGTTTACAGAGCAACTTCACCTTCCATACAGCAGTTCACATACACATTGTCTGATGACATTGACAGTTTACCCCAATGCAACACCTCCCCTCCCACTTCCTCCCCCTTAATTACCTCTTCCCTGTGTCCAGCCCTCCATGCACTCCTGCCCCCTGAACTGTCTCCCTGTGCATAAACAGCCCTTCTTTCTCCCATAATTGTTCTCTCCAAGGGATGTATCAACCTCATGTACATGTTCAACTCATGCCTGTCTTTTATTTGGCTGGAAGCCATAGGTGTGGGGTCAGTTCCAGACCTGAAGGACAGCTAGGGACCATGGTCTCAGTGGTTCCATCAGGCTCTATCAGACCGGCAAACCTTGTCTCCCTTTTTCTTTTTCTTTTTTTTTTTTCCAAATGAGGTACTGCTTACACATATTTTTATCAAATACATCAACCCTATGAAGTAGATAATTGTTTTCATTTTATAGATCAGGATATTGAGCTTCAGAGAACTGACATAACTTTCCCAAGGTCACAAAGAGTCCTTGATTCAGACACAATTCTGCTGTATTCCTAGACACAATCACTACACTCCCTTAAAAACTGCCCTGAGCGAAGGCAGTCAAGGCAAATCATGATATATCTTTAAAGAGACTGAGAACCTGGTAAAAGTGTGGTTGCTGGCAGTGTGTTTATTAAATAGAGTTAACATGATGGAGGGGAAGTGGGACTCCCAGGGGAGCAAGTCCAGAAGGAGCTTTTTGCACTGTCTCAGAAGGAGGCAGGCAAAAGACTGAGAAAACCAGGGAAACAACACCCCAGGACCGCCTGGTTGGGGAGGGCTGTGGCAATGGAAAATTACCAACCCCAACTTCATTGATTAAGCCCAGGTTAAATGTAGAGTTGATTTCAAAATGTTGGAAAAGAACCTCTGCCACACTCTGTCACATTTCTTAAAAGTGGCATTCCTGGCTTCTCTCCTGGGAACAGGGAGGAATGACTGCCTGCTTGATGACTTTAGAGAGGTGACCAGGCCTATCCTTGGCCTGCTCTTTACTGTACCAAGAAAGGCCTTTTCTCTGTGGACAAGGCCTCATTGAATAAGCTAGCTTAATTCAGAGATGTTTAGCAAGCCCACCTGACTACCAGACCCAAAGCCACATCCTCCAACCAAGCCTGATCAGCAAGAAAGGTAATTTTTATATTATTTGTTTTGTGTGTGATTTGGGTGAAAGTTTACAGAGCGAATTCATCATCCGTACAGCAGTTCACATACACTTTGTCTCATGACATTGACTGTATTCTCCCACAATGTAATAGCTCGTCTCCCACTTACTCCCCACATAGCCACCTCTTCCCTGTGTCTTTCCCTCGCATGCACTCCTGCCCCTTGAGCTGTCTCTGTGCATATACAACCCTTCTATTCTCCCATGATTGAGCTCTCTAAGGAGGGTATCTGCCTAATATAAATGTTCAGCTCATATGCCTGTCTTTTGTTTGTCTGGAAGCCACAGGAGTGGGTTCAATTCCAGACCTGAAGGGCAGCTAGGGGCCATGGTCTCAGGGGTCCCACCAGGCTCTATCAGACCAGCAAACCTGGTCCCTCCCTTTTTTTTTTTTTTTTTTTTAATGATTCAGGGTTTTGTTCCATGTTGTTCTCCCACTCTATCCAGGATCTCCTACATAGATCCCCCTCCGAGTGGTTGACAGTGGCAGCTGGGCACCATCTAGTTCTTCTGGTCTTATATAGGCTGAGGATCGCTTTATGTATCAGTCCCTTGGACTAATTATTTCCATGAATCTTTGGCTTTCTTCATTCTTCTTTGGTCTGGATAAGGAGAGACCCATCATTGCATCTAGATGGCTGCTTGCAAGCTTTTAAGATCCCAGTCGCTACTCACCAAAGTGGGACATGGAACAATGTTTTGTAGTGTGTTGTGCCAATTGAGCTTGATGTCCCCTGTGACCATAGGTCCTACTTGCTCTCTCTAGGTAGCTGGTTGTGGCCAACAAGTGACTATAACCTTGTCCCTTGTCAGTTCTACTATATACCTGGGAATTCTTATAAAACATACCAATACACTTGTAGAAACATTGTCTGCCAACCCTATACATGGTCTTGGGCACACTCCCTCCTGCACAGACATACCTAATCATTCAGCCTGTCCACCCATCTATGTACCTGTAGATCAATGTTTGCCATTACTGACAATGCAGTACTGTATGTGCAAAAGGGTTCATCTTTGTTGTCTGTACCTTCCATACACCTCTCTATGTCTTCCTGTTCCTCAGTGCCACCGTGTTGATCACTCACATTTGGTGCATTGCTCTTCTGTTCACCCAAATCAGACTTGTCTCTGCCTGTGTAGCAGTGTTCCCTCCCCTCCCTTCCCACTCCTGGTAACTAACAAAGAAAATTTCCTTCCACAGATAAACCAAGAAAGATAATATTTTTATCTCCTCTGTTCCACACTGTGTTTCTGTTATGGTTTGAATTGTGTGTCCAAAATATATGTGTCAACTTGGTGGAGCCATGATTCTCAGTATTATGTAATTATCCTCCACTTTGTGATCTGATGTAATTATTCTGTGTGTTGTAAGTTCTCTAATCTGTGGTGTTAATGAGACAGCTTGCAATGTACAGGATTAGGTTGTATCTTGAGTCAATCTCTTGTGAGATATAAAAGGGATGAAATATGTGAACAGAATGAGAGGGACCAACTGCCACCAAGAAAGAAGAGCCAGCACTGGTGTGCATCCCAGAATCCCTGCACTAGACCCAGGGGATGACTGATTCCAAGACACATGGAGATCTCCAAGGAATGCCAGGCCCACAGATGATGAAATGAGACAAGGACCTTCCTCCTACACTGTGAGTCAACAGAGAGAAAAAGCTGTCTCCTATAGCTGGCACCATGAATTCAGACTTTCAACCTCCTATACTCTGAGAGAATACATTTCTGTTTGTTAAAGCCATCCACTTGGGGTATTTCTGTGACAGCAGCACTAGAAAGCTAAGACAGTGTCTGTCTGCCTCTATTGTTTCCAAATTCAATCAGGGAGTGGGGATGTTAGGAATTGAATTCCTCAAGTCCCAGCACAGTGGTGCTTAATGGGAATTTGAATGAAGAGATAGTGAACTAGGCTCTCTGAGGAGTTACGAGTGTGGTAGGGGAAAAGACCCCAGACTTAAATTTTATCAAAAGAGATTTTTATTAAACCAAGATAGATGATAATTCAAATTAGAGATCTGCCAGTGTACACCAAGCAGTTAATATACTGTTAACAGAAGGAGGTGAAGTTGAGAGAAATTTTGATTGGTTCTTAATTAATACATCATTGTCAAAGATGGGATAACAGAAGTGGGAAGGGACCATGACTGGGATAGGTATAAAATTAAAAGTCAAAAGAGGATTGGTTCTGGAGTCTTAATTACCTGGCTATGTGGTGACTCTTGATCATTTGACCCTGACTCATAGTTACAATGTGGTTATAAGACCAGTGCAGAAACCAGTTGTGCCAGTTTTCTATCACATAACTAGGTGAAAGGGGAAGCAGACCTTATCCTAACTTTTTCTTATTATGGCCAAGCATCTACAAACTTTTTGGGAGTCTTCATTCTTCAGCTCACAAGCATGCAGGCAGTATTAATGTTGTTAAACATAGTATTCTGATTGGCTTACTAGTAATTTGTAAAGGTCAAAGGTGAGTTAACAAAAGTGGGGGTTTTACAGTGACTGGTGAACACAACATAATGTGGGTTTACATGATTGGTTGAGGGTATATAACTGTAAGCATACATGATTTTCCACTAATTACACGCAATATGTCACAGGATAATAGTAGGACATGCTTTTTTGGAAAACATGTTGTTTCTTGGGGGTGCATTGTAAAGAAGATTTATCAATAATGCTGACTCTGACAACTAACAACAAGATTATATGGTGTAGTAGTTATGTTTGTGTGTCAACTTGGCTGGGCCTGGTTGAGTGGCTGGGCAGCTGGTGGAAGTTATTCCCCATGACGAGACTGGCAATCAGCTCCATGGTGGGATCTACCACAAGCAGCTGAGTAGCTGCCTTTGGGATGTGGTCTGCTTCCTGTATATACAGAGAAGCCTTGGGAATGGTCTCTAGCTTATGACACGCTTGGACCCTGCATGTAGCCGTGTCGTCGTTTTGCAGCCTGCAATGCTCTGCCGACCTGGGGACTTACAATGGACTTGAATTAATGGCCTGCCGTGTGGTTTGGTAACCTTGGGACTGTGCCTTTTTACTTGTCAGCCTTGGGCAGCCTCAGGAGCCAGCAGCTGTCTGAGTGAAGAAAAGCCTCTAGCTTCAGTGGGCTGGGAGCTGGAGGCAGCGCTGAAGCCCAAGGCTGAGGGGCTTTCACCCAGCCTCTAGAGCCTGGCACTTTGAACTTGGACTTAAAGCCTTCAAATTGTAAGAATAAACTCCTGTTTGTTAAGGCCATCCCATTTGTGGTATATCTCTTGTCAGAACGGCAGTAGGTAACCAGAACATGTGGTAAGCATGCTAGAATCCTTGGACTGGATCCTTGCCTTCAAGGAGTTTATACCCAAGTGTGGGAAGAAAACCTTCCCAACTTCAGACAAGCCACTCAGTGGGGATGGCTACCCCTTGAACAGAGCTTCTTAGTTTACCAAGTGCTTCACATACCTCATGCTCTGTGATCATCACAAACAACCCTCTAAGGCAATCTGGTTCTCTTATTTCTGTTTTATAGAAAACTGACTCAGAGGTCAAGCAACTTGCCCAAGGCTACCCAACTTGGACATCTGACTCACTCCACTTTGCTGCTTCTCCACTATATATAGCATCTGATTGTGGAGCTGGTACTGACTCGAATCTTAAATGGCCAACAGCCCAAGTTGGCTCCCACTCCAAGGATTACTAGGCTGAGACTCCCAAGGAAATTTACTTCCCCTCAGTCTTATGGCAAATAGTCACAGGCTAATCACATCAATACAGAAGCCTTGGTGGTGCAGTGGTTAAAGTGCTTGGCTGCTAAATGTTGGCAACTTAAACCCACCAGCCACTCTGTGGGGGAAAGGTGTGGCAGTATGCTTCCACAGATTACCAAAAAAACTGAAAACCAAACTCATTGCTGTTGAGTCAGATCTGACTCACAGTGACCCCTCCTTGGGTTTCCAAGGCGGTGTCTCTACAGAAGTAGATTGCCCAGTCTTCCTTCCGAGGAGTGGCTGGTGGGCTTGAACTACCAGCCTCCTGTTCTACTCTGTCCTACAGAGGCTCTATCAGTCAGAATAGACTCAAAGGGAGTGGGTTTTGTTTAGTTTGGGATCTTAACAATGAGCTGAGCATGTGCTTTGGATGGAACTACCAGGCACCTCATGTGGTTAATTGAGGTGGGTGCAACAAGATTTCCTTTTAGTGGTTAGCTTGTGGCTTGTTAGCTCATGATAATGTTTGTGCTTGAAAGAGAAGTAAACTGATTTTCACTGAAAATATTCTACTTCAGATCGATTACAAATCCAGAGGGTTCCCTTTTCCAGAATCTACCACAACACTGGTAAGTTTGGCAAAAGCATTCATTGGCTTTATCAAAAGCATCTCCACTCAACTCCCTTCTCCTTTTGTCTATCTTCCACTAGAGAAGATCAAAAGTCAGATACTCATTTTCCCAGGCATCTTTGCAGTGAGTAGGTCAAGGAGATGTGAAGTAAATCATCTGGTACAGGGTGGCAGGTTTCTAGGAAATATTTTTCCTTTATGATGAAAGGAATACTGAAGAAAGTTTTCATTCACTGTCCTGGTCACCTCTGCTTTTGGAGGAGGTCACATTGGGGTATGATAGAGTTTGTGACTACAGGAGAAGAATGGTAGAGATATCAGCGCAGCACCTGATCCTGTGGAGACAGTGAATGAAGCCTGGCACCTCCTATCTCCAGACTTCTTGTTAAGACTTTTTACAAGCCATGGTATAAGTCAGGGGTCAGCAAACTTTTTATCACCAGACAGTAAATACTTTAGCCTTTTTAGACCAAGGGGAATTCTTAGGTTGTGAGCCATACAAAAACAGGCAGTAGGCTGTTTGCTGACCCCTGATGTAATCTGCTGCAAGCTTACTTTTCTGTTATTTTCCAGACATAAGTTTCAGTAATAAACAATACATTCCAACTTATAATTGGAAACTGTTATGGTGTTTGCCCAGCCCACACTTATCATCTCTGAAAACCTCTTCCCATGCTTGTGGTGAATTAATCTCCCCCATGGCCATCAATAATTAAAGCAGGATCCCAGATAAGCTGTATTAGAGTGTGCTACCTGCTCTAACAAATAACCCCAGAGCTGAGTGGCTAAACACAGTAAGAGTTTATTGCTTATATCACAATCCAATGTAATCTGTTAACAATAATAAAAATGCACTAAAATTTGAACATAAAGTTTATTCTGAGCAGTTATTCTATATGCATATAGGGAGAGTGTGTTGATTCCAGAAAACGCAAATGGTTCAAAGAAGCTAGGTACAATGAGGTTTATAAAGAAAATATGAGTCAGAAATATAGAAGATCTACCATTGCTCTTGAACAGAGAGTAGCTAAAGCAAATAGAAGAAATGATGAAATAAGAAAAAAAGCTGAACGGAAGATTTCAAAGGGCAGCTCAGGACAACAAAGTAAAGTATTATAATGAAATGTACAAAGACCTGGAATTAGAAAACTGAAGGAGAAGAAAATGCTCAGCCTTTCTCAAGCTCAAAGAACTGAAGGAAAAATTCAAGCCTCAAAATGTAATACTGAAGGAGCCTGTGGGCAAAATATTGAATGATGCGGTAGGCATCGAAAGAAGATGGAAGGAATACACAGAGTCACTGTACAAAAAAGAATTGGTTCGATGTTGAATCATTCCAGGAGGTAGCATATGATCAAGAACCAATGGGACTGAAGGAAGAAGTCCAAGCTGCACTGAAGGAATTGGTGAGAAAAAAAGGCTCCAAGAATTTGTGGAATACCCATTGAGGTGTTTCAACAAACGGATGCTGTGCTGGAGGCACTCACAGAGGATATCCTCTGCTAATTGCCTGTTGTTTTCTCTGACTTTAAACAAATGTTAATTACTTTGTGCATGTACTAAAGTACTATATCCCACTCCTCGTTTAGTATAAGAACTCCTCTTTGGAAACACTCAACAGAGCAGTTGTTTTTGGAGTCACAGACCCCACCCTTCTCTCGTCGGTGCACCTTCTAATCAAAACTCTTTTCTTCTTGAGCTCTGGTTGGACTGTTTGATGTGCCACTCCAGCACCGGACCTGGCATTTTTCAGGTGACAGGTACATCTGTCATCAGTTTCACTTTTTGACAGGTCTAATGACTGCTGTGAAACCGAGTAATGTCAAAACTATTTCCCCACTTTGGTTAAAACAGATAATTAGAACAGGTAGGACCCCAAATGGGAGTAGATAAGTAAACTTAATTACTCTCAACTATTTCCCCACCCTTGTTAAGACAGATAAGTAAACACGATAAGCTCAGTTCCTTAAGAACTGAATGGAACCAAAAACATTCTTTCCTGCTATTTCCTTAGGCGTGGGTGATAAACACACTAATGTGTCTTAGAAAACAACCTGAAAAATTGACTCTGGCCCATGGACATGCGCAGTGGGACAGAGAGGAACAAAGTTACTGGGAACTAACACTGTACCCTCTTCCTAAGCCCTGATCAGCTGATGACAGGAAGCCAATGTGACTCATCCGGTACGCAAGTGCACTGGAGTAAAATGCTACAGTCCCTTTAAATCAAGGCGAAGGAAATTTCAGCCAATCGTCAACCATCTCATACCCAAATTCCTGAAATTTTTATGAAGATGCATAACCTCTCTCCTGAAACCTACAAAAACTGTAATTTGATGGAGATTCGGGGAGTCAGATCTGGGTATGGACCCCTGCCTCCTTGCACTGCCGCTTTGCAATAAGTAATTTTCTCTCCTCTTAATCACTTGGTGTGTAAACTGTTTTGGCCTGATTGCACACCGGGCAGGGACCTGCGTTTGGTTCTATTTCAATTTGGCACCCCAGATGGGACCGAGGGTCTCTGACCCTCTGCCTGGAGCAGAGGACCCTCGGACGGTGGAAATGGAATGGACCCCTGTCTGTGCACACTCAGACACTGCTTTGTCTGAAGATACATAAGGGGTGCTGAGGCTGTGACCATCTGCAGTGTCCTCTGCCTCTATGTGCTTTCGAGGGACGAGAAAATTATTCTGGGTTTGAAGACGTCTATTGGTCAGTATAGATTGAATTCTTGTCTGGCTTCTAGCTGATAAGGAGGTTGAAATTTTGGTTAATAGCCTTAATTAAGACATCTCCACAGCTAAAGCACTCTGGTCTGGCTTTAAGCTGATGTTGTTGTTGTTATTTGCTGTTGAGTCGGCCCCAACTCATAGGGAGGTTGAAATTAATAACCTTAATTAAGATATCTCCATAGCTGAAGCACTCTTAAGACTCTTACTCTGGTCTGATCTGGCTTTAAGCTAATGTTGTTGTTATTTGCCGTCGAGTCGGCCCCAACTCATAGTGACCCCTCCTTGGGTTTCCGAGGCAGTATCACTACGGAAGTAGGATTGCCCAACCTTCCTTCCGAGGAGTGGCTGGTGGGTTTGAACCGCCAGCCTTCTGGTTAGCAGTCAAGTGCCTTAGGCACTATGCTACCAGAGCTCCTAATAGGGAGGTTGAAATTTCGGTCCTTAGTTTGTAACCTTAATTAAGATAATCTCCACAGCTGAAGCATTGTTGTTCTGGTCTGGTTTGGTTGTGGTTTGATTTATGTGTGGGTTTACTGTAGTCCACATGTTTCTTAGGGATCCTTTACCTTGATCTGTTGTGTGTGGATGAGAGTGTGGGTATGTGGCAGCCCAGGTGTCTTTTAGTCTGGTCTGGTTTGGTTTGTTTTGTGTGTGGGTGAGAAATAAATAGTGTAAAGTGGTGGCCCAGGTGTCTTTTAATCAAAATCTCTCCACAGCCCACATGTTTCTTAGGGATCCTTTGCTTTGAATTCTGGTCTGACTCTACTTGATTTGTTTGTGTGTGAGAAAGAGTGTGTGTGCTTGGCACCAGTGCAACAGTTTCAAGTGAGAGTGGATGTAAGTGTGACTGGAAAATGGGTAACCAAGGTTCTATACCAGTATGCAGCCCCCTTGCCTGCATTCTGAAAACTGGGCTTATTTTTGCTTTGAGCCTATAAAGAGAAAAAAAAAATTGGTATTTTTCTGTAACACCATCTGGCCACGATATTGGCTCAAGTCTGGGGATAGATGGCCAGAAAATGGGAGTCTGGACTATGATGTTATTATGTAGTTAGATTCATTTTGGAAAAAGGATCAAAAGTGGGAAGAGTTGATTTATCTGGAGCTATTCATGGTCCTGTTTCAGAACAAGGGTTTACAGAAACAGTGTGGGGTGATGGTTGTATGACCTAAAGGGAAAGTGAATTTTAAGGGTGTCTTTCAGGACTCTGAAGACCCTTACCTTGACTCTGTTCCTCCCCCATCTACCCCTCCCCTATACCTCCCAGAGTCAGGAAACAATTCACCTATGACTCCACCACCTAAGCCTAAGGGAATTTTGAATTCAGAACTTCCTAAAACTCTGGTGGTGTTATATCCCCCTTTACCTGACAGCACCCTGGATGCCCTTCAGGAAGTGGGTGCCCCTCAGGAAATGGTCTCACCAGCACACACTTGGAGTGGTGTAAATTGTGGCCAGGGGCCTAAGCCAGATCCATCAGGGCAATACCCATTATGGCAGGTTCCAGCCAGTTTAGATCATGAAGGAAATCCTAGAGGTTTCGTTTGGACTCATATGCTGTTCACCATGGCTGATTTACTAAATTGGAAAAATACAATGCCCACTTACAGGGAGGATCCAAAGCGGATGGAAACCTTAATCACCTCCATATTTTCAGTTCATCGTCCTAATTGGGATGACATTAATATGTTATTAACTACCTTACTCACCTCTGAAGAGGTGAATATTAGAGAAAGCTAGAGCAGAAGCTAACAGACTTCACAACTTCTAGCCTGAAAACCTAGTCAGGGGCCCCAGCCATCAGGCAGTGCCAGAAACAGATCCAGACTGGGATTCTAATGACCCAGGAGACAGAGCTAGGTTAACTCATATGAAAGAGTGCATTATTGTCAGGCTCCAGAAGGGAGCCCCAAAGCAGACTAATCTTTGCAAAGTTCAGGAAGTACAACAAGGCCCCAAGGAAGGTCCTTCTGCTTTCCTACCATCAATATTCTGACACCGACACAGATGACCCCCAGAACACTTGTATTATCAACTTTTATAAGCCAAAGCACCCCTGATACATGGTGTAAACTCCAAAAATTAGAAGGGGGACTGGGTATGAACACTTCTCAACTTGTACAGGTTGCTTTCAAGGAGCAGGAGAAACAGAAGCAAAAAGACATGAAGCAACAGGCTGCCTTGCTGCTGCTGCCCTGGGAGGCCTGCCATGGAGTCAATCCTACCGGATAAATCCCCATGGACCCCCACCAAATAGAAAGAGAGCAAGTCAAGTTCCTCCTCGAGGGGGCCAAACAACAAATTTGGGGTCTCAACAGTGTGCTTACCACAGGAAAGATGGGCACTGAAAGAGAGAGTGCCCAGAGTGAGCCCTCCAAACCCAACCAAAGGGGCCCAACAGATGGTAAGCACAGCTAACAGTGATCAAGAATGATGGGGGCCTCGGGGCTCTGTTAGAGACCGGGCAAACTCCTATCTCCCACAAGGAGCCTGGGTGGCAATAACTGTGGGAAAACAGCCCACTGAACTTTTGCTGGACAAAGGGACAACATACTCAGTCCTGGATATCCCCAAGACCCCACAGGACTATGAGCATTACTGGAGTTTCAGTAATGTAAAAATTTTCTTCAACTTCTTGAATGCCAGGTTGGGAGTACTGTATTAACTCAAAGTTTTTGTACATGCCTGAATGCCCTCTTCCTCTGTTGGAATAAGACTTACTAAACCAAAGTTAAATATTCAGGTTACTTTCTCAGCTAACGAGCTCCAAGTGGATGTTAATCTCAACCAGACGTGGGCCTTACAGACAACCTCCTATAATTACCTGTTGCTATGGACTACAAAAGCACCAGGCAGAGCTGTTGCTGCAACCAGAACTTTCTATGGGAAAAGATGACCTGTATGTTTGGCTGAGTAAACTTATTGCAGGACTGGATCTGTGCAAACACATTCAAAAGGTGACACAAGACTGCTTGGTTTACGCCAGAAACAATCCAAACTGCAGTCCACCTCCAGTGGTAAAAGGAATTCAAGCAAGAGGACTGAGCCCATAGAAGGACTTGCAGGTAAAATTTACAGCCCCTGGAAAAATCAAGTACCTGTGAGTATTTATCGACACAATCACTGGGTGGGTGGAAGCCTTTCCCTGCTGTATGGAAAGGCAGCAGAGGTGAGTAAACCCTATTAAGAAAAACTGGCCCTGATTTGGCTTGCTAGTCTCAATTCAAAGTAATAATGGGAAAACATTTGTATCCCTGCAGTGAATTGCTTGATGTGGCCTTTCTAGCCATTGTCCTCCATTCTGTGATGTTTCGTAAATCCCATTATCCATGCCTGTTTGGGGTGGTGTGGTAGTTAAGGTCAGGTATCAACTTGGCTGGGCAGCTGGTAGTAGTCATTCCCTATAATGACTGGCAATTGACTCTGTGATGGGATTTAGGTTAATTCTGTTGGGGCAAGGAGCTCTGGTAGCATAGTGCCTAAGGCACTTGACTGCTCACCAGAAGGCTGGCGGTTCAAACCCACCAGCCACTCCTCGGAAGGAA
>NW_006921690.1:4855992-4858346 GCF_000298275.1 Orycteropus afer afer
GGGGTCGCTATGAGTCGGGGCCGACTCGACGGCACATAACAACAACAACAACAACAACAAGACTGGGGAAATTACTGGGAGGAGGAGGAGGAGTTAATGTCTGAAATGATGGAGTGGCATGATAGTTTGGACATTTGGGACATCTTTAACCTCCGCCTCGTGGGGACCGACCTCATGCTGATCTTTCTAAGAGAAATTGTTCAAGCAATCCCAAATAGTCCAACAAGTAACAGGACTATTTGTTGTTGTGTTGTTGTTATGTGTCATTGAGCCGGACATGACTCATAGCGACCCCTCCAAAACAGGGCTATTAGGAAGTTACATTCCTTATGGAGAGCCCAATTGACAGGGAAAACTAAGAAGATGAACCACACTTTTAAGAAGACACTAAGATGTGCCAAGAGACCAACTCATCTTGAATAAAACTTTTATCTCTTGCCTTGTTGCGGGTCTGGGTTGCCCCAGAAGCAGGCTTAAGTTAAGCCCATATGAAACCTTATATGGGAGATCATTTTCTAGAATGTGGCACCCCAGTTATACAAAAAAGGGAAACCTTAAAATTGTTAAGGAATTGCCTATTTTAAAACATGTACAAACTTTGTCTGCAGCATCAAAGATTATTAACCAGTTTGCTTCCAGCAGGTTGTTGTATCCTACAGATAGTCACCTTCATATCTTCTGTCCAGGCGATTGGGTCCTACTGAAGGAGTGGAATGACCAGACTCCCCAAAGTCAGCTCCAGGCCAAATGGACTGGGCCTTATGAAGTATTGCTGACAACACATTCTTCAGCCAAACTGAAGGGAGCCCACTCTTGGGTACATCACACGCAATTGAGAATAGTGCCAGACTGCACTGGAAACCCTCCCCAACCTATAACTAAGTTTTATTCTACAGGGAGCAGCCTTGGGGGACAGGGAGACTCGAGAGAACCTGACCAACTGAATACTGAGTGTCCCCAACAACCTACAGAATATACTTGTGAAGCCATTGAGGATTTTAAGGTTTTATTTAAAAGGAAACCTGTTCTGGCTTAAGACATGAATGTGATTTTGATCAGCTGAATTATTGTTTTATCCCTATCCTCTTCTGAAGGAGGATGGGAGTCCAACACTCATAAACCTCCAACAAACCCTATTAAACCACACACCTTGAGCTAATAATTGTTGGGTGTGTGCCTACCCTCCTTCACATGGAGCACGGAGTTTGTCTATCATCCCTGTCCCCTTACATTTAGAATATTGGGCCAGGGATGAAGGGGCCAACATAATCAATTCTAACAAAAGCTCCTCAGTGGTGAAGTACCATGTATTAAGGTCCAAAACTTTGGCTGCTTTGTGTATACAATGGAAACCCTCTAGGCCAACAGCTTCTGTAGGGAAATTGACACAATGCAACCAGACCTGGTTCCTTTATATGCCGAACCATGCTTGGATTCATGAAAATGGTGCCGTTATAGAACATGACACCCCAGTTAAGAATGTGTCTAAAAGAATAGGCATCGCTCTGACTGATCAGAGCATTGCTAGAGCTATTTTTCAGTTCCCTCCTACAGCATATTCCCTTCACCACCCAGGGCTATATTGGTTATGTGAGCTTGCTGCCTTTAAAACTTAGCCAGTTAATCATAAAGGCACACACTCTAGGGTGGATCTGGGCAGGGGGAATGCATTTCCTACCATTAGAAAAAGTTCTGCATTCTGCCTGACCTAACTACCGACACCAGCGTAGCCCACCTGATTTAACTTGGAGTGCTTGGGAAAAGGCCCAATGAATTTTAATTCCTATGATGGGCATCAGGGAAAAACTATGATGACCTCCATCTTTTATACCAATTTGTTCAGAATGTTTTTGTTTCCCTAGAATCAGTAGCTAACTCTTGAGTTCCACCATCTTTGCCCCCAGTCAGCAGGAAGCAGCTAGAATGAGTCATTACCCTGTTTCCCAAGAATGTGGAACAGTAACCTTTCTAAGGGGTAATTGAAACTGAGTGATGTCAAAACTATCTCCCCACCCTGCTTAAAGCAGATAATTAGAACAGATAGGACCCTGGATGGGAATAGATAAGTAAACTTAATTACTATCAACTACTTCCCTACCCAAGCAACGTGAATTCCTTGACAACCTCAATCTTCTCTCCATTTATTGTGATGCTGCTCCTTGGTCCAGTTGTGAGGATTTTTGTTTTCTTTATGTTGAGATGTAATCCATACTGCAGACTGTATTCTTCAACCTTCATCAGTAGGTGCATTAAGTCATTCTCACTTTCAGCAAGCAAAGTTGCATCATCTGCATATCTCAGGTTGTTAATGATTCTTCCTCCAATCCTGATACCACGTTTTTCTTCATATAGTC
>NW_006921690.1:4859331-4869507 GCF_000298275.1 Orycteropus afer afer
TATTTTGGTCATGTTGTAAGAAGGGACCATTCCCTGGAGAAGGATGTCATGCTTGGTAGGGTGGAGGGTCGACGAAAGAGGGGGAGGCCTTCAGGGAGATGGATTGATACAGTGGCTGCGATGATGGGCTCGAGTATAGCAGGGATTGTGGGGCTGGCGCGGGATCGGGCATTGTTTCGTTCTGCTGTGCATGGGGTCGCTATGAGTCGGAAATGACTCGACGGCACTTAACAACAACAACAACACTTCCCTACCCTGGTGAAGACAGATGAGTAAACACAATAAGCTCAGTTCCTTAAGAAGTGAATGGAGCAAAAAACATTCTTTCCTGCTATTTCCTTAGGCACAGTTGATAAACACGTTAATGTGTCTTAGAAAACAACTTGAAAATTGACTCTGGCCCATGGACACGTGCAGTGGGACAGAGAGGAACAAAGTTACTGGGAACTAACACTCTCCCCTCTTCCTAAGCACTGATCAGCTGATGACAGGAAGCCGGTGTGACTCATCTGGTACACAAGCGCACTGGATTAAAATACTACTGTCCCTTTAAACCGAGGCAAAGGAAATTTCAGCCAGTCGTCAACCATCTCATACCCAAATTCCTGAAATTTTTATGAATATGCATAATACTCTCTCCTGAAACCTATAAAAACTGTTAATTCGATGGAATTTGGGGAGTCAGATCTAGGTATGGACCACTGCCTCCTTGCATTGCTGCTTTGCAATAAGTAATTTTCTCTCCTCTTAATCACTCGGTGTGTAAACTGTTTTGGCCTGACTGCGCACCAGGCAGGAACCCACGTTTGGTCCTATTTCAGCTGCATGTATTCAGGATCCCAGGCTTTGATCTTAATACATGGTCTGCAAGGTCTTTGAGTATTGGGAAAGAAGAGCTTGAAAGTTTATGCTGTTAAAAAAATATTCTGACAAAGTTAATTTTATCGATTTTATTTTGGTTTCAGATGAGGTTCCTGAATTGGCAGCAGCCACAGTGAGACATGCTTCACTGGGCAGAGAAAAGCTGGGAGTTTCTGTGAGAGAGAAAAGGCAGAGAGAGGAAAAAAAAAATTGAAATAGGACCAAACGCAGGTAGGTCCCTGCCCGGTGCATAGTTAGGCCAAAACAGTTTACATACCAAGTGATTAAGAGGAGAGAAAATTATTTATTGCAAAGCAGCAATGCAAGGAGGCAGGGGCACCTGTACCCAGATCTGGCTCCCTGTAACTCCGTTGAATTACAGTTTTGTGGGTTTCAGAAAAGAGGGTTATGCATATTTATAAAAATTTCAGGAATTTGGGTGTGAGATGGTTGACAATTGGCTGAAATTTCTTTTGCCTCAGTTTAAAGGGACAGTAGCATTTTAATCCAGTGCGATTGTGTATCGGATAAGTCACACCGGCTTCCTGTCATCAGCTGATTGGGGCTTAGGAAGAGCGGAGAGTGTTAGTTCCCAGTAACTTTGTTCCTCTGTGTCCCACTGCACATGTCCATGGGCCAGAGTTAATTTTCAAGTTGTTTTCTAAGACACATGAATGCGTTTGTCACCTGTGCCTAAGAAAATAGCAGGAAAGAATGTTTTTGGTTCCATTCAGTTCTTAAGGAACTGATCTTATCGTATTTACTCATCTATTTCCAACCCGGTTCCTATTAGTCTTAACCCGGGTGGGGAAATAGTTGAGGGTAATTAAGTTTACTTATCTATTCCTATCCAGGGTCCTATCTGTTCTAATCATCTGTTTTAACCAGGATGGAGGGAAATAGTTTTGAGTTTACTTGGTTTCAGTACTGCCTGGGAAACTCAAGGAGGGGTCGCTGTGAGTTAGATCCAACTCCATGGCAGTGTGTTGTGTTGTTGTTTGTGTTAACAACAACAACTCTGTGGCTGATAAGAAAATATAACTGAATGTAATGAGTTGTCCCCTTTAACTCAAACAAGCGTGAAAGCAATAAGCTGAATAATAAGTTGGATTTTATTTCTTGCAGCAAGAAAAGAATAATTTCTCAAAACTGCCCCCCCCTGCCCAAGTTGAGGGCTCAGGGAGCTTTTATGTTTAAGCAAAACGAGGAAATTATACATATTCATTAAAATTCTGAGAAATCAGCTACATACACATGAGGGGGCCAGGTCAGATCTTAGCAAGGAAGCTGATGATGGACTCCTTGTATCTCTTAGGGGTCCATTTGGAAATCAATGCAGTTTTTGTCACTTCCCTTATTTTAGTTTCTTGGTCAAAGTTTTTTCGTTCCTAGAGCTGAACTTATTTATTATGGGATGGAGTGAAGCTGGGGGTGCACAAGCTCATCTCTGCACATTCTTCATGGTAAGTTTCCAACCTGGGAAAAACAACTTCAGGAAATGTTAACTTCAAAAGAACAGCAGCTACAAAACTTTGCCAACGGGATTCATGCCCTTTTCTAACCTTGATTTTTGGGTTTTCTACTAACTTCAGCTAAGTCTATTCTTCCAGCCTACATGTCCCCTGCCTGTTTCAAAAATGCTTCCATGCACACATAGCATTGTCTCTGCCACAGAATGCTCAACAATTTATGCTGAGAAATAGAGCCTGGAGACGCAGGAGGCTGGATTTCATTAATAAAGAAGGAGAAGTCCTTTAAGGCAGGGATGGTACCTCAATTCCCATCATTAAATGTTTCTTAGGATTTTTTGAATTACTTCTGTGTCCTATTATTATTATTATTAAACTAGTTGGAGTATAGTTCAGTTACTTGCCAAAGAGTTCCAACTATGTTGTAGGCACTGTTGTCCCCTATATCCCTAGTCCCTACCACTATCAGTCCTGGTCACAGCAGATGTTGGATTCAATTTGTAGGATACACAAACACAAAGCAAGGGTCATGCCTTCAAAGAGTTTAGAGTCTAGAGAAGGACATAGGAAGGCCGATGAATTATTTTGAAACTGGGAGCAATTACAGTGATGGAGGTTTCCCCAGTGGACAACGGGAGGGCAGGAAGTGAGGCTAAGTGGGTGAGTTATGAAGGGCTTCAGGGAGGCGCTTGGCTTGTAGGAAGGGTCAGGGCTTGGCTTACAGAATGAAAGGGGCATTTCCGTCAGGGACTAGTCTGAGTAGAGGCGAGGGTTACAGGTGAGGCAAGGAAGCAAAAGGTCACGTGCGATGGCTGCACATCCGACTGGTGCTGATGCTCGGCCTCACTAACGCGCTGCCTTTCCGAGGGGGCGCGGCGGGGCATCTAGGGAGAATCCGTCCTTTGTGACTCCAGAACTGAGAACTTTCGCCATCTAGCAGGCCTCAGCACCCAGGGCCACGACTTGGTCTGTGGAATTTAGGGCAGTGGAAGGAGCCAAGGTGAGGGGCGGCGCTGAGAGAGCCGCCTAAGGCACGGCAGACCAATCCCACTGCCATCCAGTCTATTTCGACTCATAACCCTGTACCTTTGCGGGGCTGAGAAAAAACAGAGGGATTGGGGTCACTGTGGGCCTTCCGAATCCAGCCACTCCGCTGGGTGTGGCTTTCCGCACTTCAGACCAGCGGCCCGCTGTCAATGGGCGGGGCCACCTTCTGAGGTGTGGCTTATCACCTAGAACCCCACCTGTTCAGGGCGGGGCTTGAGGCTAAAGGGGCAGAGCCGCGCTCCCTGGGGCGTGGCTTGTGGAACTTCAGAACCTAGTCAACTCCAGGCAGGGGCACGAGTCTCCCGGCGCGGGGTTCCTCCCACGCAGCCTCCCATTCAAAAGATGCCGAAGGGGCGGCGCGGTAGCCAGAGCCCCAAGATGAGCCAGCGGACGGCCCCACCCCTCTACTTCCCGTCGCTGTACGACCGCGGCATCCCCTCCTCCCCGCTCAGCGACTTCAACATCTGGAAGAAGCTTTTCGTGCCGCTGAAGGCAGGCGGGACGCCGGCTAGTGGGGCGGCGGGGGGCCGGCCTTTGCCGCAGGCGCCCCCAGCCCAGGCACTCCTGCCGCCGCCGCCGGGCCTGGGTCCCCCCAGCGAGCGCCCCTGTCCCCCTCCCTGGCCCTCTGGCCTGGCCTCCATACCCTACGAGCCTCTGCGCTTCTTCTACTCGCCACCGACGGGGACGGAGGCAGCCGCCTCGCCCTTGGCAGCTGGTGCCTCAATCCCCCGGCTTGCCTCCGCCTCCCACCCCGAGGAGCTGTGCGAGCTGGAGATCCGCATCAAGGAGCTGGAGCTGCTCACCATCACTGGGGATGGCTTCGACTCTCAGCACTGTGCGTGACCTCCCAGGCCTCTTGGCCCACTCTTAGCCGGCCCTGGCTCCTTCCCTGCTTCCATGCCCCGCCCCAGAATGTGGCTCTGGACTCAGACTCCAGCCTCGAGGAGTCCCAGATATCAAATTCATGCCCCCCGAACCCGGACTCCATCCTAGATTTCAACGGACACTTTCCATTCCCACAAATCTGGACTTGGTGAATCCTTCAGTCCCAAATGCCATCCTCTGTTAATCCTGAACCTCTTCTCTCAATAAGCTAGGCTCTGAGCCCCCAGACCTGGAATTACATCCCCCACCACCCCATCCTGAACTTTAAGCCTCTAGCCCAGTACTCCCCCCACCTTTGTACTCTGGAATATTTCCCACCCACCATGTTGTTGTTATGTGCTGTTTAGAGGTGGTATCACTATGGAAGTAGATTGCCCAACCTTCCTTCTGAGGAGTGGCTGGTGGGTTTGAACCGCCAACCTGGTAAGCAGTCAAGTGCCTTAGGCACTGCGCTACCAGAGCTCCATAGACAGTCCTTATTGCCAGAGGCCAGAGGGTTAGCATTTGTCTTAAACTGGGGAGAGGGAAGTAGGTGAGCATTTTTGAATGTTCATAGGAAGCTGTGGGAAGTACAAGGCCGGGAATGCCCCTGGGCATTCATTGAGCACCTTTGGTACATCCCACTTCTGGATGCTGGAGGGCAGCTTCCTGTGAACCTGGCCCTGGAAGCCCTCAGCCAGAGTCTTGGACTAGCCATCTGATCATAAGCTTTAAGTCTTAGGGATCTGGACCAGGGCAAACCTGCTGTGGTGTAGGGATGTGAGCGGGACTTCTCTAGCAAGCTGACTGCTTCCTCTGTGTTGGAGGCCAAAGTTGTTAAATCCATTTCTACTCCCAGAAGGACCTGTTGGTTGCACCACAGCCACAGGCTGCCCTGCAGGCTTTGTTTCTCCCATCAGCTCTTCTGGACAAAGCTTGTACTTGACCACTGGAGAACTGCAGGTGCTTCTAGAAACAACACTCCCACTATTGTTTCCAATTTTGCCAGCAGCATTTGTTAAACCATGTCATGGGTTTTGGCCCTTTGTCGAAGATCAGCTGTCTAAATAGATGGAAACATTCCACTTTTGTATAAATCAGGTTAAAGTGGCCCCATGTCACCAGAGGTCTATCTGAGCTATGGCAGGTGTGGCACATGCCCTGGGCACCACTTGGTTGGGGGTGGGGTGGGAGTATCAATGAACATCACCAACTGTGAGAGGTCATTCAGCAATTTATAACTAATTGCCATAGGTGCTAAGTGCCACACAGGTAGGGAAAGATGAATCATTCCAAATGCTTGAGTCTGCGTGGTCCTCGATTCATTATCCCCATAGCCGTGGAAAGAAACCAATCCCTAGAAACATGGACTTTTCTAAGACCTGGATTTTTAAATTATATATTCTCTAGCTAACTGTGTTTTAGCTCTTACGGCTTTTTTTTTTTTTTTCTTTTTCTCTCTCCCAACTTGGATCACAAATGGGTTTGGGGCTCATGTAGGGAGCACAAAAAATTCCCAGACCTCATGCTTTGGAAGTGCCAGAAAAAGCTCTTATCTCAACTATAGCTAGCTTTGTTTTGCTCTCTTGCAGATAAATTTTTGAAGGCGCTAAAAGATGAAAAGTTACAAGGACTGAAGACCAGGCAGCCTGGAAAGATGTCGGCCTCTCTCTCTTGAAGAGCTGCCCATCAGAGCCCGGGGAGCAGCCTCCTTAGGTGTTAATGCTTAGATAATGTTTCCCGTTTGTTGTCATTTCAAAGATTGTTATTTTCTGTTCTGTATTTACTGCTGTTCTTGTTCCTCCCAGCACTTACTCCACATACAGTGCCCACTTGTGTGGTAAATCCCTCCGTCTCTCTCCTCTCTGTGCTACGGCTTTCCGCTGCTGGGGACGCTGGCTCAGGGAGTCTGGAAGCTGCTGCCCTGCCAGCCTGCAAGGGCTCCTGAGACCAGGGGAGAGGACCTGTGGGGCTCTCCTAGGAGGGGGACCCCCAACACTGCCCAATCAGGCAAAACCAGAATGACTGATAGATCAAGAGGAAATTGGAAGAAACCAAGGGCAAATGTATTTGGTTCTGTTGCTGTATCTCGGAAAGACTCTTTGAAGACAGGAACAGTGGGTTTTTTTTGTTTTTTTTCCCAAGGAACTTTAATCCTTGGAGATTTTGTTTGTTTGTTTTTGATGGCCTTTGAACCACAAAACTCTTTGAAAATTGATCAAAGCCATGATTTTTCCTAGAAATTTATATACTCACGAAATATGACTGCTTTTAGGAATTTAGGAAGGAGGTTTGGTGGCATAGTGGATAAAGCACTTGACTGCTAACCAGAAGGTCAGCAGTTCAAACCCACCAGCTGCTCCACAGTAGGAAGACTAGGCACTCTACTTCTGTAAAGATTTACAGCCTTGGAAACCAATGGGCTTTGCTATGAGTCAGAAGTGACTTGATGGCAGTGAGTTTTTTTTTTTTTTTTTTTTTAAGGAATTTAGGATTGGGATTGGGGAAGAGAGATCATAAATATAAATAAGTAAATTATAATATGTAAAAAAATTATAAAAATGTAAATTAGAATATATTAATAGAAGGTCATGTGTTAAGAGGGTAAAAGGAGTAGAGAGGGTTGGAAGAAGACAGGATAGAATTTCTTGAACAGTTCCTTGAAGAGGTAACATTTAAAGGTTGAAAGAGGTTAAACCTGGGAGCATTTCAGGCAGAAGGACCAGTGCAAAGTTTTGAAGGTGGGATTGTGTTAGAAGGTCAACAAAGAGCCCAGGATGAGTGGTGGAGCGTGGTAAGGATGAGGGCAAGAGAACATCCTGGCTCTCATTCAGGTAAAACCCTATAGCCATGGCAAGGACTGCAATGCTCATGCCCACCTGCAGGGGGTGCTGATTCCCAGTCCAGTTGCTTGTTGCCAGGGCAGAAGTGTGGACACAAGTGTCAAGTGGAAAGGTCCTGGTTTCTGAATCTTAGCAACTAATTCAAATGTGTCCAAAACATTTTGCAGGCCAAATAGCCATGTGGTGTAACCTTTAAGCACTTGGCTACTAACTGAAAGGTCAGTGGTTCAAAGGCTCTGCAGAAGAAAGACCTAGCAGTCTGCTCTCATCCAGAGTGCAGCAGATAGGGACAGTTCTACTCATCACACGGGGGCACTATGAATGAAATCGACTTGACAGAACCTAAGAACAACAGAGGTTAGACAATAGCTGCAACAATGGGACTCATATCCCAGGGATCATGATGATGGCACAGGAGCAGGGAACATTTCTATCAGCAAAAGGTCGCCATGAGGGGAACGAACAAAAGAGACAGGAGACTCCCTCAGTGTTTATAATAACCTCTGCTCTACCCAAGGGAGCCCTCACAGACAGGGCAGGGATTCCAGGCCGTCTTCCTTCCCCAAGGAGCCAGGTTCCTGTTGCCTTAGGCCAGTAGTGACTAGAGAAGATCCCTTGTTCTCCTAGAAAACCTCAGGAGGGGGGCTGGAGAATCTTGTTGAGGTATTTAGAATCAGCCAGGCATCAGGCAAAACCAGTGCAGAGCTCAGATGGAGACAGAATGGAAGGGGCTTGTTTTCCATTCCCTGCCCCAGAGTCCCAATAGCCCTCTCCAGGCTGTGTTTCTAAGAGCAGCCACTTACTAAGTGCACACTGTGTGCTGGGCACTGAGGGAGGCAAACTAGATATGCATAATCTCATTTAATCCTCACCACCACCTTGTGAAGTAGGTAGTACTATTAGTATGTTTTTCTAATAAAGAAACTGCAGCTCAGAAAGGCAAAGTAACTTTCCCACCATCACAGAACTAGGAAATGGCTGAACTAGGTTTGGAACTCTGGTCTGCCAAGGCTTCTCCAAGCTGTCCTTCCTCAGTGAGGTATAGATAGAGGAGAAGCCCTACAGGAGCTCTGATCCCTCCCAGCCCTCAGGCATGTTCTTGGTGCCATTGGTATGGTAGCTGGCAGAGGCAGACTGTCAAGGACAGTGATGCTGGTACTTGCTCTGCCCTGACCGCTCAGGACAAAACAAACATGTAGTAATTTAATTGCTAAAATGTTATTTGAGGAACAGGAGTTATTCATCTTACCTAGCGTTTCTTCTAAGGAGCTCTGGTGGCATAGTGCCCAAAGCATTTGACTGCTAACCAGAAGGTTGGCAGTTCAAAGCCACTGGCTGCTCTGTGGAAGGAAGATGGGGCAATCTACTTCTATAAAGATTTACTGCTTTGGAAACCCAGTGGAGGTTGCCATGAGTCAGAATCAACTTGATGGCAGGTTTTTTTTGGACGCCCTCAGTGCCCACCTACTAAGCCACAAAGGCCCTCGAAGAAGATGGGGCTGCTTGTCTAGGTTCCTTGTGATGATCCAGAACCAGTGATCCCCAGATGGCTCATCACTGGTTATCCACCAGTAGATGGAAAGCTTTGGAGAATTCAAAGTTGAGCTAAAGGTACAAACAAAGCTTTGTGCTTCCTCTGGCTTGATTTGTCCACCCAGTTATGGACTGGGAAACAGAGAAAAGAAGAGCCAGGTGGTGTCCAAGCTATAAAGGCACGCTCTTCCTTGGTCTGCCTATTGCATGGACTCAGGAGGAGGAAGTAAAGCACATTATACTTGGTTTTAAAAAAATCTTACTGTGGTAAAGGAAGGTTGGACAATCTACTTCCATAGATACTGCCTCAGAAACCCAAGGAGGGATTGCTATGAGTCGGTCCAACTTGTCGGCACACGACAACAACAACAACAACATTGTGGTAAATATATAAATAGCATAAAAGTTGTCATGTTTTGTTCTAAGAGTTTTATGGTTTTAGCTCTAATATTTAGGTTGCTGATCCACTTTGAGGTAATTTTTGTATATGATGTGAGGCAGGGATCTAACTTAATTCTTTTATTTGTCGAAGTCCAGTTGTCCCAGTACTGTTTGTTGAAGAGACTATTCTTTCCCCAGTGAATGGGCTTAGCGCTCTCTACTGACTTTTAAGGTGAAGTAAACCTGCCCACTCCTAAAATGGGGTCCAAGGAATGTCCTGAACCCTCCCCAATCAGGTTAGCAACTTCTCCCACCTTAGAGAAACTAGGGTAGAAGCAGAGGTAGAAGCCTGAAGCTGGGAGGGGTGGGGCTGAAGTTCCTCCCTCTCCAGTGGTGACTGTTTTGAGTAAGACAGAACATGAAGCCTGATGGAACATGAAGAATGACAGAACATGAAACCAGCTATATAAATCACAATTCCATTCTTCACAGATCTGTTAGTCTTGAGAAAAATAAAGATTTCAAGTGTATGAGAGCACCTCCCATACTTCTTTATCCAAGTAATCTGTGCCACACCTTGTCTGCCAGAGATGTCAGGCAGGATACAGGGGCCTGCCCTCCTTGAATGGACGGACGGCAGATCTAATCATTGCTTTCAAGCTTTCCGTTAGATTAATGGAGAATACCATATTTGTATCTCATGACACACATGCCTATTCCTTTCAACAGTGTTCTGATTCCATCACTAACATATATGACCCTGAGAAAGTCACCCAACTTCTCTAAACCTCAATTTCTTCACTTGCAAAATGGAGATACTGGTCTCTCAGGATGGCTGTTGGCCAAGGGAACAACAAATAAGATGACAAATGTGAATGTGCCCCTAAGTGGGAGTCATTAATATTTTCCAGTCTGTTTAGGACTCAGCATTACTGTTGAGCTACTGGTGCAGGGAGTTACTTCCTCCAGGAAGCCTTTTGTGATCCCACTCACTTCTTGTCTGGGTTACAAGTTCCCTTTCTGAGCTCCCTTGTTATGTTATGTGCTGTCGAGTTGACCCGACTCATAGTGACCCCTCCTTGGGTTTCTGAGGCAGTATGAGGCAGTATCACTACGGAAGTAGATTGCCCAACCTTCCTTCCAAGGAGTGGCTGGTGGGTTTGAACCGCCAGCCTTCT
>NW_006921690.1:4873244-4894193 GCF_000298275.1 Orycteropus afer afer
GTCTCCTTTTTTTGGTATTTTCACGCAAATTCTTCTGCTAATTGGGGTTTAGTCCAATTCTGTATCCTTCCCTTCAAGGCTCAGGGGTCCATGATTATCTTCTGTGTCTGTGTTAATTGGTTTCCTTTTTCTTTGTTGAAGAGGGTCTGTGCAATCCTTCTGCCTAGTCCGCCATCTTGCTGAAACTCCTTATTTTTATTTTTTTTAAAACAAATTTTAGGGTCATGTGTCAGGGTTGCATCCTTTTACCATACTTATTCTGTCTGTCTGCTGAGCAAATAATCTGAGAAGCTGGACTATATGAAGAAGAATGCAGCACCAGGATTGGAGGAAGACTCATTAACAGCCTGCCATATGCAGATGACAACCTTGCTGAAAGCAAAGAGGACTTGAAGTACCTACTGATGAAAAATCAATGATTACAGCCTTCAGTATGGATTACACCTCAACACAAGAAAATAAAATCCTCATAACTGGACCAATAAGCAACATCATGATAAATGGAGAAAATATTGCCATTGTCAAAGATTTCATTTTACTTCCAAACTAAACCCACTGCTGTTGAATCGATTCTGACTCATAGCGACCCCCATTGGGTTTACAAGGTGGTAAATCTTTATGGAAGTAGATTGCCCAGTCTTGGTTCGGTGGAGTGGCTGGTTCACAAACAATGCCCATGGAAGCAGCAGTCAAGAAATCAGATGATGTATTGCATCAGGCATATCTTCTGCAAAAGACCCCTTTAAAGTGTTAAAAAGCAAAAAGTGTCACTTTGAGAACTAAGGTGTGCCTGACCCAAGCCATAGTATTTTCAATCACTTCATATGCATGTGAAAGCTGGTTAATGAATAAGGAAGACTGAAGAAGAGTTGATGCTTTTGAATTACAGTGTTGACAAAGAATATTGAATATACCACGGGCTGCCAGAGAAATGAACAAATCTGTCTTGGAAGAAGTACAGCCAGAATGCCTTAGAAGTGAGGATGGTGAGATTTCGTTTTGCTTACTGTGGACATATTATCAGGAGGGACCGGTCTCTGAGGAAAGACATCATGCTTGGTAAAGTAGAGGGTCAACGAAAAAGAGGAAGCCCATCAACGAAATGGATTGACACAGTTGCTACAATAATGGGCTCAAACAGCAACGATTGTGGGATGGCAACGTTTCATTCTGATGTACATAGGGTTGCTATGGGTCAGAATGGACTCCATGGCAACTAACAACAACAACACAGCCTTAGATATCTCTCCTGATCTGAGATGGAGTATGTAATGGAGTTCTGAAGCCAGACTGCGCAGGTCTGAATCCCAGCACATACCACCTATGTGGCCGAAGGCAAACTACTTACCCTCTCTGTGCCTCAATTTCCTCATCTGTAAAATAATAATAATTAATAGTAATAATTGTAGCTCCACTCCATAGGGTGCTATGTGAGGTCTGAGTAAGTAAATATGCATAGAGTGCTCAGAACAATGCCCAGCCAAAGCAAACACTCAGCAAATGTGAACTAGCTCATCTCCTTCACAAATATACTAGGATTATCCATCTCATTTCAGAATGTACTTGAATTCAGTGCAAACATTCTATAATTCTGAAAAACAAAAATACAAAACACTGCAGACGGGTCGATTCTGACTCCTGGGGACACAAAAGGGTAGAGTAGCACTACCTCATAAATTTTCCAAGGCTGTACATTTTTATAGACAGAGTAGCTGGTGGGTTTGAACTGCTGACCTTCCAGTTAGCAAGCAAGCACCTAACCTCTGTGCCACCAGGGTTCCTTCATAACTCTGAAAACAGTGCACTTACATTAAACCTACATTCATTGACTCATCGATTCATTCACTTATTTATCCAATCGTTCCTTCAATCTAGCGTGTTTTTATTTCTTCTAAACCCGTTTTCTCACCTGGCAATTGTGTGTAATTCTTCCTGCCTGTGGTTGTTGCAAAACAGCTCTGGTGACATAGTTGGCAGTTCACACCCACCAGCCACTCCCCAGAAGGAAGACTGGACAATCTGCTTACGTAAAGATTTACTACCTCGGAAACCCAATGGGGGGTCCTTGTAAGTCAGAATCCACTTGATGGCAGTGGGTTTGGTTTGGTTTTGGTTTGGGATTGTTACGGGTTGGCTGAGATAATGGTGTAAACAGCTCAGCTCATGATCTGACTGATGCATGGGCAAATTAGCACCAAGGATTTTGGTCACAAACCAGCCCAAACACACTTCTGGAGTCACTTCTGACTCAGTGACCCTGTAGGATAGAGTAGAAGTGCCCCATTGGGTTTCCAAGGCTGTAAGTCTTTATGGAAGCAGATTGGCACATCTTTCTCTTAGGGAGAAGAGCAGCTGGTAGTTTTGAACCACCGACCTTTCACTTAGCAAATGAGCACTTTAATCACTGTGCCTGCAGGACTCCTTGGTTTCTGGTCATTAACACAAAATGCCCAAGTTTCTCTTCTGGTAGCAACCACTAGATGGCAGCATGGATTTAGAATTGGGCTGAAACAGCTTGCCCTTTCTAATCAGCTCCACATTCCGGCCTGACTCTTTATCAGTTCATTACTATCTAAAAGAAAACTCGCTTCGGGAAGGAGAAGATAACGCAGCCTTGAGGCCAGTCATTGCAACACAGGTCCAGCGACGGCAGGGTTGCAGGTGTCTGCTTGCTGGGAGCCATGTTTCACTTGCACAGGGAAAATCTGATCTTTTCAAAACTGGTTTCAAGGTGAAAAGTCCAGTCTTCACAAATTAAAGAAGCTAGACTCTGGTACCGTAGTGCCTAAGGCACTTGACTGCTAACCAGAAGGCTGGCGCTTGAAACCCACCAGCCACTCCTCAGAAGGAAGGTTGGACAATCTACTTCCATAGTGATACCGCCTCTGAAACCCAAGGAGGGGTCGCTATGAGTCGGGTCTGATGTGATGGCACATAACAACAACAGGATGCACTTAAGTACAATGTATAGCTGGTGGCCTAGTGGTTAAGTTCTCAGCTGCTAACTGAAAGGTCAAGTGGTTCAAACCCACCCAGTGGCTCCCCAGGAAAAAGACCTGACAATCTGCTCCCACAAAGATTTTGTTGTTGTTGTTATGTGCCGTCAAGTCAGCCCCGACTCATAGCTACCCCTCCTTGGGTTGCTGAGGCAGTATTACTATGGAAGTAGATTGCCCCATCTTCCTTCCCAGGAGTGGCTGGTGGGTTTGAACCACCAGCCTTCTGGTTAACAGTCAAGTGCCTTAGGCACTATGCTACCAGAGCTCTAGAAAACCCTATGGGGCAGTTCTATCCTGTCACGTGGTGCCTCTCTATAGTTGAAATAGACTCAGTGGTACCCAACAACAATAATACCTGGTTATCTTGCTCTTTTCTGTAATTTGTCTGACTTAGTTTCCTCTATTCAAATACATATCTATTTATCTAAATTGACTATTGTGGTAGTTAAGTTGTGTGTCAGCCTAACTTTTGAGTGGTTTTGAGTGGCTGGGCAGCTGGGTGTAGTTATTCCCCATGATGAGACTGGTAATCAACTCCATGGGGGAATCTACTGGAGCAGCTGAGCAGCTACTTTAGGGATGTGGGCTGCTTCCTGTATGTAAGCAGCAGCTTTGAGAAAGGTCTCTGCAGCTTTTTGGCATGCTTGGACTATGCGCACAGCCAAGTCTTCAGTCAGGAGCCTGCCATGTTTCCTGTTGATCTTAATTGTCTCTGGACTTGAACTAGTGACCTGCCATGTTATTTGGTAATCTTGGGATTGTGCCATTTCATTTGTCAGCCTTGGGTTTGTCAGCCTGAGTAGCCAACAACTACCTAAGAAAAGCCTCCAGCTTCAGTCGGCCAGGAGCAAGAGGCAGAGCTGAAGCCCAAGGTCAAGGGGCTTTCACCCAGCCCCTAGAGCTGGCCCTTGGAACGTGGACTTCCAGCCTCCTAAATTACAAGAGAATAAACTACTGTTTGTTAAGACCACCCACTTGTGGTATTTTTCTGTTACAGCAGCACAGATAACCAAAACAACTACTGTCTGCCTGTTATTATTGTTATCCATTAGTGGTTGGATGGTCTAGATCAGCACTGTCCAGGGGAACTTTTTGTAATGATGGGAATGTTCTGTACCTGATCTGTTTAATATGGTAGTCACATGTGGTGACTTGACATGTGGCGCGTGCAACCGACAAACGGATTTTTTTCTTTTAAGTGTAAATAGCCACATGTGATCAGTGGCTACTGTATTGGCAGCACAGGACTTTGCAGTTACAGATTGAGCAGCTTTCAGCAACGCTTCCAGACTGAGAAGGTCTATGAGGAAAGACCTGATCCTCTACTTCCAAAAATCAGCTAATGAAAACCTTGTGGGTCACAAGAGTCTGACCCCCAAGCAGTCACGGGGATGGCATTGGACCAGACAGCAGTCTGTCCCACTGTGTGTGGTGTCTCCATGAGTTGGGGGCTAATCCTATGACAGCTGACAAGGTGAGGCCAAGTACAAGAGTCCTTCTGGGTGACCATGAGTGCTGATATGATAGTGAATTCCCCAACTGGTAGAAGTACTCAAGTTGAAGCTTCTTAAATGGCAATTTGTCAGGCTTGCAGAATGCCACGCAGCTGTAAAGTGTGCACTCTCTCCTTCCAGCTCTGTTGAAACTTCACTGTCTAGGTCTGACCTGCATTCACCGCTAAGGCTCAGAGAGGGGATGTGATTGTCTAACGAAATATAGCTAGAGTGTGGTCAGAGCTTTGAACAGTTCATTCCGGTTTGACTCCTGGCTGAGAATTTGCATTTCCATCCCAGATATACTGAATCAGAATCTACGTTTTAATAAGATTCCTTAGGTGATTCTTTTGTATGCATTCTTATCATAAGAATCACCTGGGCATCTATACGACTCACCTGGAACGAACTGGAATGAATCAATTCTAAGTCCTGGTTTGTAATGCTGTTGATTGTAGGCAGTTGGCAACTTTCTCTGTTCTCTCCTGGGGATGTTGTGGGCACCTTACTAACTGGTTAAAGATAACTGGGAGGAAAAAGCTGTGTAACATAATAAGATGCAACAGCCGAGCCTGTCTTTTCCTACACTTAAATGTTTCCAGAAGTGGGCTTTGTTTTCTATTTGGTTCGCTTTTATGAGGTAGAAAAAGCACTGAGTGAATGGAACCAATAATATGTTGGGCTACAAGGTCACTAAGGAGCTCTGGTAGCACAGTGACTAAACTTGACTGTGAACCAGAAGGCTGGAGGTTCAAACCTACCACCCACTCCTTGGAAGGTAGGTTGGACAATTATTTCCGTAGTGATACCACCTCGGAAACCCAAGGAGGGATCACAGAGTCAGGTCCAATTCAACAGCACATAACAACAACAACAACATAAGGTCATTATGAATTGAAATCAACTCAACAGCAATGGCTTTGTGTGTGTGTTCTTGTGTGTGTTTCAAGGATAAGTCTTCCTTGACTATGAGCAGGAGTTGTGTGTTGGTCACCATTGAATCCCCATTGCTTATCGTGGTATCTGATGCATCATAGGTGCTCAGGAAATGTTTGCTTAATAAATAAAGGACTGAATAGATGGTTATGGAGGAAGGTATATCACTTTCAGTTATATGAAAGATTAATGATTGTTTTAGGCTGGGTTCTCTAGAGAAGCAAAAAACAGTAAAATTTATATATATATATATATACATACATGGAGAGAGAGAGGGAGAGAAATTTATCACAGGAAAATGGCTCACACAGTATTGAGGCTGGCAAGTCCTGGATGAAACGTCAAGCTGGAGGCATTTCCTGACTCACACAGCAGCAGGGGCTGGCAAGCTCAAGATTGGCAGGTAGTATAACAGGCTGTTAACTTTGGCGGATGACAGATCCAAGACCAGCAGGCAAAATGGTGGATTGTTGGCTCACAGGACAGTTTAGGCAGCATGACAGGATCCAGATCCACAGAAAAGTTCCTGAATTTTCCCAGGATGTCCACATATATGTTGGAAGCAGGCCACACCCCTAAGGAAACTCCTTTTCAGTGGATTGGCTGCTCAAAGCATATGCATCAGATATCATGGGAATGACCACACCACAACTGCTTAAACCACTCGGAATCAAGTTGACACACAACCCCAACTGTCACAATGAGCAACAGGCTAAACCAAACATTCCCACACAGGCCTGCCTCTGGGTAGAAAGACAGCCCCATTATCCTGCTCTGGGGCCAAATGCCTGCCTAGTAGTGGCATCGGATCACTCATCTCAGCCATTGGTTCTCTTTTACCTGGATCCATATTTAAGGGTCTGTCCTAGAACATAGGAGGCATGTTTGGGGCCTACTGGTTTTAGAGACAAAAGCTTAAGTTAAAGAAAAGAAAAGCAAGCATGTAGTCTCCAAGGCCCCCAACTCTTAATACACAAATCAATTCAGGCAATAAGGCAGTGCTTTGTTTTCACCAGCTTCAGACTATCCAGGCCCTTTCTCTTGATGCTGCCAAAATTTGACCCAGAAAATGGGCCTTCCCAGGGGCATGCCAATAGCCTCTAACTTTGCCTCCATGAATCCCACCAGAGTAGGTTGAAACATGAGACATCCAGCCCAACATTTAGCTTTTTTATGTTGTTGTTGTTGTTATGTGCCATCGAGTCATCTCCGACTCATAGCGACCTTATGTACAACAGAACAAAATGCTGCCCAGTCCTGTGCCAGCCTCACTATCCTACTATACCTGAGCCCATCGCTGCAGCCACCGTGTCTATCCATCTCATTGAGGGCCTTCCCCTCTTTCATTGACCCTCCAATCTTTTATAGACTGTGTTAAAAATCAAGGAGCTCTGGTGTCACAGTGGTTAAGATATTCGGCTGCTAACCAACAGGTTGGTGGTTCAAACCCCTCAGTTCTTCTGCAGGAGAAAGATGAGACAGTCTGCTTCTGTAAAGATTTACAGCCTTGGAAGCCCCATGGGGCAGTTCTACTTTGTTCCAAAGGTTCAACTATGAGTCAGAATCAACTCGCTGGCAGTGGGTTTGGTTTGGTTTGGTTTAGATGTTCAAAATCTAGTCGTTTCTCAACGTCCCATAAGCAAGACATCTGTGGGGCATCTTATTATTCATTGGGTTGTGTTGGCAGCACTGGGATATGACCTCAAGGGGTATGGCTTCCCCTGGTCCTATTGGCCTGAAGGCCTCAGCCACTGGGACTGAGGGGATAGGTGAGAAAGAGGGCACCAAGGAACAACTCAAGTTCTTTTGTATGTTGAGTGAAGGCTCACCAGAGTCCAGAGCAAGCACATTTCAGAGACCAGGAAGTGTGGAGTGCTTTCACTTGAAAGAGTTTGCCAGAGCTCTTCGGCCTGGAGGAAGCATTGGGTATGAAAGTGTTATGCTAACAAAACGTTATTCCAACTCCAATGGCCTCTCCCCAGATGTGGGTTAATGTGGTCTGTGTGACTGCTAACCTACAGATTAGAGTTAGAACTTGCCCAGTGGCATGTGGAAGAAAGGCCTGGGGATCTGCTTCCTTAAAGAAACTGGCAAGAAATCCCTGTGGAGCTCTGTTCTGCTCTGCAACACACGGGGTCACCGTGAGCTAAAATCACTTCATCAGCAACAGAATGTTTTTGGTTTTTTTCCTTTATTGGTCTGTCCAAATATTAGCACTGGAGTGCTGCTGAGCCAAGTGCCCAATTGTGCAAAGCAGTGTTTACCATACCCACATCTCCAAGAGGTCACAGACTCAGGGCCACCGGGCTTCCTTCTCACCATCTGTGGGCATTTCACAAGTGGTTGACTATCAACGTTCCCCTTGCTAACATTTCCATTAGGAGCTCCAGTAGTGCAATGGTTAAACACTTGGCTGCTAATGGAAAGGTTGGCAGTTTGAACCCACCCAGTGGCAACGTGGAAGAAAAGCTTGGCAATCTGCTTCCGCAAAGTTTACAACCAAGAAAACCCTACGGGGTAGTTGACTCTGTCACATGGGGTTGTTGTGAGTTCTGACTCAATGGCATCCAAAAAAACGTTTCCATTCCTTGGCCCCACGCTCCTTCCTAGGCATGTTCTTTCTGGTTTTCAATGGCCAGCAAAGCTCATGTGATGGATGCATGATGTTTACTTGGTGACGTCCAGACCCTGGAATACATTTGCATGCCTGTTTTTGATGGGACCCAACAGGGAGCAGCTGAGTTTGCACTTCTTTTCCAGCTCCCTGGATCTGTCTCCACCACCATTCCCAGGCCTGAAGTAGGTACCACTTGTTTTCACTTGTCCTGAAAGCTAAGAGCAGTCAGCCTCCAAGAGGAAGGAAAAAGAGAATGGACGAGCAGGGAGCCCTTTAGTTTCCTGGTTCCTGGTCTGTTCTCTGCACTGACCCCGCCCCATGGTAATAATAAACACAGCAGCCAAGTTTATTCCTCATCACTGCAGCAAGACAGTGACATTAGGGGGTCTTTCATGGATATTTAAGCCCTCTCTTAAAAAGAGAGGGGCAGAGGGAAAAGTAAAAAACTCAATTTCAGTGCTTTCTAAGTACTTACAGAGAACTTAAGCAGATTAAGCCGAGAAGCAATACTGTGTTACTGCCCAAGCCATGATCAATCCACAAAAGCCCAGGGTTGGTGGTTCTCTGCGCACTCCTCAGAAGGATCAGAGTTGTTTTTTGCCTGTTTTTGTTACAGGAGACAGGCTCGCTCTCTCTCCTCTAAATCTCCTCTGCCTCAAAGCTTCTTCTTACTCAATATTCTGGTTTCTTGGACCTTTGGTTTGAATACAGCCCATTATGACCTTTCTAAAGTCACGATCATCTGTCTTCAACATCTACTGGTAACAGACACTGTTTCTTGTGATTTCGTAGAGAATCCAATTCTTAGTTCCTGGTCAGCCTATGAGACTGTGGCTCCTGGGCTGGATGTCTGTTCTATCCAATAAGTTTAGGCCAGAGAGTAGAGCATGAGTGTGACACACGGTCTCTGGATAGGGCTGAAGATATGGCAGGCAGCATGACTGCCAGGACTAACACAAGGTGGGAAAGGTGGATGGTCTCTGGAGTTTGTGTCCCACATCAATGTCATCCCTGGACTCATCGGTAGCCCCTGACCTAGAAGAGATTTCTTTATGCTCTCAGAAGGGCACTTGAGCAGATATTGGCTTTTCAGCCCTTGGGAACCATCAGTCCAAAAATACATTTTCCTTTAGTCACCAAGTCATGGATAGTGCCTGTGAAAGGCCAGAGAGTAAACTCTTTTCAGCCCATGAGCTCATGGTCAGGTGGAGACAGCTTGTAGGCCCACAATGGGTCAGCCCAGCCTATAACCCTATGACTATTCTTTTAACAACCCTCAGCAGGAACCATGGCACAACTGAGGTCACCTAGGGGATTCCATCTCACCCTCTGAAGGAGGTAAAATGAGAACCAGGCAGATTTGGGGGTATGAAAGCCTTTGTCCTTTTATTTTACAATAAAAAATTCTAACAGCATATGAATGCTTTGTTCCCGGCAGAGGCTAAGGACGTACAAAGTTAATTAGAAAGCAAAGTGTTACAATGACAACAGCTACTTTCCAGGCTCCGGTTCAGTACTTGTCTGTGTTCGATGTGTCTAAGGTGGTTGGTGAAGAAACACACGTCTGGCTTCTTACCTCTAGAGTTAAAGGACATGGACAAGTGCTTACACATCCTCCAAATTCATATGCAACAACAACAGGGACAGCAAAATGCAACTCTGCATGAGGCTGGCTTCTGCAGGCAGCTCCAAACTTAGGAATTTTTTTAGTCTTCCTTAAAAAAGAAGTTGTGTCACAGACCAGGGAAAATACAAATTTTGTGGATGGGAAGAGCTGAACTATTTTGTTGGATAAAACTGAATTGTGAAGCAAGTAATTTAAGACTACCTTCCAATACGCATTTCAAACCCTTTTCCAATACGTTATGCCATGTGCTCCTCACAACTACCACGTGAGAGGTGCAAACATTGTTACACTCATTTGACAGACGAGGAATCTGAGACTGGTTTAAAGGGAGTCATCCGCGGTCTAGAATGTTGTTGTTGTTGTTGTTGTTTGCCGTCGAGTCGGCCCCGACTCATAGCGACCCCTCCTTGGGTTTCTGAGGCAGTATCACTATGGAAGTAGGATTGCCCAACCTTCCTTCCGAGGAGTGGCTGGTGGGTTTGAACCACCAAGCCTTCTGGTTAGCAGTCAAGCGCTTTAGCCACTATGCTACCAGAGCGGTCTAGAATAGGTCCACCTTTTTCAGAATCTCCAGTCCGGTAATCCTCCTCTGGCTCTGTTTGGTATAAACCCTTTCTCTACTCAGTTTATATGTAGGGTTGGTGGGAACAGACGTAAGGAAGAGATGGAGGAAAAGAAGACAAGGTCACAGTTAATATCTGTAAAATCCATTGATGGCCACCTCTCATAATTTACAGAAGTCTAACCAAGGTCCGACTCGACGGCACATAACAACAACAACAACAACCAAGGTCAGAGAATGAAATGAATCAACAGAGATTTCATTATATAATGGCTCTCACTAAAGTATCTGACTTATGATAAATTTTGCCCTGTCACAAATGTCCCTATTTTTTTAACCTGCAGAATCAAAGCAATGTAATATCTTTTAAAGTAATTGGTTTCTGGCACTGTTTCTTCTAAATATTCCTTTTCAGAAATACCCTAGATTTTACCCCAGGCTAGGATTCTGTAACAGTTCACCTTTAAAAAATCAAGAGACTTTTCAATTCTCAGGACACTAATTTATTTTTAGAAGGTCAAAACCACAATATCTTTTTCATCTGAAACCAATTTTGTTTCAAAAGATTCGACTGAGAGGCTCATTGGTTTCCTCACCCATGCAAGTTGGTGGCCATGAGCCCCATTAATAACATCTGAGCTAAGATCATCCAATTCAATTTACAAGTATTTATTGTCTTCTGAGCCTTGGTCAGAACTGACTTCTTAGACTGAGCAGCAGGATCAATAGTACTGGTGCTGAGGAGAGAAGTGGTTGGGGCAGGTCTAGCCAAATCTACCAGGCTTTTAAGAGCATGTGTTCTCACCTGATACTAGACTGAAAAATGCCCTTTCTCTCTGTGGTAGGATCCACAGGGATTGCCCACCAAGCACCGGCTACTGGGTGGGATCCTAGGAGTTCTAGTCAACTCCAACTGTAGCAGTTTCCTTTTTGAAGGTCTTGCCTAACTTGTGCTCCCTCCTTGCACATAGGCCCCATCAAAAGCCTCCTCTGAAGGGCCAGTCTGGATGGCCATGCTTGTATTACATGACCCTGCCTTTCCATTGATATCTTTTCAATATAAAGTTTGCTTGGCTGGGCACCTGACCCAGGGGTGACTCATTCATGGCAAATGAACTGGATCAACCCGATTCTTAAGAATCTGCCCTAGGAGCCAGAGATGTAGTCAGAGTGGTGGGCACTGAAAAGGAAACGTTGTGTAGAGGGGGTCCTAGGGTGGATTTTCAGCTACATTTATCCTAATGAGAAAGCTAGTTGGTCAAGGGAAGTAAGAGACTGAGTAGCCATGCAGAGACAAACAGCAAGAAAACCCTTGTGGAGAGAGCATATGAGACAGGACAAGGATGAGGGCTGCTGGCTGGACCCCTTTCCCATGATGGGAGCTGTCTTCTGTTTCTCTGAAATGTCCCTGTGTTCTTTCAGTCAACCCCTACACTTGAGCAGGTATGAGTGGGTCTTTGGCCCTTGCCAAGTTCCTTGACTAAAATATCTTCAAGGTTGAAAAAGTGGCAGAATTTGATTTCTAGTACTTAGACCTTTATGAAGAACATTTGGATGTATTTTACAAGGAAAGTCTAACTTACTTTCCGGTGTATTGTGTAGTATAAAAGGAATGGGTTAAGTTCATACCTTTCCTTAAACTTTAAAAATAGAATCTATTTTATTCATTAAACACTGAATGCCTGTGCGTTATGCAGAAAAGAGTAGCTCATTTATATGTAATCAATATTTAAATCATTTGATCCATTTCTCTAATTTAGAGAAACATCTCTTTGGAAAAAAAAAAAAAAATCAGGTCTTTAAATTACTCACTTCTTCCAATCTGAATTTTCTAACAGGAGAGTTCTTTTCTTTTTTTTTTCTAATGACAGATCTAACAATTTCCTATCCATTTGTTATGGACTGCATTCTGTCCCCCAAATATATGTGTTATAACTCCTAATCTCTATGCCTGTGATTATAATCCCTTTGGGAATGGGTTATCTTTGCTATGTTAATTAGGCAAGATTAGTGTGGGGTACATGTAAGTCAATCTCCTTTGAGACATAAAAGAGATTAAAGAAGCCAGGGAGAGGAGACTTGGGGTGTGGGGAAGAGAGATACCAAGCTACACAAAGATCACCAGGAGTAGGAACTCAAGAGAGAGGACCTTCTTCCACAGCCAACAGAGAAAGCTTTCCTCTCGAGCCAGCACCCTGAATTCAAACTTCTAGTCTACTAAACTGAGAAAACCAATTTCTGTTTATTAAAGCCATGCATTTGTGGTAGCAGCACTGCATAACTATGGCACTATCAAGACTGCTCAGAAATGACATGCCCTTTGCTGAGTTCTTAAATTAACAAACACACAATATAACATCTCCCAGGACCAGACAACTGATTCTTACATAACCTACCCTGAAAGAGGCAACTTCCCGCTTCAGAGGCAACAATTTCTCTCTCCTTGTTGCATAAGGCTCAGTTCACAGCACCAGGTCACAAAACAGATCTTGGTGCTCCTGCACCACCACAAACATCACCCCCCCCCCATGCAGAGCAGGATCTGCTACCTCATGGTGACAAGTTGTAACATCCTTCTTGTCTCTGGATCCATGGCCCTGAGAGAGGAAGACATCTCCATATCATCAACTGCAGTTGAGAACACCATTTCTTGGATGGCTCTCTCTGGAAGAAGCCTAGTTTGCAAAATGCATTTATTTTTCTTTAATAGAGAAGAATCACATCAAGAGCAGTGCCAACAAGTGTTTATTATGCCACAAATGATTTGTACTCTACACACTTTATCTCAAGTTCCTCACAGAGTCAATCATCTTTTATCTTCTCAAGAACATTATGAGTCCCTCACATGACCTTTGTATCTTTTTTAAAAAAAAAAAAAATCAAAGCACAGTTAAAGAAGTGTGTCACAGAAAAGCATGGAGGCAGCATGGTGAAATGGAAAGCAAGTTGGATTAACAAATCAGCAGGTTTGGGCTTGATTCCTTGGGCAGCTTACACCATGTCTCTGAACTTCAGCTTCTTCCTCTGAAGTCTCCAAGGTCCTTCCTTTGTGGTTTCTATGACTCTGGGGAGTCATAATGAACACAATTTAATTGCCACCTCCTCTGGGCTCTCATAGAACTCTATTTTTACTTCCATGAGGCACTTTTTTTTTTTTTTTTTAAACCATCTGCCTTTTCTCACAGTACACTGTCCAGGTAACTGCCACCTCCATGAAGTTAGCAGATGCTTCAGAGAATGGACCACATCTCAGTCAGTAAAAAACAATGGCAGCTGTCTCCCAGTTGGTAGGAAAACATGGACACACTGATATCTTTTCAAATTAAGGTTTTCTTCCCACATATTTTTCTTACAGTTGCAGTATCTAGGTTCAGAGTGTCTGATTTAATGTATTCCTTATTTAGTCATCTCAGTTGACTGACTCAATATCTCATGGGGTTCTGTGAAGACCACATCATTTGTGGGTCTACTCTCTTAGTAAGCTAGAGCTGTACCACTGTGAACTATGGACTCATTCTCTGTGAGTCACTGGAACATCCAAAGCCCAGACACTGTCTTTTGAAGCATGTACATATATTTCAATTATACTGAGGTCTTGACACTTCGCTTTCACATACACTATTTTCAGGCATTTACCAAGTAGACAAAGTACTGGATAGATCATTGCACTGATGAAATATTAATATTATTGATAAAGTGGGACAATGTAATTAACTTTATCAGACTCATACCATTTGCATGAAAAGGCTGAGTTTCTTTGGCTCTTTGTTCATTCAAGTGCATTGCATGCCTATTTTGATAGACTTAGGCATTGTGTTAACCTGTCAATGAAATCTTGCACTGTCCACAGTGTTTTGCAAGCTGATTTGGGTTTTGAACTACAACAACTGGCTATTGGTAGAAATATACCATATATACACATGGAAATTACAAAAATACATTTTATTTATAGCTGAATTTCTTTTTTTTTTTTTAAGTAACAAAAAACTAATACTATGAAAAGATCAACCAGCATACCAAAAGGACCTACCTAACTAACATCATCTGAACAAGAGACTCATCTGGGGATTCCATGAGACGTCATCTGCAGTACCTTCCAGAAAGGGGCATTTGCCATTAGGAAATAAAAATAGCTTCTTTGAAAAGTCTGTGCTTTGATAGTTTGAGTCTCCCATTCTAATCAGTTTTATTCCTATTCTCTCAAATTTAAAATTTTCACCTTCTCTTAGTAAAGACCAAAGAAACTCATGAGGAGAATGGAAAGATGAGCTCTGAAGGGGATGGGAACAGCTGAAGCTAAATGGATCATGGGATGAAGGCAGGACAGGACCTCCTTCTCCAGCAGACACCGAATAAGCCCCAACACTGTACACAGTTCCCACATTTGATGAGGAAACCAAAGCGTTCCCTCCCTTTCTGCTATCAAAGTCAGTAATGGTTTTGTTTGTTCTGTCAGACAGTGAACCACTGGCGCCTTCAATGCTTCAAGGTTATGTCCTCTGCCTGAGCTCTGGAGGCAATTCCCCATGCCAGGGAGAATGATTTGTGACATCCTGGTCATAAGGTTGGCCACCCAGTTATTTCAGCAAATGTCTTCTGTGTCCATTAACTATGGGGATCTGGCTAAATCCATATACTTTTAAAAATGTTATTTACATTTAAACATAAAGCAATAGATGTTCTACATTCATAAGCTTCTGCACACACTGGCTGCAGCCTAGGGAGACTGTGGCTCCCCCGTCCGGTCCCTTACAGGCATCAATTACTGTTTCCTTTTGTACCTTTTGGCAGCACATGCTGGACATCACTGTTGAAGAGACAGAGATTTTCTTGTGAAAGCCAATGTATCTATTATTCCAGAAAAGACAGACACTCCATTCTCAGGCCACCTTCAATGCAGGGCTGGGAGACACCTCCACACATAACTGTTTTTCTTTTGTAGGATCCTAAAAGCTCTTAGCACCGATTCTCCTTTAGTTAGATCCCAACTTGCAGGGTATTCTATTTCCAAAATGACAACAGCTTTTCAAAAACCCATCCGCACAAATCCAATATCCTTTCTCATGTTCTCTTACTTGGCCTTTGTTTAATAAATGGGGAGGGGAGGAAGGGTGAGAGTCAGGGCTATCTATAGTTGCAGCCATTGATAGTACTGATCTTCATCCACTTCATTTAACTTTGAACATGAACTTTTAAAAGAAAAGGACTCCAATTCCTTGGTTGGAGTCAGCACCTCCCTTACAGATTGGAGATGATTTTTATGTGGCTGAATGAGACAGAATATAGTCTGGTGCTTAATCCACACACTCCAGCATTGGCTTTAACACAGAAACAGAGTTAACATGCAGAGGTCACCGAAGATAGAGCTAGATTCTGCCCCCTGGTGATGTGTTACAATGTGGCACTGGACAGGAATCTGTAGATTAGCTAGTGCCTCTTGTGACTACGGCTCCTTAGGGAAACACACCCACGGTTCATACATTGAACATAACAGGATATCAAACATATGGTCCCAAACAGGGACTTCTGACACATGATCAGCTGAATAAGCCAAGAATCCACTCGTTCAAGAGTTTTCTGTTTCCCAGCAGTTCCACTGTTCACCTTATCAGAAACAGAGGGTGACAATGACTCACTCTGTCTTCTCACAAGTTCCAACATGTCAGGCTTGAGAAACCCCAAGACTGTTTCCTCAAAGTTTGGAAGTTAAGAGTCCCCTGGGGGCAAGGCATTAGACCTGGAACTCAAACATGTCTGTCTGTTTCTTGGCCAGCTTGGCCACCTCTTCCCGGATGGCCTTGACGAGGGCCGCAGTAGAGATGTTGGTCAGGGGTGTGTCAGATGGATCGTTCTCTGCTAGGCTCTGCTGCGAGGCTGCAGTGGAGGGCACTGGGGCCTGCTCCAAGCTGGGGTGCAGGTTGGAAGGCTGGCTGTACTGGCGAGGGAGCCGTGAGGGCGAGTTCTGCTGATAACGTGACCGGGGGTAAGCTTCAATGTATCCTGGGAGAGGGACCTGCAGAAGGCATTGGGAGAGAAGGATGTAGGGTTAGGTAGGTGTTTAAGATATAGGATATGCTCCATACCGGAAGAAGGAGGGATTTGGGGACAAGGAAAGGCATTTGGAAGCAAATGGAGATCATGTACCACGTCTAGGTGCAATATGTGCAATGAGCTTGCTTAGAAAATAGGTTATTTGGATTCACTGAATATGCTTGTTGAATGAATTAACTAGATGTTTTGCTGAAAACATTTGGAAAATATATTAGTCTCAGCTCTCTTGTTAATGGGCACACTCCAGCAAATAGAACTGTTGCTATTTTTGGATCACAAAAGAACTCAGGGATATATTTTTAATAATAATAGCTAACAGTGATTGACCACTTCCCAATCAGCGTTAATGATTGCCAGGCCGAGTGCTAATATTCTCTCATTTATCTCAAAGCAACAACCAATGGGATAGGTATTGTTATCCTTATTTTACAGATGAGGAAACTGAAGCAAAGAGAATGATGCCATAGTCTAAGTGACACAGTTAATAAGGCCCTAAACCATGAGTGGTGACCATGTGTGTCAGAGCAGTCCTGCCATCCACGGGGTTTTTAATGGCTGACTTTTTGGAAGTAGATCACCAGATCTTTTTTCTAAGGCACCTCTAGGTAGAACTTGAACCACCAATCTTTTGGTTGGCAGCTAAGTGCTTTACCATTGGCACCACCAGGAACTACATGGGCTCTCCGTGAGTGAATGGTAATTGGTATTGGTAAGTCATGCTGGAAACAGGTCTGTCTGGCTCCAAGGGTGGGAGTTAGTCACTGCCTTAAATCCAGAAATGATCTTGATTTCAAGAAAACTTTTCTTTTTTCTTTAAAAAGTAGAGGACAAACAGTTCTACAATTAAATGTATGGAAACTTCTAGTAATAGAAACAAGTCGATATACTGGGATTCAGGCTCAACTTTCCCAAAGAACCATTGCCACACATGGGGATGCTATTCCAGGGTAGCCCACAAAAGGCCATACTATCCCATAATGGGGCACTGTGGGATAAGAGCTTGTGGGTGTGGTCATCACAGGGTGCTGCAGGGAAAAGACCATGTGTGGAGAGCAGCTCGGCTCAGTCTGGAAGATGAGTAGGCCAGGAGGACAAGGCAGGGCAGGCCATGGGGAAGAGCAAAGGGAAAGGTGGGAGTGCAGAGTAGAGTGCCCTCAGGGAGGTCTAGTGAGGTTGGTCTGACTAGAAGGCGTGGGTGTTGGGGAGAGGAGCTCAGGCAAGACAGACAAGCAGGGGCAGACTCTAAAGCCGCAGAACACCAGGCTAAGGAGTGGGGCTTTCCCTGGTGCCTCCTCTTAGTTTTCTATGCAACACTTTTGAAGAATACAGCACATTCCCATCCTTAATAGAAATACTTGCCTGGGCCCCGGGAAGATGGAATGGGATGAGATTGTGTGATGATTCAGACACTTTGGGTAGAAAATGCACAGTATGAAACTAGTGCTGCCCCCACCCCAAGAAGTTCTGATAGCCTTAAGGGCTGATGCATGGCTGAAGCCTTGCCTAGGAGCCACTGAGGGGTGTCAGGCGGAGAGGAGGTCTGCATTTAGAACAGACACTCTGGAGGTGGATCCTGTGGAGGTGAGGAGGAGGTAAGTTATGAGGCTATCTCAATAGTCCAGGTGAGAGCTGGTGAGGACCTGAGTAGGGGATGAAGTAATGAAGGATGTCCCTACTTTGAGACTTTTTAAATTCCCTACAAGACCCAAAGTCATAAAGAGAATGACCATGTGGCAAATAGCTGCTAATGGTGGTCTTCAGACACCATGGCTGGTAGGCTTCTCCTGAATCTGAGAGTAAAACCAGAGTCAGACTATCTGAGTCCTTGGGCCACAAGAGTTGGGGATGTACATGTGATTGGGGTTCATGGAGAACCAAAGCCAGAACATGGTCACAGCTTAACTTCCTTTCTTCCAGGAGACCTTTCCTAGCCCTATCTCAGGCTGGGGCTCCCTGCTAGGTGTTCTCATGCAGTCTCTAGCATAAAAGTCATCACTCAGCACATAAATCACCTGTCTTGGACCATCAACTTCATGAAGACAAGGCCTGTGTCTTGTTTCTTACCTCTGTACACCAGCTCCCAGAATTGTGCAAGGACAAAGCAGGGAGTCTTTCAGAATCTGAGGTTCTGAAGAACACAGTTTAAAAATTATTGGTGGAAACAAAAGACAGGCATATGAGTTGAACATTTACCTGAGGTAGACACACTCCTTGGAGAGAACAATCATGGGAGAAGGAAGGGCTGCTTATTCACAGGGAGACAGCTCAGGTGGCAGGAGTGCATGGAGGGATGGGCAAGGGAAGAGGTAACTATGGGGAGGAAGTGGGAGGGGAGCTGTTGCACTGTGGTAAACTGTGGTCAATGTCATGAGACAAAGTGTATGTGAACTGCTGTATGGAAAGTGAATTTGCTCTGTAAATCTTCACCCAAATCACAATTTAAAAAAAAAATCATTGGCGGATAATCACCTGGTGCCAAATGTTTGTGAAGGAGGCTGCCATGGCCCCCTTTACCTGCATTTCAAACCCAGCTAATTGTACCTGCCTGGAGCTGAAAGAGTTAATACTGACTCTTGAGACCCCTTAAGCTCTGCTGCATCAAATGTCTTGGTGATGGTGATTGGGACAGGAAAAGGACACTTGATCCCACTGGATTAGCCTTGGGATAACATTCAGAAGTCAGGCAGATGCAAAGAAGAGGAGGAGATTCAAGTAGGTGCCATCACATTTTGTCAGCCAAAATTCAGGGCTGGCTAGTTCCACTCCTCTCCTAGCCAACGTCCATGGCAGATATCACCAAGTGATCACAGCACACTTTCCTTCTGAGCCTGGAAGCTTCCCCCCCCCCCCATTCCTTCTCCAGGTAGAGTCAATCAGAGACAGCACCAAGGAGGAAACCTATTTGTCATTGCAGGACCAGGTGATTTTATCCAAGCTAGCTCCTTACATCGGGATACCTGGGATCAGGAAGCTCAGGCGTCCACATGCTGAAGGGGCTTTTTCCCTTCTCATACGGACATGTATGCTTGCACTATCCCTGCCCCTACATGCTCTCTCTTTCAAGCTGGCTGTTGCTGAGCTTTCTGCACTGCTTTTCCATGCCACAAATGATCTGTTCTTCCAGTGTGGTCCCTGGCTGCCTAGCTCCAGGCAAGGACATGCCTCCCTACTTAACTGCAGGTGGTAACTGAGCTCCAGAAAAAACCCACTTAGGCTGCAGCAATCATCTTCCTCTTAATGAAAAAAAAACCGAATAGGTTGTTTTCAATAGAAAACTAAGGTGCTCTGGTGGTACAGTGCCTAAGGCATTTGACTGCTAACAAGAAGGTTGGTGGTTCAAACCTACTAGCCACTCTGAGGGAAAAAGCTGAGGCAATCTGCTTCCGTAAAGATTTACAGCCTTGGAAACCCTATGGGTCTCTGTCCTATAGGGTCTCTATGAGCCACTCCATGGGAGAAGGATGAGGCAGTCTGATTCTGTAAAGATCTATAGCCTTGGAAATCCTATGGGGCAGTTCTACCCTGTCCTATAGGGTTGCTATGACTTGAAATTGAATTGATAGCAGTTGGTTTTTTGTTTTCCCTTCATCTTTAAGGTGATATGAACCCAAGGCATCTGGATGTCACCATAAACCTGGCTAAGTTATTGCTGTAAGTGTCTTGAGGGCCAGGGCTCCTGCAGAGTACACAGGGTAATACCCTGCACACCGTGGGTGAGCTGTCAAAGCTACAGGCTTATTGTTTGATTAACACGAGCTAAACACCATCTACCTCTAGAAAGCTGCATTATGTGTACACAGTCAAACTGGCTCTGAACTTACCAACTTATACCCAGTGACTTCAGCTATTGAGAACAGCCAAGAACGACAAAAGCAGCATTAAGATTTATACATTCAACTGTAGGAGATCTCTTCCGGCCTCTCTTAGATTATTTACTTCAATTTAATAAAAATTCTAATGATCGTAGACATCCATCATTGGCAAGTGAGCACATTAAGATAAACACATTTAAGTGCCAGCATATTGCTGGGGGGTAAAAACAAACAAACAAACAAACAAACAAGAAAACTCACTACCATTGACTCAATTCCAACTCATAGAATGAACAACAGAACGAAACACTGCCTGGTCCTGGGCCAGCCTCACTCTCCTTGCTATATCTGAGCCCATCGTTACAGCCACCGTGTCTATCCCTCTCATTGAGGGACTTCCCCTTTTTTGTCAATGCTCCACTTTACCAAGCATGATATCCTTCTTCAGGGAATGGCCCCTTCTTACAACATGACCAAGTAGGTGAGACAAAGTCTGGCCATTCTCCTTTCCAAGGAGCATTCAGGCTGCACTTCTTCCAGAAGAGATTTGTTAGTTCTTTTAGCAGTCCATGGTACTTTCAGCATTCTTCGCCAACAGCACAACTCAAAAGTATCAACTCTTCTTTGGTCTTCTTTATTCATTGTCCAGCTCTCACATACATGAGGTGATTGAAAATACCATGGCTTGGGTTACCAGCACCTTAGTCTTCAAAGAGACATCTTTACTCTCAGCATTGAAAGAGGTCTTTTTTTTTTTTTTTTAATTAGGATTTGGGTGAAGATTTACAGAGTAAATTCACTTTTCATACAGCAGTTCACATATACTTTGTCTCATGTCATTGACCAAAATTT
>NW_006921690.1:4895348-4896621 GCF_000298275.1 Orycteropus afer afer
TGGATAAACATGGACCAATTCTTTTTGGTACAGTGACTCTGTGTATTCCTTCCATCTTCTTTTGATGTTTCCTGCATCATTCAATATATTTCCAATAGAATCTTTCAATATTGCAACTCGAGACTTGAATTTTTTCTTTAGTTCTTTCAGCTAGAGAAATGCCAAGTGTGTTCTTCCCTTTTGGTTTTCTAACTCCAGGTTTTTGCACATTTCATTGTAATAACTGACTTTGTCTTCTCGAGCTGCTCTTTGAAATTTTCTGTTCAGCTCTTTTGTCACTTCTTCAATTTGCTTTAGCTACTCTCCACTCAAGGACAAGTTTCAGAGTCTCTTCTGACATCCTTTTTGGTTTTTACTTCCTTTCCTGTCTTTTCAATGACTTTTTGCTTTCTTTATGGATGGTGTTCTTGATGTCATCCCACAATTCCTCTGGTTTTCAGTCACTGGTATTTAATGCATCAAATCTATTCTTTGGATGGTCTCTAAAATCAGGAGGGATATAAATAAGATCATATTTTGGGTCTCATGGACTTCTTTTAATTGTCTTCAGCTTCAACTTGAACTTGCATATGAGCAGTTGATGGTCTGTTCCACAATCAGCTCCTGGCCTTGTTTTTGCTGAACATATTGAGCTTCTCCATCATCTCTTGTCACAGATGTAGTCAGTCTGATTCATGTGTACTCCATCTGGTGAAGTGCACATGTATATCCACCATTTGTGGTGTTGAAAAAAAGTATTTGCAATGAATAAGTTGTTGGTCTTGCAAAATTGTATCATATGATCTCCAGCGTTATTTCTATCACCAAGGCCATATTTTCCACCTACTCTTGATTCTTCTTTGTTACCAACTTTTGCATTCCAATCACCAGTAATAATGAATACATTTTGATTGAATACTTGGTCAATTTCAGACTGCAGAAGTTGGTAAAAATCTTCAATTTCCTCATCTTTGGCTTTGATGGTTGGTGTGTAAATTTGAATAACAGTAGTATTAACTGGTCTTCCTTGTGTTGTTGTTATGTGCCATGGAGTCAGACCTGACTCACAATGACCCCTCCTTGGGTTTCTGAGGCAGTATCATTACAGAAGTAGATTGCTCAACCTTCCTTCTGAGAAGTGGCTGGTGTGTTTGAATCACCAGCCTTCTGGTTAGCAGTCAAGTGCCTTTAGGCATTATGCTACCAGAGCTCCTGGTCTTCCTTGTAGGCATATGGATATGATCCTATCATTGACAGCATTGTATTTCAGGATAGATCTTTTTTTTTTTTTTAA
>NW_006921690.1:4897976-4906633 GCF_000298275.1 Orycteropus afer afer
ATTCCTCAGTTGATGGACATCTAGGTTGTTTCCATGTTTTGGCTATTGTAAATAGTGCTGCGATGAACATCGGCGTGCATATATCTGTTCTTGTCATGGCTCTCACTTCTCTAGGGTATATACCTAGTAATGGGATGGCTGGGTCAAATGGTATTTCTAATTTTCAGGATAGATCTTGAAACATTCTTTGTGATGATGAATGGAACACCATTCCTCTTCAATTTGCTATTCCCAGCATAGTAGCTCATATCGTTGTCTGATTCAAAATGGCCAAAACCAGTCCATTTCAGCTCACTGATACCTCGGATATTGATCTTTATGTGTTCCTTTCATTTTTTGACAACTTCCAATTCTCCTAGATTCATACTTTCCAGGTTCTGATTATTAATTGATGTTTGCAGGAGTTTTTTTCTCATCTTGAGTCGTGCCACATCAGCAAATGGAGGTCTCAAAAGCTTTACTCTATCCACTTCATTGAGGTCTTCATTAAGGTCAGAAAAGGAGCCAGCTTTTCCCCAGGCATATTTTGAGTGCCTTTCGACCCAAGGGGCTCATCTTCTGGCACCATGGTGGACAATGTTACAGGGCTCCTCATAAAGTTTTCCAGTACTATTTCAGAGAGTGTTTCACTGCTATTCATACGGTTTTCACTGGCCAATTGTTTGAGAAGTAGACGGCCTCTTCCTTCTTCCGAGTCTGTCTTAATCTGGAAGCTCCACTGAAACCTGTCCACCATGGGTGAACCCGCTTTAGAGCCAGACAAATGCAGATTTGAATTTTGGCCATGGCACTTAGTAGCTGTGTGGCCTTAGACAGGTCAGTTCATCTGACTAAGCATCAGTTTTCTCATCTGTGAAATAGGAATAATCAGAGGACTAGTAATACCTCCCTGGTAGGATTGTTAAACAGCTCTGATGGCACAGTAGTTTAAGCATTCAGCTGCTATTCAAACGGTCAGAGGTTTGAACCTACCAGCTGCTTGACAGGAGAAAGATGAGGCAGTCTGCTTTTGTAAAGATTTACAGCCTTGGAAACCCTATGGGCCAGTTACACCCTGTCCTATAGGGTCATCAGGAGTTGGAATCAACTGAATAGCAGTGGGTTTGGGTTTGAGTGATAGGATTGTTGTGATGATTAAACAATATAAAACATCTGAAATACTGACTGGCACAAGATCAACAAATGGTAATTACTGTTTTTTTAAAAAATTATAAAAAAACCCTACTTGATTAAAGTTGCCCTGCTAGGAAGAAGCAGAAACAAGTTTCCCCATTCAGAGATGGTGTTGTTTGGGGCTGTCAGGTCAATTTTTGACTATATAGCAACCCCCATGACAGAGAAGAAATGCTCCGTAGGGTTTTCTATGATGTAATCTTTATAGGAGTAGATCATCAGGGCTTTCTCCTGTGGAACCACTGAGTGGGTCTGAACTGGCAACCTTCTGGTTAGCAGTAGAGGGCTTAACTGCTGCACCACCAGGGCTCCTTCCATCCAGAGGATGGCCCACTTTATCACATTTTCTCCTTGAAAATGGCTGACTTTAGCCACCAGGTTGGTGGGAAGGGCTGAGGTAAAACAATATTTAATTGCAATCTTTTATCCCATTTTCTCCCTACAGTTTGCAAGGCAGGTGAGGTTTTGTGAGGGAATCAATAAGGTTCTCACCGAATCGGCCCACTGGCCCGGGAGCTCGTTCTCTCCTGCATAGGACATCCAGGCCTGGTTCCTGTAGGACGAGGGAGGTGTTGGGATGAAGTAGCCAGTGAAGCCAGGTCTGTTGGCAGCTGGGATGGCAAACACTGCCGGCACCGTATTACCTGGCATGGTGGAGATAGATGGGGGCAGATTAGGAGAGGCTCATCTCTGGGATCCAGCCACTTAAGTGCTGAACAAAGGCTTCCTGACTGTCAGCTGTATTTGAAGTCAATTCTGAGTTGAGAGGGGCTTGCTCTGGCTGAAACATTTGCTGGGAGATATGGCTCCATTTAAGTTGGGATGGACCCTGGCCATGATGGCTGAGACCTTGGGTAGTTTAGCAACAGTGAGGAGGCTGGAATGTGGAGGAGGGAACCTGGCCTCCCTTCTTCATGGAACTCTTCCATAGCTGCTGTGTATACCTGGGTAGTATACTTCCCAAGGGCATCTGGCCTTCCAGGAGCCAAAGAGGGCTAAAATCTAGCCTCTGTTCTCCTTGCATTCACCCATAGAAAGGGAAGCCTTTTACGAATTTCACCAAAATGCAGCATGGGCTACTAGTTTCCAGAAATTTTTCCATCCTCCTATCCCCCTAAAGAGGGAGATGTGGGCCCAGCAAGCATCCCACCCAGTAAGCCTACATCTCCATAAGTTGAAGGAGGGGAGGACTCAGCACTGGTCCCAGCCGGGGGATGAGAGGAGAAAGCCCTTGGGGTGGGCAGCACTCTAGATGTTGACTTCCACCTGGAGCCCTAGCCCTGCTCACCAGCCAGTTAGTGTGGAGGGCATCATCTGCTGCAGGTCAGACCTAACTTAGGTCAGTCTGGCTGTCTAGAGAAGTGATGACTCAGCTCCCCTCCCTCCCATAATAGCCCTGACCTGCTGGGTAGAGGAAATGACCCCTCCGTGTCCAGGTGTTTTCCTCCAGGAGAATGGGTATTTTTCAGCCAAGGAAAGAGCCAAAGGAAGGAATTTCACTGCTAGAATTTCTGGACACAATCAATGCTTTAATAATATTGACAACTGGGTGCTTGCCAGTTGCCAACCTTTTAGGAATGGTTTGAATGAACTGAAAAACAAATTAGGACATGCATATAATGGAGTATTTGTGATGGTTATGTCTGCATGTTAACTTGGCTGGGCCTGGTTGAGTGGCTGGGCAGCTGGTGGTAGTTATTCCCCATGATGAGACTGGCAATCAACTCCATGGTGGAATCTACTATGAGCAGCTCAGTAGCTGCCTTTGGGTATGTGGTCTGCTTCCTGTATATAAGGAGAAGCTTTGAGAATGGTCTCTAGCCTATGGCACGCTTGGACCCTGCATGTAGCCATGCTGTTGCTCAGCAGTCTGCTATGCTCTGCCGACCTTGGGACTTACAATGGACTTAAGTTATTGGCCTGCTGTGTGGTTTGGTCATATCAGGACTGTGCCTTTTCACTTGTCAACCTTGGGGCTTCTCAGCCTCAGCAGCCAGCAGCTGCCTGAGTAAAGAAATGCCTCTAGCTCCAGGGGGTCGGGAGCAGGAGGCAGAGCTGGACCCCAAGTCTGAGGGGCTTTCACCCAGCCACTAGAGCCTGCCACTTGAACTTGGACTTAAAGCCTCCAAATTGTAAGAATAAACTCCTGTTTGTTAAAGCCATCCCATTTGTGGTATATTTTTTGTCAGAGTGGCACTAGGTAACCACAACAATATTATTCAGTCATAAAGAGGAATGAGGTATTGATACATGCTGTAACTTACATGAACTTTCAAAACATCACACTAAGTGAAAGAAAACAGACACAAAGGTCATATATTGTATGATTCCATTTAAAGGAAACATCCAGAATAGGTAAATCCATAGAGATGGAGAGCAGACTAGTTGACAAGGGGCTGGTGGGGGTGGGGACCAGGCATGGGAATGATTGCTTAATGGTTATGGGGTTTCCTTCTGGGGTGATGAAAATGTCTCGGAAATATATAGAGGTGATGGATACACAACATTATGAATATATGTATGAAATGCTACTGAATTGTGCACTTAAAAATTAATGGTTAATTTTACATCGTCTTAATTTTACTTCAATAAAAATAATTAGAGCATGTACAAACCAAACCACAATGTTTATTTCAGCATGGTTTGTAATACCCCCAAATTGGAAACCCCTAATATATCCATTTGTTGGAGAATAGATAAACTGTGGCATATTCATATAGCATTCTTTATGGTGGTTTAAATGAATTAACTAGATCTGTACATAGCAACAGGGGAAAATCTTGAAAACAATGTTAAACCAAGAAAACGAATTGCAAAAGAAAATGTGTAGTGTGATATCACTTATGTAAATTTAAAATAACCAAAATAATATACTTTATATATGTGTGTGTGGGTATATATACATATATGTGTATGTACACACACACATATGGCAAAAGGTTAAAACCCATGACTTGAGAACGATAATTACTTCTGAGGGAGAAGGAGGGAAATGAGGTAGGGGTGGATGGCTATAACTGTAACGCTTCCAAAAACGTAATTTTAAAAAGATCTGAGATCTGGCAAACTGTTAACATATCCTAACTCAGTGTATCGTAACATTTTGTCAGGTTTCAGATCTTTTTAAGAAATAAAACCAGTAGCTCTACTAGTTAGGGCTACTGAAGTCATCAGGGGATCCGGAGACGCCGTGGATTTGGTGCCTGGGGGTGGAAGGACCCCGCTGCAGAGTGGATTGGGCGGGGGAGGGGCAAGGCGACAGCAGCAGGGGCTGGGCTGGGGTACCGCTCAGGCTTTTTTCAGGCTCTTTTCCTCGTTCTCCCACCTGAGTAATTTAACGCCGACTGATCCAACTGCGCCACGGACACGGGGCCTCTGGACACCTGGGCGAAGGAGGCGCTGTCGTGCAACTGGGCCGGCTCGGGCCCCGCGGACTCGGCCATTCTCGTCTTGCTGCCGATGTCCGAGGTGGATCTGGGCAGGGCACAGCACAGGGACTTTGTTAGCTGCTTCCCGCAGATGTCCCGGCGGGGGCGGGCAGGGCAGGAGGAGTGGGCAGAAGTTCCCACCTGTCCACCGACTGGGTCCTCAGGGCTGGATTTGCTCCAAAACAATAAAGAGCTTTTCTGGGTGAGCCAACACGACTGGAGGCGCCCAGGCAAGTAGCAACCCTCGTGGTGGCCCAGGTTGGAGTAATTTTTAGATATTCAAGGTCAGTTCTCCCCTAAGGATAGCTTTACTGTCTCTGGGTAGTAGAATATTTAATTTCCACATAAAAATAAGCAAAGCAATTAGTGCTGGGTATTAGCTAGGGATGGTCGACCCAGGACGTGATGACATCATTGGCAGCCAATGAGAAGGCTGGGTCTGCAGCAGGCGGACTACTCCGGCTTCTGACACCAGCACGAGTTACCCGGGAAGCTGGGATCAAATGCGCTGCTTCTAGGATCAGGAAAGGAGCTCTAGTGGCGTGGTGCCTAAGGCATTTGACTGCTAACCAGAAGCGTGGTGGTAGCGATCTACTTCCCTAGAGATACCGCCTGGGAAACCCAAAGAGGGGTCTTTAAGCATGATGGCCAAGACTCTAGGAAGCTCGGGTTGCTCTAGGAGGCGGGAGCCTAGCTTTCTCCGCATTGTGAACGAGAACACATCTCCCAGGCAGCCAGAGAATCGGGCCCTTTAAAGCAGCATGTTTGCACTTAGAGCTCAGAAAGCCTCGTATGGAGTCGGAGAGCAGCCTGGTTTCCGCAGACGCCCTCCTCTCCCCCTTTTATAAAGAGTGCTTCAGGCTCTGTTCCAGTGCAGGCATCATCCTTTGCCTGAGGCAGTCTCACAGGGGGACCTCAGGCTCCCCTAAAATTAAAAGAGGAGAGAGGCAAAGACGACTGCTCAGGTGGGCAGGCTGCCAGCCCAGAGAGCCACTCTGAGCCGGAGTGGCTGTCACAGGAAAGAGCAGAATAGAGCCACAGCAAGGGAACGGGGTGGGAGGCAGAGTGCTGGGTTCCAGTGACTTCCCCTCTCTGAGCCTGTTTCCTTGTCTATAAAACAAAAGGGGTGAGTGAGCTCAGCTGTCGGGTTCCTTCTTGGTCTGGGTCTCTATGTTTATAAGGAAGGCTAAACCCCAACCAGAGATCTGATATTTGGCAAGGATGGTAGAAGCTGTGGAAGGGCATGGAGGAGGCGGTGGTTGTAGAATAAATACCAAAAATGGATGCTATAAAAGCTACTCTATGCCAGAATTCTCAGGAGTACCGCCAGAACAGTAGGGACTGTTCCCACAGAGGGTCAGACACAGAGGCTGTGAAGATTTGGCTATCAGTGTATGTGACAGGCTCAGTGTGAGGCCTTCCCCTCTCCCTTCTTGACTCCCTGCTCCCCTTGTGCATCTACTACTGGTTCAGAAAACTCCCAGGAGAAGCCCTGGGTTTAGGCTCCATGTACTTGGCCCCTTTCTGAGGAGTCCTAGAGCTTTTGAGATCATTTAGGCCACTGCTCTCATTTTACAGATAAGGAACAGGGGCCAGAGAGGCATGGCAACTTAACTGAAGTCACATAGCCAGTTGCTGGCAGATTAGGGAGTGGAGCCTTGGTCCACTGGGATCTGCCAGGACTGATGGATGGTGTCTACACATAGCTCCACATTCTAAACTACTGGGAACAAGGTCAGGGTGTTTTTGGAGGGAAATTTATATCTTCCTCCCTGTTCTCATAAAGTCCAGACCTGTGGTCCACAGATAGCATGTGACTGTTGGGGGGAGGCTGGGGAGTGGAGGGCCAGGGCTCAGCTGTTTCTCCCAACCCTGGACATGAAGACTATGCCAACATGGCTTTTGTATTTCTTTTCTATTTTCAGAAAATGTGTGCTTTCTGGGGTGGGACAGAGCAAAGAGAATTTAAAGCATATGCTTCCTAATTGGCAGATCTGAGCTCATGTGTTTTCAGCCTCTGCAAGTCAGGAGTTGGAGGTGGGAGTCTGGACATGCTTCTCCCAGGCCTCCTGGATACCACCCTTAAATAAGAAAGGGACTTTAGCTGTGCAAGCACAGGAGGAGGCATCCGGGCTGGTAGAAGCTGCTATCGTGGTTCAGGATGGAGTAATTTTTAGACGTCCAAGGTCAGAGTATGGGGCTTTCAGGGTATGGGACAATTGACCTTGGTTTTCTTTAACTTTGGACCCCTAAAGGAGATCTGGTGGTGTAGTGCCTAAGGCATTTGACTGCTAACCAGAAGGCTGGAGGTTCAAACCTACCAGCCACTCTGCTGAAGGAAGACTGATCAATCTACTTCCGTAAAGATTTACCATTTTGGAAAGACAAAGGGGATCTGAAGAACTCTCTATTTTAAAAAATGTGAAAGTTGTCAACCCTCTGTGGCTCCCACTTCCCTCATGGCACTTGGACTGCCCTAGGCATGCAATTGTCTATACAGCTGATGAACTCAAAGAGAGTAGGGCATTTGCTACAGCAATTGTCAGGCCAGGGTCCACAGGGCCAAATCCTTTCCAAATATTCCAAATAAAGCAAAGAAAGGAATGTGTTACCGCCTGAGAGAAGCGACAGCCACAGGACCTGTCCTGGGAGGTACAGGTGGAGGAGGTGAGCCCATGACCATTTCAGGAAGCTGGGAAAATCTGAAGGCCTGTTGAAAGAGACAAGCAGAGGAGGAGTTGGTAAAACCCAGTGCCCATCTACATGTAAATTCTTATTTAAGGGGAAGCAGGCTGCCAAGGTTCAGACTTTCATTTCATCAACATTTTTTCTTAGATCTTCCTTATGTGGTCTCCAACCACTTCTCCCACCTCATCTCCCACAGCTCTGCCTTTCGCTCATACCATATTGGTCCCCAGTTGATAGCATTCCCAGGTTCAAAGTCATAAAGCCCTTCAACGGTTCTTAGGACATGCTCAGCTCTTTCCTGCCTTGGGTTTTGGTATTTGGTCCTCCTTCCACCTGGAATGCTTTTCTCTCAGTTCTTCATATGGCTTCTTCCTTCATTTCATTCATTCAGCACATACTCCCTTAAACCTCTGTTTTATTTGCCATCATAGCATCTGTCACTCTAACATTATGTTGTTGTTTATTTATTTATTTTATCTGTCACCAACTACAATGTAATTCTCATGCCTAGAACAGTGAATAGCATATAACAGATGCTTGATAAATATTAGGAATCAATGACTGAACCATTGATTGTATTTTACTTTCTTACTCATGGAAAGCAGGGTTAGCAGGGAAAGCAATGGATTTGGAGTCAGGAGATATAAGTGGAAGTCCTGGTTTGCTGATGAATACACTTCATGGTGACCTCTCTTGGCCTCAATGTCCTCTTCTGAAATGGGGACAACAATATCTTACTCAGAAAGGTGCTGAGAAGATCAGGTAAGTCAGTGAATGTGTAAGCATTTTGCTATCTGTAAAGCACTATGTAAAGATAAGGAGTAGGAACTGTCACAAAAGTGAAGACTATCAAGATGTGAGGGGATAAAAGGGAAGGGGCAGAGATGGACAGGATTAGAGAGCCAGGCCACAGGTCCTGTAGCAAGAAAATAAAATAAAATAAAAATCGAGAAACATCTCTGTGATGACAGAGCTTAACTTGTGCTTTTCATCCATTTCTTTCTTTAGACATCATGTCTATCAGATCTCTCAAGGAGCAAGATGACAAGACTTCAAGCTCAAAGACACAAGGACAAAAAGCAGCAGCACAGGGAATTCATAAACAGGATTCTTTAAACTGAATGAGTCTTCCCTATGACATTATGGCAGACTACATACTCCTAAGGGTCAACCCACTAAATAACAGATAGATCCCAGCTAAAATATACTTTTAAATGCATTGTGGGAAGAGCAAAATGTAAGAGCAACCTCCAAGGACCCTCTCTAGTCCCCTCTATGTTGTTGTTGTTGTTATGTGCCGTCGAGTCAAACCCGACTCATAGCGACCCCTCCTTGGGTTTCCGAGGCAGTATCACTACGGAAGTAGGA
>NW_006921690.1:4906733-4907397 GCF_000298275.1 Orycteropus afer afer
TTGCACATACAGTACTGCACTGTCAGTGAAGGCAAACATGGGTATATGGGTGGATAGATGGGTGGACAGGCTGAACTATTAGGTATGTCTATGAAGCAGGAATTATATCCAAGACCATGTATAGGGTTGGCAGACAATGGTCATATAAGTTTATTTGATCTGTAAGAATTCCCAGGTGTATAGTAGAGCCGACAAGGGAAAAGGTTGTAGTCACTTCTTGGTCATAGCCAGCTGCCCAGAGGGACTGAGTAGTTGAACCAGTGGGCTTGGGATCATAGTCACAAGGGACGTCAAGCTTAATTGGCCTAACATACTATACAAAACATTGTTCCACCTCCTACTTTGGCAAGTAGCAAGTGGGATCTTAAAAGCTTGTAAACAACTATCTAGATGCAACGATGGGTCTCTTCTTGTTCAGAGCAAAGAAGAATGAAGAAAAGCAAAGATTCATGGAAACAATTAGTCCTAGCGACTGGTACACCATGTGATCTGCAGCGTATATGACTATGAGACCAGAAGAACTAGATGGTGCCTGGCTACCACTGTCCATCACTCAGAGGGGGATCTATGTAGGAGATCTATGTAGGATAGAGAGGGAGAACAATGTGAAACAAAACTCAAAATAATTTGAGGAAAAAAAAAATGGGGACCAGGTTTGCTGGTC
>NW_006921690.1:4910225-4911035 GCF_000298275.1 Orycteropus afer afer
CAGCAAAATGAAACACTGCCCAGTCTTGTGCCAGGCTCATGATCCTTGCTACACCTCAGCCCATTGTTGTAGCCACTGTGTCTATCCATCTTATAGAGGGCCTACTACTTCTTCGTTGACTCTCCACTTTACCAAACATGATATCCTTTTCCAGGGAATGGTCCCTTCTGACAACATGACCAAAGCAGGTGAAACGAAGTCTGGCCATTCTCACTTCCATAGAGCATTCCAGCTGCACTTCTTCCAGGACAGATCTGTTAGTCCTTTTAGCAGACCATGGTACTCTGAGCATTCTTCTCCAGCACCACAGCTCAAAGGCAGCAACTCTTCTTTGGTCTTCCTTATTCATTGTCCAGCTCTCACATGCATAAGAGGTGATGGAAATTACAATGGCTTGAGTTAGGCACACCTTAGTCTTCCAGGAGATATTTTTGCTCTTCATCACTTGAAAGAGGTCTTTTGCAGCAGATTTGCCCAATGCAATAAGTCTTCAGAGATCTTGACTGCTGCTTCCATTGGTGTTGATTGTAGAACCAGGTAATATGAAATCCTTGACAATTTCAACCTTTTCTCTATCCACTGTGAAGATGTTTATTGGACCAGTTGTGGGAATTTTTGTTTTCTTTATATTGAGGTGCAATCCATATGTCAGACTGTAGTCTTTAATCTTCATCAGTAAGTGTTTCAAGTCATCTTCACTTTCAGCAAGCAAGGCTGTGTTGTCTGCATATCACAGGTTGTTAATGAGTCTTCCTCCAATCCTGATGCCATGTTCTTCTTCATATAATCCAGCTTCTCAGATTATTTGCT
>NW_006921690.1:4911135-4917584 GCF_000298275.1 Orycteropus afer afer
AGTGGGAGGGGAGCTGTTGCATTGTGGTAAACTGTAGTCAATGTCATGAGACAAAGTGTATGTGAACTGCTGTATGGAAAGTGAGTTTGCCCTGTAAATTATTACCCAAATCACAATAAAATAATAAATATATAAATAAATAGATTAAAGCAGAGCTTCTCTGGTTGAAGTTTGGAGGCAATGAGTGTGCCTGGGTAAATTTGGCTCTTCTCCAAACTTATAATGGCCCCTTGGGGACTCCCCCCCACCCCACACACACACAAAAAATATCTTGCAGTTTGAAAGTCATGCCCTGCAATTCCTTAAAAAGTTGGAAATAGAAATACCACTTGATCCAGCAATCCCATTACTAGGTATATATCCTAAAGAAGTGAGAGGCAGGACATGAAAGGCAGGACATGAATAGATATATGCACACCCATGTTCACTGCAGCACTATTCACAGTAACAGAGAAATGGAAACAACCTATGTGCCCATCAACCAAGGAATGGATAAATAAACTGTGGTACATGCACACAATGGAATACTATGCAACCCTAAAGAATAATGTAGAATCTGCAAAATACTGCATAACATGGATGAACTTGGAGGACATTATACTGAGTGAAATAAGTAAATCACAAAAGTACAAATATTATATTAGTCTATTATTGTAAAAAGTCAAGGAAAGGTTTATACATGGAAGGAAACTGTTCATTAGCTGGAATGGGAGGAGAGGGGAGGGAAAATTTCTAGATAGGTTGAAAAAAAAAGATAAAAGATACATACACACTGCTGTTGAGTTGGATCTGGCTCATAGAGACCCTTCCTTGGGTTTCCAAGGTGGTATCACTATGGAAGTAGATTGACCAATCTGCCTTCTGAGGAGTGGCTGTTGGGTTTGAACCACCAGCCTTCTGGTTAGCAGTCAAATGCCTCAGGCACTACGCCACCAAAGGTCCCAAAAGATAAACACACACGCACACACACACACATATACACACATATTTATATGTTGTTGTTGTTGTTGTTATGTGCTGTCGAGTTGGCCCCGACTCATAGCAACCTCTCCTTGGGTTTCCGAGGCAGTATCACTACGGAAGTAGGATTGCCCAACCTTTCTTCCGAGGAGTGGCTGGTGGGTTTGAACCGCCAGCCTTCTGGTTAGCAGTCAAGTGCAAAGATTATTAGTGGTTACCAGGGGTAGGAGGGAGGGGGAAAGGGGAAGCTTTGTTTAGGGGGTACTGAGTTTATGCTAATAGGTGCTGGAATATTTTTGAAAAGGATAGCAATAATGGTGACACAACATGAAAAATGTCATCAATGTCCCTGAGCTGTAAATATGGAAGTGTTATGTTGGCGAATGTCTTATTGTGTATGTTTTCACCACAGCACAAGTAAAATAAATAAAAGAAAAGAAAAGAGAGAAAGAAAGTCATTGCCCTGGATGTCCTTTCCATTCCATGATTTTCAATAAACCAGTAAGTTTGTAGCTCCTCTTCTCTCTCCAGTCTCTCACAATATTCTGCAGAGGAGGCAGACAGCCTATTTTTATCACTGGTTCTTGGAAGGTTCACTCCATAGTCAACAGTCTCCCAGCCAAGAAAAGGCTTTCTATGCCTGTGTCTGTCTTGTAGCAGGTCAACAAAAGAATTAATTAAAGTTCTGAACTTCTGATAAGCACCAAGGGGATTCCCTTCTCTGGAAGGGTTTTCCAGGTACAAAGCAAGACTGCACAGGGTATCAGACAGTCCTCTTCAGGCTGTATCCTCACGGCCTTGAGGCAGCCACAGGGGCCACACAAAATGCACAGATAGCCTGTGCTATGTGCTCATGGGCTGGGGGAATTGCCTTACGCAGTGTCTTTCTACCTCCACTGGGCAGGTTCCTGTGGGGTTAAAGTCCTGCTGGCTTTTTGCATTTCGGTGCCTCTTCTTATTTAGAATTTGGCCCCCTGCTGGCTGCTTTGTTGAAAGGGATCCTACAGGAAGCTATTGCTTAGAACTGTTACCAGGTTCCCAGATAGAGACAGAGAGAGAAGCAGAGAAAGAGCGAGAGAGCTCCAGAGAATGAGAAGGAAGGGTGGGAGGGTCAGGAGGTGGCCTGCAAGCAGGAGGAAGATATAACTGTGGTCTGTCTGGATGAACAACTGAAGACTAAATGGGAACAAGGACTTCTCAGGGATACCCATCAGAGTGGTAGACAAGGATAAACTGGGACCAGATACCGAAGCTTTCTTCCCACTTCCACCAATGCTTTGCACTATGGAGATCCCCAGAAAATAAGCCTAACTCAGAGGTAGGGAGGGAGATCCACACTGACTGAAATTAAGCTTCTGAAGGAAAACACAGAAAAACCAAAAACCAAACCAAATCCACTGCCACTGAGTTGATTCCAACTCATAGCAACCCTATACAACAGAATAGAACTGCCCCATAGGCTGTAAATCTTTATGGAAGCAGACTGCCTCATCTTCCTCCTGCAGAGTGGCTGGTGGGTTTGAGCCGCCAACCTTTATGGTTAGCAGCTGAATGCCTTAACCACCAGAGCTCCTTTTCCAAGCTTAGAGGGTAAGTATTTGCCAGATGCAGGCACTTGGTTTTCAAAAGGGATTTCTTGAGGTAGTCGAAAAGTAAAGATCCTTATGCCCCGTCTGGCCCAGGTTTGGTAGAGTGACCCACCTTCAAGGGCCCCTGAGAACTGGGCACTGCACAGATCAACGGTTATGGTGTAGACCCTTGTCTGTTGTTTTAAACTTCATCAAACTGCCAATGACTTTTGTACAACCAGAAGTGGAGAGAACTCAAGAACAAGTGGCACTGAGTTTTTCACTCATTTGGCCAGATAGGAGCTCAGAGAAGATTCAACTTTTACTTGCAGAAATAGAAGAAATGTAACATTTCTTGAACCCAAGTGTTACGGTGAATGCAAACTTACACCTGATATACCTGCATGTTACCATTAACAAAGGTTTAGGAAGGGCTCTTCTTTTTGTGAATCAGATCCGACCTGATGGCACATAACAACAACAACACAACTTCTTTTTGTTTCTGAGGAAAAAAAATTGTAAAATTCCCAACTTACCCCACATGAGGTATAATGATAGGAATGGACAAAACTCCCTCAGACTGGACAAGCTTCCTTATGAGAGGAATATACTCCGGAGTTGTAGAGATTCGAGTTTTCATCAGAGGCTGGGGGATGTCCCTATGGCTCCCCTTGGCCACATGACCAGGTGGTAGAAAGAGTGTGGGCTATGAGTCGGACAGCTCTAGGTTCAAATCTCAGTCCTGCCATTTATAGCTATACAACCTTGAGCAAATTACTGTTCTACGCTTCAGTTTCCTTATTGAGTCCAAACTAAAATAATCCACACAGTTGCTGTTGGGTCAGTTCTGACCCATGGCGACCTCACATGTTTCAGGGTAGGTCTGTGTTTTGTGGGGTTTTCAATGGCTGGGATCTCTAGGGACTAGACTACTAGGCCCTTCCTCTAAGGTGCTACTGAGTAGATCCAAGCTGCCAAGCTGTTGGTCAGTAGCTGAGCCCTTAACCATCTGCAGCACCCAGGAACTCCTCATTTGAGTACACGGGGATAATGATGTTAACCTCATGAGTGTGGTGCTTAGATTAGAAGAGATACAGTCTATATAGCATTTAGTCTAGTGCCTGGCTATATAGACGGCATCTGTTGCTATTACTATTACCTCAGTTCCATCTGGAAAGCCTCTAGTGAAGAAGATGTTTTAGCCCTGCTGCCTTTCACAGAATCCCATACTCTGACACAAACATGAAGGCTATGGGATATTTTCATTCTATTTGGCACAGATCCATTAGGCCTGATAGCAAAACTGGATTGATCATTAGGTGTTGAGTCCGATGCCTTCACAGATTCAAGGGGTAAAATATGATCAAGAGTCTCCCGAACTGCAGTGCAGAAATCCCAAGCAGCCAGCGGTAACCTTTCTCAAGATGTAAATGCCATCAGCCCAGCTCAGTGCATTTAAAACCACTGGCTTCCAATTAGGCTTCCAATTATCCTCTGGCAGAGCTCGAAGCGTTGCCTTTTTAGAAGGCAAAAAAGTAATCATAGCTATCATTCTAAATTGCCACCTTTTCCATTGATTTCCATGTTATAGCAAGAGGGGCTCTGTAAGAGCTTGGGTTAAGAAGCTTCATTTCTACTGTGTATTGTCACCTACTTTCTCCTTTCATGAAAATAGAGACCACACGTGTTGTTGGCAAAAAAGGAAACCTTAACAACAAAAGAATTGCCTTTAATGTTGTTCTGGTTTTGATGACCTCTCTCTCTATTGTGTTATTTTTCAGTTCTTTTCCATTTGAGGTGGCCTCATTTTAATAAAATACATGATGCTGATGGTTTTGATTGCGCGTGAGAGCACAGGCCCACAGTATTAAAAGGGAAAGGCCTTTGGATCATGGATGGAGGACATGATGAGAACCCAGCAAAACTCATCTCCAAATCCCACTCCAAGGTGGCTTATCTTTAGTGGTCCCTGCCCTGAGACCCTGTCAGGACACACAGGGTGGGGTTGGACACGTGACTTACGGGTCGGGGCAGACTGTACTGGTACATTTCTGGGCGGTAAGTTGGCACCCACTGTACCCCAGCCCTGGGCCGCGTCATGGTCCCAGGAGCGCTGGTCACCACCTCCGAGTAGGGCAGGTGCTGTGCTGAGCCGTAGGCCTCCTGGTGTCGGCTCTGGCCTCCGTGGCCTGCAGATGCCAGGCTGAAGGCCTCTTCCAGAAGCATGTGCATCTGCTGTCTGACCTCATCGATGGAGGGCTGGGAGCTCAGTGTGGACGTCTCCGAGTGGCCTTTCACCTGCCGTGCCCTGGTGTAGCCCCGGGGCTCGTTAACTCTGTCAATGTTGGTTTCCTCTATGATTTCCGGCTCAGTCTGTGGGATCAAAAAAACTCCGTTGACTGGTTAATCAACATTTCTTCCCCATTAACGTTGTCTGTAACGTAATCTAAGATATTTGGCGTGGACAATGTGATACGTGTCTGTACTAATTTAACTGATATCATATTAAGTTCTCACTCACTAACTCACTGCTGTCAAGTCTATTCAGACTCATAGTGACCCCTCCTTGACTTTCTGAGGCAGTTATCTCTATGAAAGTAGATTGCCCAGTCTTCCTTCTGAGGAGTGGCTGGTAGGTTTGAACCACCAGCCTTCTGGTTAGCAGTCAAATGCCTTAGGCACTATTAAGTTTTAGCCTGTCCTATTTAGGAACTAATACTATGGGGGTGGTCAGCTAGCACTATAGGGGTAAGGGCACCCTCCAGCTATCCATACTTCAGTCATTCAAAGCTCAGTTGATGCCACAGCCTTTGATAATTAGCATAATGATCATGAGAAATGGATTTAATTGGTGAAATTAATAGTTTCCTCTGAAATCTTTTCAAGACCATCCCACCTTCCTGCTTTTGAATATAAAAATCTAGAATCCTGTAGTGTGTACCCTGAGGGATGGCATCCTAGACTAACTCTCTAACTCTTGGGAATGCTAATTGTTTGTTTCCAGTTATCAAACACCATACTAAAGTCCTCCTTAGTTCTCAAAGATGGTGCCCTCTTGAACTGAATCCCAAACTCTGGGATGGGGCACAATGATCTGGACTTTAACAAGCCCTTCGGGTGATCCTGATGCTCACTCAAGTTTGAGACCCACTGATCTAGAATGTTCTCCTGCCTTCCTCCATGAACCTCTCATTCAGGCAGTAGCTGCAGCACCTAAATGCGCAGAGAGCTGGGACTTCATCAAGCTTCCAGGGCCCACTGTGTGGGCTGCCTCATGCCTGTCTGTTCATGAATACTTGTTTAGTGTCTGTCTGTGTGGCTGATTTTGATACAAGACTTGCTTTCATGATAAAATGACTGTGAGACTGTGGGGGAGCAGTTAATCCATATCTACTTCAAATATTTCCGTGGCAACCATTGTCTGCTAAAAGAACCAGAGAGCATTGCATAAATAAATTGGCTTAGGTCAGTGTGCCAACCCACTTCCCATCCATTACATAAGTATTACGCAATCATCTTTGAAAAATGAGAAAATACAGACAAGCAAGCAGCAGAAGAAAGTTCCCTTTACTACAATAAAAGATAACATTTTTACTTTTAAACATTTAGTACTTACTCCACTTCAAATCCTATCTGCATGTGTGTGTATCTGTGTACGTGTGTGTATATACATACATGCCTATTTAAAATGCTTTATGGATTTAGATCCTGATTCTGGATCTAAACTCCAGAAAAACCAAACTCACTACTGTTGAGTCAATTTGACTCATAGCGACCCCTCCTTGGGTTTCCGAGGTGGTATCTCTAGGGAAGCAGATTGCCCAATCTTCCTTCCAAAGAGTGGCTGGTGGGTTTGAACCGCCAGCCTTCTGGTTAGCAGTCAAATGCCTTAGGCACTACACCACCAGAACTCGCAAAAGT
>NW_006921690.1:4917684-4931148 GCF_000298275.1 Orycteropus afer afer
CCAAAGAGTGGCTGGTGGGTTTGAACCGCCAGCCTTCTGGTTAGCAGTCAAATGCCTTAGGCACTACACCACCAGAACTCGCAAAAGTATATATATATATAAAAAAAAAATTCACTGCTGTTGAGTTAATTCAACTCATAACAACCCCTCCTTGGGTTTCCGAGGCAGTATCACTACAGAAATAGATTGCCCAATCTTCCCCAAAGCATAGGGCGGATGATTTACTTTGGAAAACAATGTCAGGGAAGAGGAGTGGGGGCCTAGGATGTATAAATTGGAGAAGGAAGTAAAGCTGATCACTCTAGGGTTTGTCATAATGGCAGATGGGCTGGAATGAACCCCCACAGGTGTCCCACATGACAGTGGCAGAGAAGCCTCAACGCAAAAAACAAGAGCTATAAGACTGCTAAGCTCACAAAGCCAGGGTGCTACTGTGCAGGGTGGGTTGCCATAGCAATGGCCAGATCTAAAAGGTGAACCGAGAAGATGAAAGACTGGACACAAAACATGTTCCAATGAGGAAAGTTATTTAACTTTTCTGTTTCAGTTTCCTTGTCTGTACAATGAAGATACTAATAGAACTTACCTCAAAAGGTTTTATAAAGATTAAATAAGGCAGCATATTTTAAAATTTGGAACAGTAGCACATGGTAAAAACACAATAACAGTAGTTGCTGTCATCGTAAGCATCATCATTATAATTTTTATTCATTCAACTACACACTTTTCTCATGTAATTACTAAGTACAAAGCACTGGGAGGTATAAAAATGAGTACAACAAGAAAATATTATCAGGTAACTCATTCATAGGTGAAGTCCTTCCCTCCTTACATGTTACACATGAAAATTAAAATTGTGTTATTTTTCATGATAACATTATCAGGTTATCATGAAAGCAGTCTCATAATCAAATCTGCCACCCATATAACACTAAATGTACTTTAGTATTAATACTGGTTATTAGAGAAGAAATTAAAAATACATAAAGCACAAAAAAATAAATTTAGTATCTCCTGGGAGTTCTGGTGGCATAGTGCCTAAAGCACTTGACTGCTAACTAAAAGGCTTGTGGTTCAAACCCATCGGCCACTCCTTGGAAGGAAGGTTGGGGAATCTTCCGTATTGATACCACCTTGGAAACCCAAGGAGGGGTCACTATGAGTCAGATCCGACTCTACGGCAGTGGATTTGGTTTTGGTTTTTGCTTTGTACTCTTACCAAGGAACTCTGGGAGCACAGTGCCTAAGGTATCTGACTGCTAACCTGAAGGTTGGTGGTTCAAAACTACCAGCCACTCTGCAGAAGCAAAACTGGGTAATCTACTTCCATAAAGATTTACCACCTTGGAAACTCAATGGGGGTAGCTATGTTCAAGATCAAAAGTGTGGTTCTCTGTCTTTCTTCAAGTGCAGGTTAATTGACAAACATTTAAAATAAGTAATTTCAGACCCAGTCACTACTCACCAAAGTATGATGTAGAACAATATTTTTATATTCCATGTTTTGCCAACTGAGCTTGATATCCCCTGTGATTATGGTCCCCAGTGCACAGGCCCAATGACTCACTCCCTCAAGTTGTGGCTAAGAAGTTATCCTAATTTTGCCTCCTGCATAGGGACATTTTTATAGTACAAATGTATAGGAATACTGTCTGTCAAACCTATATACGATTGTGGGTTATTCCCATTTGACTATCCATACCTGACCTTCTTACCTGTCTATCTATGTATCCACCTGTAGATTAGTGTTTGCTGTTACTGATAATGCAGTATTGTGTATGCAGTAGTAGTTACCTTTATTGTCTATACCTCTTGTGCACCTCTCTGTGTCTTCCTTTCCCTTAGTGATATTGTACTAGTCACATGCCTTTGTTACATTGTTTTTCTGTTCACCCACATCAAACCTCTCTCTTGACTACCTATTTTCCCTCCCACTCCTGGCAACCAACAAAGAAAATTTCCTTCCCTGTGTAAACCTTTCCTTTTTTTTTTTTTTTTTAATAATAATGGACTCATACAATATTTGTCCTTCTGTAATTAACTTATTTCAATCAGCATAATGTCTTCCAAGTTCATCCACATTATGAAGTGATTTGCTGATTCTTCATTATTCTTTAATGTTGCACAGTTAGTATTCCATTGTGTCTATGTACCATAGTTTGGTTATCCAGTCATCTGTTGATGGGCACGTAAGTTGTTTCCATCCCTTTGCTATTGTAAATAGTGCTGCAATGAACATGGGTGTACATATATCTATCTGTATCTCAGAGATGACTATCTAAGATGCATCTAAGATGATCTCAGATGGTGAATGGCCATCTAAGATGTAACTACAGATCTCTTCTCATTTGGAGCAAAGAAGAATGAAGAAAATCAAAGATGCATGGAAACAGTGCAGAGGACTAATGGACCCTGATAGCTTCAAACCATATGACCCTGACACCAGAAGAACTAGATGATACCCAGCTACTAATAGCAATCACTCAGAAAGGGATCAAAATTGGAGATCCCAGATAGAAAATGTGAAACAAAACTAAAAATTATAAAAAAGACCAGGCTTATTGATCTAATGAGACTGGTGAAACCCTGGCAACCATGGCTCTGAGTCACCTTTCAAGCCTGTAATTGAACTCACTCCCATGGCTTAACTCTCAGTCAAATGATAGATAGGCCTACGAGTTGAACACCTACACCAGGGAGATGCACTCCTTCAAACAATCTACCATGGGAGATCAGAAGGATAGTATCTGTGCACAAGGAGAAAGACAGGGAGGCAGGAACGCATAGGCAAGAAGGACACAGGGAAAGGGTAACCACAGGGAGGAGGTGGGAGGAGAGCTGTTACACTGGGAATGTAACCAGTGTCACAAAACAAAATGTGTATGGACTATTAAATGTAAAACAAATCTGCTTTATAAAATTTCACCCAAATCACAACACAACGTTAAAAAATAAAATGAGCTCTGGTGGTGTAGTGCCTAAGGCATCTGACTGCTAACCAGAAGGCTGGCGACTCCCTGGAAGGAAGGTTAGGCAATCGACTTCTGTAGTGATACCACCTCAGAAAGTCAAGGAGGGGTCGCTATGAATTGATCTGAATCGAAGACACTGCGTTTAATTTCAAACACTATTTACATATTAAAATAAGCAAGGGTAGATAATGGAGTTGTTTTTAAGTTGCCGTCACATCAGCTCCAACTTGTGGTGACTTTATGTGTAACCAAAGGAAACGTTGCCCAGTCCTGCACTGTCTTCACAATCCTTGGTTTGTTTGGGTTCATCTACCAGTACTGCAGAGAAGCAATGGTTTGTTGAGATCCATAGGTTTTTACTGGCTAATTTCTGGAAGTAGATCACCAGGCCTTTCTGCCTGGTCTGTCACAGTCTGGAAGCTCCACTGATACCTGTCCATCATGGGTGAGCCTGCTGGTACTTGAAACACCAGTGGCATAGCTTCTAGCACCACAGCAACATGACAAACTGACAGGCAGGCAGTGGATTATGGAGTAGAATGCAAAATTCACTTTGTAATAACAAAGGGGAACTCTAAGATGTTTCATGTCCAGGGCATGCCCCCAAACTGTGGATGGGGGCTCTTATGCTAGTAGGAGATCTTTAGGGAAAGGATGAGATCATTCTCAGGGCACTGTGCTCTGAGCCACACATGCCAGCATGGGGCAAAGGCCTGCAAAGCTGCCCACTGAGATTCTGCTTCGTAATACTTTTGGTGATGATTGAAATTGGAGTGGCTGGGGGGCAGACAGAAAATGCAGACAGTGCCTTCCTTGGCCCCACTGTAAGATGTGGCTAAGGACCCTTAAGATCAGCTGGGAAGATCAAACAGCCAGTGCACATACTGCCCTGGATATGCATCAAGTCTACTGCCTTCTGAAAGAGTTCTAGCATAGTGAAAGCAACTTCTGAAAGACGTTTTCCTCACAATGGATAGAACATTCTGAAACTGACTTTAGAGCCTGAAGGGACTTTAGGAGATCATGTGATTCAAGCCCCATGTTATAAAGAGGTTGAGGCTAGAGCAGTTAAGTGGTGACTTGTCCAAAGACACCCAGAGGTGGGTAGTGGCAAAGCCTCACTCTCCTAGCACCTGTCCTGTGCACATCCAGCTGCGCCACGTTGCCTCTTACATTTCCTTATCAATGCTGGTTGCTACCTGCACACTGCACTTCCTCCCTATATTCCAAGTCCTCCTAATAAATAATGTATGTTTAGTGCTAAATGACTCCCAGATGGAAGATTAATGGCACCAGGGTGAGCTGAGCAATAATTCTTCCCACCCCTGAGCTGTGCTGTGCATTTCAGTGACACTCGTGGAGCTATTAGTATGTGGATTTATAGTTGGGCCTTAAGTGTGGCAAAAGTACACTCCTTAGCAATGTCTTCCTACTCTCCCACTCCCCCAGGAGACTGGGGGTGTGCTGGGTAAACTTGGTGCGGAAAGATGCTCTTTGCTAGAGAGGTTGAAACATTTTCTCCAGTTTGGTTATTTAAGGAATTCCATAGTTCTCACTGCCATTCTAGAGATGTTTTGTTCGGTTGTACATGGGGTCACCATGAACTGAGGCTAACTTGATGGCAACTAACAACAACATTGCCCTCTAGCCCATGACTTCTCAAGGGAAACTAACCTCTACTTACCTCCACAGGTTCTCCATACTATATGGGGGCTCCTCTTTAACTATAAGGCCAAGAGTTATAACCCAAGTAAGACTTTGGCAGGTTTGCTCAAGCCTTCTTTTAAAGAACTCTTGTTTTCCTATCATTCTTACTTGGTTTTCCAGTCTTTTGAGATATACAGATAGAAAAAAGATTAGCTCTCATTTTACCCTGAGTCTCCCCTTATCACATTTGTACCTGCTTATTTAATGTCACAACTGGACCAATAAGCAACATCATAATAAACAGATAAAAGATTTAGAGTGTCAAGGATTTCATTTTACTTAGATCCACAATCAACACCAATGGAAACAGCATTCAAGAAATGAAGCAATGTATTGCATTGGGCAAGTCTGCTGCAAAAGACCTTTCTAAAGTTTTAAAGCAAAGCTGTCTCTTTTTTTTTTTTTTTGTATTTTAAAGCAGAGATGTCACTTTGAAGATTTAGGTATGTCTGAGCCAAGCCATGGTATTTTCAATCGCCTCATATGCATGTGGAAGGAACAAGGAAGACCAAGACTTGATGCCTCTGAATTATGGTGTTGGTGAAGAATATTGAATATACATACCATGGACTGCTAGAAGAACGAATAAATTGTTGTGGAAGAAGTACAGTCAGAATGCTCCTTAGAAACAAAAATGGCCAGACTCTGTCTCTCATAATTTGGTCATGTTATCAGGAGAGACCAGTCCCTGAAGAAAGATATCAGGCTTGATAAAATAGAGGGTCCACAAAAAATGGGAAGTCCCTCACCAAGATGGACTGATGCAGTGGCTTCATTAAGGGCTCAAACATAGCAACAATTGTGAGGCTGGCACAGGACTGGGCAGTGTTTTGTTCTGTTGCACAGAAGGTCATTATGAGTTGGAACTGACTTGATGGCACCTAACAACAACAGCATTTAAGGTCTATCCTGCTCAAGACTGGAAGTTACTTGAGCCTGTGCTACCTCTGTCTCTTACGAGCCTAAATGAGGCACCTGCCAGTCAATAAAGCTTTGTGCAGTTGAAATAAGAAAGTCTGTCCAACTGCCATAGAATAAAATTTGACATTAAGATAAAAGGCCCACATTTCCTAATGAATTTCCTCCAATTCTAAAGAGCTGCATGACTTGCAAATCACATGGACTCCTCAACCTCAGACTCCTTGTCTGTAGAATGGAAGCGCTGAAATATGATCTGTGAAGTCCTTTCCGGTTCTGACATTTACTGTTTCTTGGACTCTGTCTGCCCCAGGAGGGCTCAGATTACTCCTACTGTCCTTGAGGGAATCTGATGTCTACTCAGGAAGGGCAACCCTTTCTATACAACAGCCTTCTTGGCCCCACAACATACTTATCAAACAATTATTGCCTTCAACACTGTTCTAGGCCCTGAGATTGGAGTTGTGGATATAGCAAGTAATAACACATCGATCCATCCCTCAGGGAGCTCCCAGTCTGTAACCAACAACAACAGCTGCTAATATTTATCAACAGCTTATGTGTCAGACACTGTTCTAAATGCTTCATGTATATTGACACTTTTCATCCTTAAAATAATCTATCAGGTAAGAACTATGATTATTTCCATTTTACCGACAAGGAAACTGAGGCATAGAAAAATCAAGTATGTTACCTACAATTGGCAAAGCTGGTATTTGAACCCAAAGTTTGACTCCAACACCCAAACTCTTACCCGCTGTACATATATAAGCAGATCCATCACAGTACAACAGGTATGGGCCCTGTTCTGGTTACCCAGTGCTGCTCTGACAAGCATATACCACAATGGAATGGCTTGAACAAACAGGAGTTTATTCTCTTAAGTGTTGAAGGCTTTAAGTCTGAGTTCAAAGTGCCAGGCTCTAGGGGCTGGGTGAAAGCCCCTCAACCTTGGGCTTCAGCTCAGCCTCCTGCTTCCAGCCCATGAAGCTAGAGAAATCTCTTCACTCAGGAAGCTACCAGCTGCTGAGGCTAACAAGCCCAAGGTCGACAAATAAAATGGCACAGTCCCACAAACCACATGGCAGGCCAGTAATTCAAGTCCACTGAAAGTCCCAAGATCAGCAGAGCATGGCAGGCTGCTGAACAATGACCTGACTACGTGCAGGGTTCAAACGTGCCATTAGCTAGATACCATTACCAAAGCTGCTGCTTATATACTGGAATTAGACCACATTTCTAAAGCAGCTACTCAGCTGCTTGTGGTAGATCCCACCATGGAGTTAGCTGATTGCCAATCTCATCATGGGAAATAACTACCACCAGCTGCCCAGCCACTCAACCAGGCCCAACCAAGTTGACCTACAACTTTAACTACCACAGGCTCTGACAGAGAGATGTATAGACTTCTGTGAACAGCAGAAGATAAAATAATAATTGAGAAAACTGATCTCATAAATTATTGCAATGATGAAAAGTGATATATACATATATAACTTAGAACTGAGTGTCTAGCAAATAGATATTTAATTGATGTTAGTGGTTATTACAGTTGTTGTTATTGATTCCTCCCACAAACTGGGAGCTTCTTGAGGGAAGGATCAACATCTTACTCATTGCTGCATCTACAGCCCTCAACCCTTAGCGTAGCACAGAGCTGAAGCCAATAATTATATGATAAGTGGAAGAAGTAAACACAGTAAGTCTCAAGTTCATTTGAGGTCCTGAGATGTGTCAGCCCTGTATTGCGTCCCATTCTCCTAACTCCACCCCACCCCCTTGTGTTATCTTAATCCCCAAAACACCTGTTTTTCAGATAAGGGATACCAAGTATCTTGGCTTAACCCTCTCAAGACCAAATTATTTTCTGCTTTGAACTTTTTGTTGAAATCATGTGTTTTCAGTAATGGAAGGTATTTTGAATGAAATGCAAGAAAGTTTTTTTTGAGGTAATGGGGATTTTCATGTAATTAGTGGGACACATATGTCCCGAGAGGTGTCTGGTGCTGAGCTTGGTGGGATGAGGTCCATTTCTTCAGCTTCACCTTGTTATACAGGCCCCCACCAGATGGCAGCATGCACAGAAGGTGAGATGTCAGCTTCCCATTAAATTTCGTTGTTGTTATTTGCCATCAAGTCAGACCCAACTCAGCGACCTCTCCTTGGGTTTCCGAGGCAGTATCACTATGGAAGTAGGAAGCAGATTGCCCCATCTTCCTTCTGAGGAGTGGCAGAGGTGGAAAATGTAAGTGGGTACTATAAGTCCCAAACGTCAAGAAAGGGTTAAGTTGCCCTAAGTCCTTCTCCCCAACTTGTACATTTCTAAAAACATCTTTTCCTTTTATTTAACAAAAGGGGAGAGACAGAAACAATGACAAACTTCCCAGCATTGATTGACAGCTGGTTTGGGTATGATGTCAGGGACTGCATCCCGTGACAGAGAATCTATTTTTAAGCCTCTTTAACTTACAATTGACTATACTTGTTTCTTCAATCTCATACTCTTGAGAAGTCCCAGGGAAATATACTTTAAAACTATTTTTATAAATTAATCAAGATATACATCAACAAAAATATTCTAAAAAAATTGATCTGTTCATGGTAGGAAATGAGAAAACACAGATATGCAAAAAGAAGAAAAGTAAAATCCACTCTAATCCTACCGCCAGAAATGACCACTGTTCACATTTTGACCTTGTGCATGTTCTTCCAAATGTTTTCTATGCATATGAAGTGGGATGAAGAGTATGAATGCTGGACCACTCCAGCCCTTCCCCACACCCCAGCCCCAGCCTGTGGTCACTACAGAGGATGCTGGCCTGGCTCACGCTAGTTTCTCCCCTCCTCCGCCCCAAGGAAGGCCCAGCCTTTGCCACAGAGATTCTCCTGCTTTTGTGATGGAGGCTAGGGAGCAGGCGTGAGCAAGGAGAGGCAGAAGGGGTGTGAGCTGCAGATTTTTAGAGGGGCTGTGGAGGGAGGTGCAGAAGCAGCTGTGGCAGATGGATGGGACAGGAAAGAAGGGAATTCAAAAGTATTACCGGGCATGAGGTATCCCCTTCACATATAGGAGAAATATGAGTAAAGAAGTAGTATATTACTTTTGATGGCACAGTTCTTTTGACTTAGATACTGGTCTCAGACTGAATCATCTTGATCATGATTTTATAAACAGACACATACACACACATACATACACATGTACATATACACACATACATATGCATGTATACACACATACATAAGGGGTTTCAGAAAATGGGATTATATTATACATAATATTTGGAAACCCTTCTTATTCAACAATAATATAAACAAATTTCTCTGTCAGTAAATATACTCATAAAACCAAAGCCAAATTTATTGCTGTCAAGTCAAATTCCAACTCAGAGTGACCCTATAGGCAGAGTACAACTGCCCAGAGAGTTTCCAAGGCTGTAAATCTTTATAGACTTTCTTCTGCAGAGCAGCTGGTGGGTTTGAACCATTGACCTTTTGGTTAGCAGCCGAGCGTTTAACCACTATGCCACCAGGGCTCTAACATACACTCATTGGGAGTAATATTAAATGATTTCATAGCATCCTGTTATATGGAATTTTCAGACTACATTTGATAGTCTATTATTTTAGGTCATTTCCTAATACTTTACTATGTAAACAGAGCTACATTAAGTATTCCTGGGATTAAAATTTTGCATATAACTGTGTTTTCTTCCTTAGGTTAAATCCCTAGAAGTGGAATAATGGGGTCAGAGGATATGCACATATTTAAGAATATTTATGCTGTATTGTAACTCAGCAACAAAGGCCACAGGTATTGGGAAGACACATAGGGCTCTGGTCTTGAGCAAGTATTCTGCCACCCTTTCAGCGTGGTTTTCAAAAGAGTGAAACTGTCTCCTGCATCTAGAACTGGCTACGTAGTGAGTAAGTATCCATCTGACTTCAGCCTTTCTTTAAAATACCACAGGAACATTATGTTGTTGTTGTTATTTGCCGTTGAGTCGGCCCCGACTCATAGCGACCCCTCCTTGGGTTTCCGAGGCAGTATCACTACGGAAGTAGGATTGCCCAACCTTCCTTCCGAGGAGTGGCTGGTGGGTTTGAACCGCCAGCCTTCTGGTTAGCAGTCAAGTGCCTTAGGCACTATGCTATACGTGAAGAAAATGATAGCCCTGATGGGAACCCCAAGTGTCTTCTTCCTGGAAAATATCCCAATACAGTTTAGTCCTATGGCCTGATTAACCTTCTTCTGGTCCTGGGGCAAGTTCTGCAGCCCTAAGACTTCATCAGAAAACTATTTTTTACCAGACAGCTAATGAAAAGACAAGCCACTGACCAGGAGAAAATAGTAGGATTTGTATCCAGAACACATAAAGAATTCCCATAAATGAATGACAGAAAGGTAGACATGCCAATTAAAAAAAGCAGGTCAAAAGACTTGAATAGACAGCTCAACAAAAAAAAGATACATTAATGTTCAATGAACACATGAAAACCTACTCAGCATTGTTAGTAATTAAGGAAATGACATATCACTGCAATGGCTAAAATACAAAAGATTAATAACAACAAATGTTGGTGAGTTTGAGGAGTAGAGCTAGAACTGTCACAATGCTGGTGGGAGTGTAAAATAGCTCACAGATCATTTAAACCTGTTGGCAGCTTCTTAAAAGTTAAACATATGCCTACTCTATGGCCCAGAAATTCTATACCTAGAAATTTATCCAGTGTAAATGAAATACATGTCCACAAAAGACTTACAGAAAAATGTTTATAGCAGTTTTATTCATGATAGCTCCCAACTATAAAAAGCCCAAATGCCCAACAATAGGATGATGAATAAACAGATTATATATATATATATAGTGGTGTGGGAGCTCTGATGGCATAGTGCCTAAGGCATTTGACTGCTCACGAGAAGGCTGGCGGTTCAAACCCACTAGCCACTCCTCGGAAGGAAGATTGGGCAATCTACTTCCATAGAGATACTGCCTCAGAAACCCAAGGAGGGGTCACTATCAGCAGTGGATAAGGCACTTGACTGCTAACCAGAAGGTCAGCAGTTCAAACCCACCAGCTGCTCCATGGAAGGAAGACAGGGCAATCAACTTCCATAAAGATTTACCACCTTGGAAACCCAATGGGGGTCACTACGTGTTGCAATTAAGTTGATGGCAGTGGGGCTTTTTTTTTTTTTAGGTATATATGTGTGTGTGTGTATGTATGCAATGGAATCGTACTCAGTAATAAAAAAGAATAAACTACTGGTCTATGCAACAACACAGATGAATCTTGAAAAGACATTGAATGAAAGTGGTCAGATACAAAAGAGTACGTACTGAAAGATTCCGTTTACATGAAGCTCAAAAACAGGCAAAACTATGATGACAGATGTCAGAAAAGTGATCGACTATGATAGGTGAGGTGAGACTGACTGAAAGGAGGAATGAGGGAACTTTCTGGAGATGATGAAAATGCTCTACATTTTGGCTGGAGCTAGTGGTAACAGGATATACACATTTGTCAAAACCCATCAAAATGTACATGAAAGAACTGTATGCTTTGTCAGATGTAAATTTACCTGAATAAAACAAACAAAATGAGTTGGTCAGATATCTGATTAGATGGGGATGGTCAGAGAAGGCCTTTCTGAGGAGATGAATTTTGGAGACCTGAAGGAAAAGAGATCGGCCATGTGAAAACCATTAAAAAAAAAAAAAAAAGGAAAGTTTGTGAAAGGTCCTGAGATGAGAAAGAGCTTGTGGGGTTTGAGAGAATAGTGGGCAGTGGGGCTGAAGCCTTAATTCTCAGGAAATGGGGCTGAAGAGGCAGACAGGGGGCAAATCAACGGGATCTTGAAGGACATGGTAAGAAGGCTGGCTATTTTCAGAGGACAACAGGGAATTCTTGAAGAATGTTAAGCAGGGGAGAAATGTAATTGGATTTATGTTTCAAAAAGACTTCGCTTGCCCAGATTGTGGTTTTTTAAATACCATTCTTCGTGAAAAGGAATCAGGGATCGTTGGAGACATGGCAGATGTGACGGCTGGGTCAGGGAAAGTACAAAATGATCCTGGAACATCTTGTTGGACCAAAAAGAAAGGAAGTGAACAAAAAGTGTTGGAAGCATGTCAAAGCAGGAGCCTGTTTGCAGGAGCTCCTGGTGAATAATATAGTAATGAATTATAACCCATTGAATAAAATAAAAACCTATGAGTCTATGATAATAAATAAAAATAAATTAATAGACATTTACATTATAGATAATAGACAAATAAAAGAGTGGAATGCCAACTAATAAGTAATAAATGCTAACTGATAAATAGAAGGAGTGATGGGATGAGAAAATTACCATTTTGTAACCATCACAGTAATAACCGAGTCAGGCAAGAATCATCAATGGATGCTAAAGCAAGTGGGTGACTGTTTGATATGGAGCAGGATGTTTATATAAGCTCGAAGTACTGCCCACAAACTACTTACTTAATTACAGAGGGAAAATACTTTGCACTGGAGAAGCCTGGCAGATTTCACCTTAGCTAAGTATCTTAGTTATCTAGTGCTGCTGGTGGCGCAGTGCCTAAGGCATCTGACTGCTAACCAGAAGGTGCATGGTTCAGATCCACCAGGCGCTCCATGAAGGACACTGGGGCAATCTACTTCCATAAAGATGTATCACCTCAGAAACCCAATGGGGGTTACCATGCGTTGAAATCGACTTGATGGTAGTGAGTTTGCGATTTTTTGGGGGCGTGGAGAGTGGGGGGCTTTGGCTATAACAGAAATATCACAAGTGGATGGCTTTAACAAACAGAAATTTCTTTTCTGACAGTTTAGAAGGTTCTTACTCACTGCTGTTGAGTCAGATCCGACTCATTGTGACCCCTCCTTGGGTTTCTGAGGCAGTATCACTATGGAAGTAGATTGGAAGTAGATTGCCCCATCTTCTTTCCAAGGAGTGGCTGGTGGGTTTGAACCATCAGACTTCTGGATAGCAGTCAAGTGCCTTAGGCACTACACCACCAGAGCTCTTTAGAAGGCTAGAAGTATGAATTCTGGATGCCAGCTCCAGGAGGAGGCTTTCCCTCTTTGTTGGCTCTGGGGGAAGGTCTTTGCGCCTCAGCTCCTGGTGATCTTCATGTGGCCTGGCATCTCCCTTCCCCCATCTCTGCTGGCTTCCTTCCTTGTTTAATCTCTTTTATATCTCAAAAGAAATCGCTTTAAGACAAACCCTAAACTGATACTCTCAGTAACATAATAAAGAAAATCCATTCCCAAATGGAATGTACCCAAAAGTATAGGGGTTAGGATTTATAATAGATATTTCGAGGGGACACGATTCAATCTATACCACGAAGTGATCAAAGTTAACATCACCAATAAGGGGACAGATTGACTTCCTGTGCCTCCTGATAGGAAGCAGTGAGAAGGACATGGCATCACTTCTGCAGTATTTGTGTTCAAATTCATAACCTGAGTCTAATTATAAGGAAACGTCAGACAACCCCAAACTGAGAGACATTCTACAAAATAAATGGTCTATACTCTTTGGTAGTGTCAATGTCATGAAAAAGAAAGAAAGTGGAAGAGCTATTTCAGATTAAAGAGGCAAAAGAATGAAATGCAATGCAGGATCCTAGACCAAAAAAAAAAAAAAAAGTTGCTATTGAGAATATTACTGGGAAAACTTGCAACATTTAAATAAAGTCTCGATTGAAAATAGTACCAATGTTAAAACTCCCGATTTTTAAAATAATTATATTGTAATTACATAAACGGATGTCCTCATTCTTAGGAAATGCTCACTGGAGCATTTACAGGTAAAGGGCCTGAGATCTGGAACTTACTCTAAAATGGTTCAGAAAAG
>NW_006921690.1:4932078-4932591 GCF_000298275.1 Orycteropus afer afer
TCTTGAACTTTTTTCTAAGTTTGAAACATTTTAAAATACAAAGTTAAAAAAAAAAGAGTCTTGTGGTCATTGGGTGAAAAGAGATTGGAAGATAAGATTTGAAGCTGGGAGGTCAGTTAGAAGGTTCTTACATTGACCCAGGTAAGAAGAGATGGCAGTGGCTTGAAATAGCATGGTGGTGGACAAAGAGAACACGGATGAATTCAAGATACATGTTGGAGAAAGAGATGACAGGACTTGCTGATGAATTAGATGTGAAAGTGAAAAGGTGACTCAGATAGGTTCAGCTTTGAGCACCTGGGTGGAGAAGGGTGTCATTACCAAGAAAGGAAATGAATATTGCTACATGTGTACCCTTGTGTTCCCTGAGCACCCCAGGTGGCTTAGTTACCTAGGGCAGCCATATAGAAACACAGTGCTATTAACAACTTCAATTAGGTGGCAGAAGTAGGAGAAAGAATTAAAGAACCCTGACCCAAAGCACGTGGTTCAGGGGGCAACAAGTAAGTTGCT
>NW_006921690.1:4933071-4934121 GCF_000298275.1 Orycteropus afer afer
TCAAACCCACCAGCCACTCCTCGGAAGGAAGGTTGGGCAATCTACTTCCGTAGTGATATTGCCTTGGAAACCCAAGGAGGGGTTGCTATGAGTCGGGTCCAACTCGACGGCACAAAACAACAACAACAACAGCGGCTTTCAAGATCATATCTCATTCCTCTACCAATGGAATGCATCAAAACAATCATTCTGATGCCTTGGCCTCCTTCCAGTAATCACTGCCCACCTGTAACAAAGGGAGTTGGCTGCATCGTCAGCCAAAAGAGACTGGCAAAATAATTGCCCCATTACACACAACACAATGCCCCAGGCCTTCAGAAGGCTGCTGAGGATTGAACACTGAATGATACTCTTCCATCTCCCTTTTTTACTATACTTTTCTCCACTAGCCCTCCAGTGCTTCCTAAGCAGTGCCCTACCTATGCAATTCTCCTTATTTCACTGCCCCCCACACACATCCCGTGCCTGCGAAGAACATGATGCAGTAGCACTTGGCAACTTCTTTCCTTCCTGCAGTGCAATGGTGAAGCATGAAACATACATTTTCCAGCCTTTCTTGAAGCTGAGGCCCTGGATAAGGATTCTTGTTCCATTTGTTGTTATTTTTAACTGCCATCAAGTTGGCCCCAACTCATGGCGACCCCATGCACACAGCAACTAACAGTTACCTGGTCCTGCACCATCAGCATGATTGGTTGCAGATGGCACCACTGCGACCTATGGGTTTTCATTAGCTGATTTTGGAAGTAGATTGTCAGGTCTTTCTTCCTAGTCTGATTTTATCTGGGAGTTCTGCTGAAATCTGTTCAGCATCATAGCAACACACAATCTTTTTTTTTTTTTTTTTAATTGTAATCTGGGTGAAAGTTTACAGAGCAAATTCACTTTCCATACAGCAGTTCACATACACTTTGTCTCATGACATTGACTACAATTTACCACAATGCAACACCTCCCCTCCCACTTCTTCCTCATAGTTACCTCTTCCCTGTGCCCACCGAGCTGTCTCCCTGTGCATACACAGCCCTTCTATTCTCCTGTGATTGTTTT
>NW_006921690.1:4934586-4936181 GCF_000298275.1 Orycteropus afer afer
ATTCACTCCCTCTGGGCAGCTGGCTGTGGCCAAGAACTGTCTACAACTTTGTCCCTTGTCAGCTCTACTATATACTTGGAACCCTTACAGAACATATCAATACACTTGTAGAAACATTGTCTGCCAACTCTATACCTGGTCTTGGGCACACTACCCCCCATGCATAGACATACCTAATAGTTCAGCCTGTCCACCCATCTATCCACCCATACATCCATGTTTGCCTTCACTGACAATGCAGTACTGTACATACAAAAGGGTTCATTTTTGTTGTCTGTACCTCCCATGTATCTCTATGTCTTCCTCTTCCTCAATGCCACTCTATTGATCATTCACATTTGGTACATTACCTTTCTCTTCACCCAAAGCAACACTTGTCTCTACCTATCTAACAGTGTTCCCTCCCCACCTCTCCCACCCCGGTAACAAACAAGGAAAATTTCCTTTCATATATAAACCTTTCCTTGACTTTTTACAATAATGGACTAATACAATATTTGTTCTTCTGTGACTGACTTATTTCACTCAACATAATGTCCTCCGAGTTCATCCACGTTATGTGGTGTTCTGCAGATTCTAGGTTATTCTTTAGGGTTGCAAAGTATTCCATTGTGTGTATGTATCATCGTTTGGTTATCCATTCTTCAGTTGATGCACACCTAGGTTGTTTCCATCTCTTGGCTATTGTAAATAGTGCTGCGATGAACATGGGTGAGCAACACACAATCTTCCACTGATAGTTGGGTGGTTGCTACACATGAGGTGTGTTGGCTGGGAATCGAGCCTGGCTTTCTTGCATGGAGGGTAAGAATTCTACCACTGAACCACCAATGCCCCCATAGTTAAGAACTAGATTTATCTACTGGAGAAGGATATCATGCTTGGTAATGTAAAGGGTCAGCGAAAAAGGGGAAGACCCTCAACAAGATGGATTGACACAATGGCTACCATGATGGGTCCAAGCATAGTAAAGATTGTGAGGATTGTGTAGGACTGGGCAGTGTTTTGTTCTGTTGTGCAGAGAGTTGCTATGAGTCAGAACCAACTCAACAATACCTAACAACAACAACAACAACAACAACAATAACACTGTGCGATTTAGATAGCAGAAGTGAGGCAGGGGTCATCTTTCTGCTGCACTGGCCATTGCTGCTTTAAGCCTGTTGAGGTTGTCAAAGAATTCACGTTGCTTGGTTCTACAATCGAGGCCAATGGAAGCAGCAGTCAGGACATTAGATGATGTGTAGCATCGGGAAGGTCAACCACAAAGGAACTGTTTCAAGTGCTGAGGAGCAAGGATGTCTTCTTGAGGACTAAGGTGCGCCTGACACAAGCCATGATATTTCTAATCACCTCATATGCATGTGAGAGCCGGACAATGAATAAGACCAAAGAAGAGTTGATGCTTTTGAGTTGTGGTGCTGGTGAAGAGTGCTGAAAGTACCATGGACTGCTAAAAGAACTCACAGATCTGTCCTGGAGGAAGTGCACCTGAAATGCTCCTTGGAAGCAAGAATGGCCAGACTTCGTCTCACCTATTTTGGTCATGTTGTCAGAAGGGACCATTCCCTGGAGAAGAATGTCATGCTTGGTAG